>NW_006399834.1:7244923-7271923 GCF_000299155.1 Elephantulus edwardii | reverse complement strand
TTATTATATTCTTTATAAGCAAATATCCCACAAAAGAACTTAAAAGTATCTTGAAGATTAAATAGAGCCTAGAAGTCAAAAAACATAGACTTGCTTTTCCCTTGAAAATGTTAGTATCAATTTTCAGATGTTGGATGTAGACTGAATGAAAAAGAAAATCTAGGTAGGAGCATGAGGTACATATTATGACAACTGAGTATGAAATTTCAGTTTAAAAGCCATGCCACTCCTGTTTGCCAAGGTAAACTGCCTTTCATATGTATGCCTTCTGTATAATAATATTTTTACTTTTATTACCTTACCTAAGAGTAAAAGTTTAAAGAATTATAAAACAAGATGTGCATCTTGTAACCTGATACAGGAGAGGAAGAGGGATGAGGAAGTGACATCAAGTTAGCACTTGGCTCTCAGGAAAAGGATGTATGTAAGTGGTCTCTGTACACACAGGACTGAAGGAGAGGCACCAGCACATGAGATATACTGCAATAGGCTTTAAAAGGCTCCCATAATTAAGTGCTGCTGTAATCAGATCTGTCTTTTTTTCTATTATTATTACTAATAAAGATGATCTACTGGCTGACTTCCTTGCTTATTTAGCTAATGTGAGAGTTCTAATCTTTAGAAGTTATCAGTAAGTCTGACTTAGATTATGCTGATTATCACTCAACCCTTGTCCTTCCTCAGAGGGGACTTGACCAAAATCAAGAAATTTGAGATAAATGGAATTTACTCTGAATTTCTTGACAATGACATTTCGAACCAAGTATGATTCAGAGAAAAGACGTTTTAGGGTGGTCTCTGACCCCTGCAATTTCCCTAGCAGTATTCCTCCAGTTTTGCTGCTCTAAGGATCTCAATTGTTGTTAGGCACTGTAGAGTTGGGACTGATCCACAGCTGACCCTCTGGCAGGTTTTCAGAGGTTTCCTTCTCCTGCAGAACAGCTGGTAGATTTGAACCACGTGCCTCCAGGATTGCAGCTCAGCTTCCTGCCCCTAGGCCACCAGAACTCCCTATGAACTAAGAAAATCTTAGGAAATACTCCTTCCAGGAATTTCCAGCCCTAATGGGCTTGAGAAGTAATCTTTTTAAATACACTAAGTATGTATTTTTAAAGTTATATTCATGCCCCTTTTCAACTGCTTGAACAACAGAATTTAAAAACAAACGAACAAAAAACAACCCTGCAAGAATTAATTGGATACTTTTCTGAGGGAAGAACTGAAATGACAATTTGACTATAGATATAATCAGAAACCTCTAGTCTGATTTTGTTGATTAAGGTTGTAAGCTTACTAAAGAGTCTCTAATGGCATTAAACAGTCTGGGGCAGTCTAAGGGCAGGAACCAGAATATTTGGACAGTTCTACTATCTGTCTGTAGTTTCTGGATTATTTCTGTATTGTTTCCTGGAAAGAACTTTGTTACACCTACAGTGAAGTGGCCTAAGTGAAACTCTTCTGCTGGTTGTTAAAAGATTTCCTGTGTCTAGTTAGGACATGGGGAGGAGGTGAATTAAGACTCTTCCCATTTTCCCCAGGGGAAGCATCATTAACATCTAGGAGAATTTGGTTTCTAGAGTTTTCATTTGTACAGATTCTGTACTGTGTTATCCATTGCCAGGAAGATGAAAGGGGATATTTTTAAAGAAAATTGATACTATAATACTCATATGAACAAAGCTTCATGTGATAGGCATGAGCAATCTAAAGATAGGCATCTGAAAAGGAAAGAAAAGATTAATTTTGCCCCTTACGGAAGAAAGCGTAACAAGAAGAATATATTAGAACTTTGATTAATTTATTATCATATATATTAATTCATAACAAAAATAACAACAGAAAATTACAAATACTCATAAATTATAAAAGTCAATTTGTGAAAAGTTTGCCTCCTCCAAATATACATCTGCTTTCTCATATGTATCATTGAAAATCCTGGTTTCACATGAACTTTAAAAACTCTCATGTCAAACTTCAAAATCTACCTCCCTCTCCCAGCTTGCCTTCTTTCTGTTATTCGCTCTCTGTCTCTCAGTTTTTCTCTCTCTTTCTCCCTCTTTGTCTCCCTCTCTCTCTCACACACACACGATCACTTCAAGAAACATTTAAGGGGCTATGTAGAGAATAATGTCATAAAAAGTGTTACATTTATTTTAGGCTAGTATAGTACTTCACAAATACGTCTCAGAAATTGAAGTCAGAGTGCTCTTTGTAGGCATGTTGGGCATGTTGCTAGGAGGGGCTATTCCTTGGAGAGGGACTTAATTGATACTCAGAAGGCGGAGAGATAGTGAAGATGACCCACAAACAGCTAAATTGACACAATTACTCCCTCATAGGCTCTCCTTGGCAGGAAATGTGAGTATGACAGGGTAGGACAGGGTTCAGATCTGTTGTTCATAGGGTCCTTATGGGGTGTATTTTCTCAATGGTACCTAACACAAACTCAATTCTTTTTCCTTAGCTATTTTCTGAATTAATTTAAGAAGATGACTGCATATATTCATTAATCTTTTCATCTACAGTTTCCAATTTATCACAAAACACAGTAGAACTCAATTATGTCAGTGAAGCTGTTGGATTTTGCACTGACATCTACTTTCTAAAAGTCAAGAATGGAATCCTTTAGTTTATCTAAGTGTTGTTGTTAGGTGTCACAGTCATTTATGAACAACAGATCTGTACCTTGTCCTGTCCTGCACCATTCTTCCCATTCCTACCTTATTCCAGCCCATTTTAGTCTCTGTGTTGATCCGTATTTTTGAGAGTCTTTCTACCTTTTGCTGATCCTCTAACTTTCCCATAATGAAGTCTTTTTCCAAAGATCAGTTCCACCTGACAACATGCCCAAAGCATGTAAGAAGAATTGCCACCATCCTTCCCTCCAAGAAGTACTCTAATTGCATAACCCCAAAGACAGGTTTGTTTTTATTCAATACTCTCCACCAACACAGTTCAAAAAAGTAAACTCCACCTCCCCCCACTTTTCTTATCCATTGTCGTCCAACTCTCAGATGCACAGGAAGCAATTGAAAAAACAATGGTTTGTTTCAGATGTACCTTAATCTTTAAACTGACATCTTTGCACTTTGTCATTTTGGAGAAGCCTTTGACAGCAAATTTTCCAAATGCAACACATCTTTTGGTTTCTTGACTGCTGCTACTGTGGATGCTGACTGTGGATATAAGGGAAATTAAATCATTAACAACTTCAATTTTTTCTCCATTTGTTATGATGTCAATTATGTAATTGGTGAGGACTTTTGTTTTCTTGATGTTGAGATGTAATCTATATTGAAGGCTAAAGTCGTTGATCTTCATTAATAAGTTCTTCAAGTTTTCTTCACTTTCTGAAAGCTAGATTGTGTCATCTGCATAGAATAGGTTGCTTATTAGTCTTCCCCCAAACCTGATGTCACTGTCTAGGTGGTAAAGTTGTAGGTATTTCTGTAAGTGTTACAGATGTCTTTAACAGGAAGTACTTTTAATAACGTGTCCATTTTGTAAACAACAGTCAATTACAGTCTGATAATTCATCCCATTTGTATGTGACAATAAAATTATTTCTGAGCTGCTTACTTAGTGAGCTTGTCCTTGATGTTATAAACTTACTCTGCAGTGATACGGAAAATTCTGCTATATTCTTCTAAACCACATAAAAGCAACCTCTTTCTTTCTTCTAATTGATAAAAACAGACACAAGAACAAATGCAGAAACTGGCCGTAGGTTTTGAAGTCTCACTGTGCTCTATAGTAATGGGCACACATGCGTTTGTGAGACACATTCCAGTGGCACATTCATGTCTTCTTCTATTCAGATATCACTATGAAAGACATATGTCTCACTGAGATAAACAGTGAGAAGAATATATTCCACACAATTAAAAATATCATTTCAAAGTACCCTTCCAAACATGTAAAAAATATGTAGAGTTAATTTGACCTCAATTTAGACTCACCAATTCAGCACGTTATCTGGAAGGCATGTTTCAAAGTTTTACTTATCAGAACTCCCTGCCCACTTATAACATTTTGACTTATTCAACTCAAGTAATGAGTCAAAAATCAAGAAGCAATTAAGCTGAGTGCAATTAAATTCAGCATGCTAGTCTTGTATTCAGGTCAGAATAGAAATGAAAATTAGAGAAACTGCCAAAATTGACTGATCATTGAAAAAGATAAAGCCCAAGATTTTAAGTTTAACTGGTGTATGGTAATTTAAACTTCAAACTATTATAGACATAATGTTGTGAAATATTGAAATGATTCTTTTCTCTTTAGAAAATAAAGGATGTTAAGCAAATATAAATTTCTTTTTTTTTTTATGCATGCCCAGTTTCTACCAGACTGTATGCTTTATTAGCAGTGGCTGTCTCCTCTTAAGAGCTACTCCTTTTCATTCTTACTTAAAATATTCCTGTCCATTAATATGCTAAAATTATTTAAACTTCCTTCCCAATTATTTCTTTTCCATACTCACCTAATGTTATGTACAAACCTTTTATAATAACTCCTTCAACTACTTTTTTTTTCAGAGAATATAATAATCCACTCTTACGAGTTGTCTTTAGACCATTCTAACTTTTTTTACTTTTGGATAGGTAGTATAGATGTATATATCTAAGCTCTTATTTCGGTGCTTTCACTTCTTATTCAGACTTATAGTAGATATCATTAAGAAGCACAAGGAAAACTTTATGATCCATATGTTTAAATTTGTTAGACATTGGTGGACTCTTAAGGAAATCAGAGTTTGAGGAACCGAGTTCTGAAGAGAATGAAAGCATTGAGAAGAGAGCCCAATATTTAGCACTTTTCTCCTACAAATAAATAGCAGGGAGGGTAAGAATTAGAGGCTATAGACCCATTATAGGGTAAGGAAACACAATTTTGAGGGAAGTTTTGTTAAAGGAAAACCTTACCTTTGTACCCTCGGAAAGGAACTCCTCAAGAATTAAGAGTACACAAGAAATAAACCAACTCTCACAAGACTAAAACTCAACCACAATTTAAGTGGATCCTAATTGAAAACTGAGGGTCTCCCCCTAGCCTGAGACAGAATCAATCTCCTGGGATTAGAGGATCAATAATTGCATTAGATTAGGGCAATTTGTCCCTACTCAGATAGTCTGACAGAATTAGAAGTAAATACTCTCTGGAGGAAGAGTACATCAGTTAGAATCTGAAACTTAAATGATATCTAGAGGGTTTTTTTATGCACAATGTATAGCAATTAATAAAAATTTAGCAGACATATAAGAACACAAAAATCAAAGGGCATAAAGCCATGAGAACTTAACAGGCAACAGAAATATACTTACAGCAAACCTAGATACTGATGTTATCAAACAGATTTTACAAATATAAATTATGTGTTCAAGAACACTGTTGACTGTCGTTTGAAAACTCGTTTACATAATGAAAAAAACTCTCAAGAACTCAATATGTTATGTTAATAGCAAACTATTTAGCTTTTTGGTTGCTTGTTTTCTATAGAGTAGAAGTATAAGTTGAGTAACTTAAATTAGGCAAATTTTCTTAAATGTGATGTACTATTTGCAGAGTCAAATATTATTAAACAGAAATTTACTATCATAGATTTTTAAATATTTAAACATGAAACACAGAGACAAAAAGTAATTCAAACTATGGAAGATAATGCAAAAGACACATGAAGTTTGATGAAATGTCCAACTGATGTGTAAGTGAAAAAGCAGAAGAAGAATAGAAAGGGGGAAAAGACCCCAAAAACAATAACCAAGAAATCATTAGAAGATAATTTACTAAGATGGAAAAAAGTATGACATTGAGGCATACAAGAATAACAACTTTAACCACAAGAAACTATGTACAGTGAAAGCCACAATTCATCATATCACTGGCTAACTTATCAAAACTAAAAACAATAGAAAATCTTTAAAGTATCCAGAGATCATGACATGGTATATTCAAAGCTTCAACATTAAGACAAATAGTTTGCTCCTGAACTGTGAAAGTCAAGAGATATACAGTGTAATGACATTTTTTCCCAGTGTGCTAAAAGTAAAACTCTATAAACAGGTGGTTTAGTGGTAAGGAGTTGCACTACCAACACAAAGGCAAATGGTTTGAATCTACCAGTTGATCTATGGGAGAAAGATAGTCTCCTCCCAGGCAATTTACAGCCTCTGAAAACTCATTGAAGAGTCAGACATAAGTTGGCTCTGACTCCATGGCATGTAACAACAATGACATAAAAAAATACCCCTCTTTAAAAATTTCTAAGTAAAGACATTTTATATGCTACGTATATCCACAGAGGAAACATCTAAGGAAGTTCTTAAAAAATATAGAAGCAAGGACAGTGAAAGGCTAAAAAATTAAATTTTAGTAAAGCCAAATGAATATGACCTATTCAGCAAATAATGTTGTTGTTAAGTGCCGAGTCACAGGTGACTCATAGCGACCCTATGAAGGAGAGTCCTCGACACTTGGGTGCCTTTCATCCTCTCTCCAAGTTCATAGGGTTTCCAGAGACAAGCTATTATGGAAGTGGATGCCACTCCTCCTTCCAAGCTTGTTTTAATGGGGAGCTCCACCCCACTCTTTGTCCGCATTGGGTAACCAGCCACAGCCATTAACACATTTGACACATCAGTGTCACATTGTTCAGCCTAACAGCAACCACAAGTGACTGCTATAGGGCAACTTGTGACCTAGAGGAATGTCTGAACAAAAACAAAGAAGGACAGGCCCGAGGGCCACCGCTGATTAAAAATCACCCACCTTTGGCTTGGTAGCATCCCTTTCTGTCCACTGGGCCAGCTGATCTCTCTCTGTGTTGATATTATTGTCAGCAAATAATAGCAATGTGGAATTTAAAAATATACTTATTTAACATAAAGCTAGGAAATTACGGTGACCCACTGATTCAGAGATGGTCTGCTATCCTAAGGCAAGCAGTTGGTGTTAGACTATAAAGAGTAAAGTTACATTTTTAAACCTATCTTTGTCCAAAATAACTTGCCAATTAAATCTAATTATAATTAATGTTAACTCCCTTATAAATTTTGTTTTCCCCAGGCTGAAATTTTAGTGGTATTGTATTGTTTCCCACAACTATACTTTGTGTCTCTATAAACTCAGTGTCTCCCTCTCAAAAAATAGCTTCTCCTCAGGTTTATATTCAGTAAAGTTCAATATATAAAATAAAAGCAAACATGCAAAGAGACAGCAATCATAGTGAAACTTTATTTATAACCCTGTATTCTCCTCAGATATTTTCCACATCTCTGGAATAAAACTCCTAGAAAGCTCTTGTTGTCTAGTCTACAGAGTTACACTGCTTAAAAATGGCTGTATCTCTGACTGTTCATACACCAGCAGCACATAGAAGATGTGCATTTTACAGTCTTGGAAACCCACAGGAGAGTCAGCTATGAGTTGGTTCTGACTTGATGGCAGTGACTTTTTACTCCAAGATGCTTTACAAACCAGATTATATGATGTCAGTATTACATTCACAAACCCATGACTTCATCTTACTCTCCTTCCTGTCCCACATGTTTATCAAGAACATCCATGAAGCCCTTTATATTTTCCTTAAGAAAAGATATTTTTAATCCACCTGCTCTTCTAGAATAGCTCTTCTCATTTTGCTCGCTCCTTTCAAGTATGCAGATCTCAAAGTAAAAAATAGATTTTTCTTCTTCTCTTATTCCAAATGCTGTTATTGTTGTTATGGCCTACTGAGACAGAACTAACTCATAGTCTAGTAAGTTTTCAGGTGCTTTAAATTGCACAGGAGGAGACTGGCCATCTTTCTCCCACAGAGCAGCTGGATTCTTTGTGTCTTTGGGTTGGCAGTAAAACTCCTTACCAAGCTCCCTATATTCCACATAGAATTTTAAAATACATCAGTCCTAGCAGCACCATGTATTCATTCCTATGGACTGGTGCCAAATTTAACCTCTCACTAGACTTTTCCCTGACTACCTAGCACTGTCCTGTGAATGTTTTACTAATTAATGAACAAAAGCCCTGAATTCTGACCCCTAAATGACTCTGGAAACTTCCTTTCCCCCACTGTCACTATACTGGCTCACATATCAAACATATCTTACTTATATATTTGATATATATTTAATATTAAAAATTACTTTCTTCTTATTTTCAGCCTTGTAATCTCCAAAAACTTAGCTCAGTAGATTTCTTAATTTTTCAAGGTATTTTTTTTGTTTGCTTTAATTTTTTTAAGAGAAAACTAATACCAAGAGTTAGCCATACAATTAAAAAGATTAAAAAGTCATTGTTCAAAAGTTTGAGTATTGTGTCTTAGACACTGCTTATAAAAAAAAAAAGTCATGTCAAATACTAGCACATTAAAGGGCTTTTCAGAAAAGTCTATTATTTTATTATGTATTTTATCGAATACACATTATCAAAAGCTATGCTAGAGTTAAGTCCCTATAAGTAAGTTTTTTTTAATACTAGTTTATTTACAAAATTTGAATACATTGTTTTTGAGAACAGATTCTTCCAATTTTCCTCACTCTTCTCACCCATCAAATTGTACAATTCCATGATTAATCCCCTCCGCACATCCTTAACCCTCTGCTTCCACCGTTCCCCCACTCTGCTTAGATCCTCTTATACCATTCTACAATAATAGTTTTATACTAATAGTTTTTATAATAGTTTGATACTAATATTTTTGTGTCTCAGTTCTCATCTTCTCAGGGTATATTCCAAGTACCTGAGTTATATGGAATTTCTATTATTTTAGTTGTTCTATTTTTCCTTTTCATTATCTACAAGGACTTATTCTTCCATTGCCCTCCAATACCTTCAAAATGGATCACAGTCCATCCGTTATCTCGTACATCCTTGAAAGAAAAGAATTTGCCTCATTCCATGATCTCATAGTGCTGGGCAAGATTCAATGGATCCATAACCAAGAGAAAATTGAACAATTTTGGAATGAATTTTCTTCACAGATTAAAAGAGTAATAATATATTTAGAAAGTAAATTATTTTTACTATTTACTGATCTAGACACGATTCATGAGTTTTTCCATGAAGACCTTAGAAATGTTAAAAAATTAATAATCCAGAACACCACAAAAAATTATGTAAATTTTAGAAGATGAAATATTTCCATACTAAACCAAATGAGTTAAGCCTACTCTCAAAGCATGTAAAACTCTGAAAGGAAGTGATTTACTTATTTTCATGAACTCATTAATTAAGTGTTCATGATACTCTAGACTTTTACTAAAAATAGAGATGATTCATGCTTTCTGAGGAGACCATCTTCCATTCTATCTGTTATTATTAGAATACCAGTGCTGCTTATTGGTATCTGCCACCCCCGTGGGACAATGAAGCATATCACAAAGAGAAAATATTGGCACAATGGTCGTCTCCAGCTAAAATTGCCTAAGGAACAGAAGTTGCTGTCGAATAGGTTGATGTGAGCTGGCAGAGTTACGTGAGCCGCTTGAATTGCCTCTTCCTGCATTATGTCTAGCATGTCAAGCTCTCAGTTTCATAGGGATAGAATCTGCTATTCTACTGTGCTTCTCATAATTAAAGCCCAAAGCAACAAGTTTCCTGATGGTAATTCCATGAGTATATAGGCAAAACAGTAATATGTCTTTTCTGAGAGATGCAATGTTTGTTAAGATACTAGAGATGGTTCAGATTCTTCCTGTACTATGACATGACATTTCCCCTCTAAACGTCTGTTTACTGAGGACACCATTTTTTATGTGATAGATTTAACAACATGATCTTCTTAAATGACAAAATCTCTTCCTATAAGAAAATCACTCGCTATCAACAGAAGCTTAGTTGGGGAAATGAGATTAATTTTTGAGCACTGAACATGAGAAACTAGATACTCAATCTCACTTCATTCTTGATGGAATATGTGAACATAAATCTCTTTTTCACCATTGCCTACATATCACAAGCCCATGGGACCTAAAGTTCAAATGCTTCACCCATTTCTTTTAAAACTTTTTTGTGCATTTTAAACACATGGAATTATGGGGGAAGGAGGATAATCCTCCTGTAAAATTAAGACATGTTATTCTTGATGATCAGGTCAGACCAGCTGATAGCTTTCAGCAGAAACGCAGCATGGCAATTGACTACCATGAAGATTAACATCCATTTGCTTAGCTAATGAGTGCCACATGTATAGCATATCCAAAACTCAAGCTTTAAAAGGTTGTATCCATTTTTGTCTTCACATCTGGAAGCACATCCAGTGTGGTGTACACAGCTGCATGACTGATCTTCATGTTCGTGGTTTGCAATCAGTCTCGTTAATTTCTAGTCATATTCCATACATACTGGTGTACTTGGAAATATATATTCTTGAACATCTGGAAAATTTCTCTTTTCAGGTGTATATAAATGCATTTCAGCCCCACTTTTCTTGCTCTTTGCCCTTGAATGGCTCTTCTTTGCTAATTTTGACTCACATCAAATCTCACAGCAGCTAGCCCTCCAGGGTGATAATACAATGAAGATTTGAACAGGAATTGTTTTAAATAGACATTTTCAATTACAGAGGAATCACATGACCCCATCAGCTCTTTTTTCAGTGCTGTTAAAATAAAGGGAGAAAAAAGAACACATTCACAAAATGTTAAGTGAAATGTTTAAAATTAGCCTTTGCTATATTTTTGCTTTGAAATACCTGCATGTGTACTTTTAAAGATGTCTAAATGATGTGTCATGTTATGTTGAGTATCTTCTTTCAAAATAAATCCTGCCCCTCCAGGATATCTATATCCAAAGTAGCTATGTCGTAATGTAGACTATAATAGCCCTTCTGTGCTAAGAAGAACAGGGATAGAAATAGATACTGTATGACTAAATGCTGATTGACAGCTCCATCACAGGCTTGGCGCTTCTTTAACTAAACTGGAATAAAGAGACTTCATACCATATTATTCAACATATAATAAAATACCATAAACAGATGTAACCTTCTGGGGGAAAATAGTACACCAGACTCTAATGATTACAAGTTGAACATTTACTTTTTAAATAGATAAAGTGACAAAAGTGAATAAGTATTGATTCACAAGACAAACTTTCTTCTCAATTATCCTTCTAATGTGGTCCCTAACTGAAAATAACACTATTTCTATGTACTCTTTAAAGACTTGAAGAGAAAATATTTTCTTAGTGGGTAATAGTTATAAAAATATAAATACTAAAACACCTCCGAACCAGAGATTAGAGACAGCTTAAAAGCTCCTACAAAATGAAACTATCAAACCTGTCAAAGTTTACTGCATTGCTACATTACTGAAGGAGTGGAATCTAAAAATTCTTGTCACAAAAAGTTTTACAAGGAATAAGTAAGGTGCTTTCAAAAGCAAAGACTTTTACTGTTCACAGAATCACATATGACAATGAATGACATCACTTTTTTTGAGCAATATAGTCATTTTAATGTACTGGTGGAATCATGAAGCCCACAACAGCTTTTTTTTTTAAATAAGAAGAGTATATAAAAAAAACCAACTAAGTAAAAGAATAATATAAACATGTTCCTTGTGTTGATTGCATGTAGCTTTTCCAATATACCACAGTTGGGTTAAATGTTTACTCTTTGATTTCTTTTAATTCTACTGTTATTACTCTAAGTAACTATATTTTTAACACAATCAAAGAGTTAGTGATGGGTCAATTATGATGCAACCCAAGTAATTTATATGAAATCATATTTTATCCAATCTCATGAGAAATTTAATGAGAAATCAGCATGATTATATCCCTTTATAATTCTGTTTCACTTGGACGGCAATACTTTTCCTTGACTTTATTGTTAATGCTCAATATATTTTTAAAACTTATCCTAATGAGTCCTCAGCTTAAAATCTGTATTCGTTTTATTCATGTGAGGGAACTGCATTGAGATACTTTCAGAGATAAAACAGGAGTGGGTGTAATTAATGGCAGCCACACAGAATCCTTGGGACATATAGAGTTTCTGAATCTCTGAATTCAGCAATGCCGTCAGTGTTTTGGCTGGCAGCCTATAACCCCCTTTTAACCTGAGCCCAGCTTACTCAGCAAGCTATGGCAAATGACTGCTGAGCTGTTACTTTCTTATTTCAAAATACACCTCTAGATGAGACAGGGACATGCTCTTTTACATATGGTGTGGAATTTTGTTTGGGAACTCAGTTTTCTGTTATGCGTTTTTTTAAAGAAATGTGCAGCCGTGACAGTGGCAAGGAAACAAACTTTGGAAAGAAAACAGGGTGGATTGAACTCACAAGAGCTGAGATATAGTTCTTATTTAGGCTAAACACAGAAAAGTTGAGAGGCACTCTGTAGGTGGGCTAACAAAATCTATCATTTGGTTTCATGGTATGATATCTCTAAGCTAAAGATCTTCCATTCAGCTTAGGATGCAACCTTAACCTACATATAAGAACAGTTTTATTTCAATCTCCCATATATTAGCATAGCTAAAGCAGTAGTACCAGTGAGTGAAGAGAAGAAGGTGCACAATATGAGTGAACCTTGAAAACATTGTGTTAAACGAAATAAGCTGTAAAGGACAATTACTGTATGATCCTGTTTATATGAGGTAGATAAATGTATAGAGACCAAAACTTATCAGTGCTCCCCAGGGGTAGGAAAAAAAGGTAAAGGAAGGATCGCTGTTTAGAGGTGCACTGAATTTCAGTTCATGAAAGGGGAATAATTTAGAAAAGAGTAGCCGAATCTTTATGTAGCACTTGGAAAAATTTATATATAAGAGCGAGAGAATCCTATTTAGTCAATATACAACCCAAAGAAATAAGATCTCCAACAAAAACTAGTATTTGCACATTGCAGCATTATCTAAAATAGCAACTATTCATCAATAGGTGAATAACTAAAGGAACTACAGTATATTCACACAATAGAGTATTATGCATCACAAAAAATGATCAAGAATTTTAAAGTATTGACCAATATGAATTTATCTAGAACAAAATATGCTGAGTGACATATATTAGTGGCAAAAGAACGATTCTAGTATAAGATTACTAATAATAAAAGGTTTGCACACAGAACCAATCTTGCATGGCTATCAGGAAAGAGAAAAAAGGAAGAAAGGGGAAATTAATAAATAGATAAACTGGGTGAAAGAAAAGGCAATATAGAATAAGGGTTTAGTTATACATTAGAGTTAATTGATTCCTTTAATCAATTGTAATTAATGCTATAAACCAAAATGTCTATGAAAAATTGAAAGAAATATTTTTGAATTTTCACTAAATTTTTTAAATTTAAAAAAAGTGAAAGAGGGCAAGGATTATATTGACTGTTTGTAAGAAAAGATAAAAGACTATGTAGGTAAGAGACTGAAGGAAATGTAATGACAAAAGTTGTGACCCATCTCCTAAGAAGATGAGTCCGCTCCCAAAGACCATAAAGCTTCCAGACACTGAAACACCTATATAATTGTACCTGCACATTGCTAGGAGAAGCCATTCCTTGGCGATGGGCATCATGCTTGGAAATGTGGAAAGTCAATGAAAGAGAGAAAGACCCTTAACAATATGGATTGAAACAATGACTGCAACAGTGGGCTCAAATGTGTCCGAAATTATGAGAATGGTACAGGATAGGACATGGTTCAGATCTGTTGTTCATAAGACCACCCAATGACAAATAATATGAGTCACCCAACAACAACAAAATAATGGCACCTAACAGCAACAATAATTACTGAACAGAGTAAAGGAGATTATTCAAGTGACATATTGGTGGTGGTGGTGGTGTTATGTGTTATTGAGTCACCTGTGTTCCATAACAATTATATGTACACTAGCTCTGAAACCTGCTCTATCCAGAGCCAATCTCACCGTCTCTGACAGACCTAATCACATTTCTCCAGTCACTGAGTCAATCCATCTCATTCTGGTTCTTCCTCTCCTGCACTGTCCTTCCACTCATCCAAGCATGCATGATGTCCTTCTCAAAGAACTGGTCCCTCCTGGACACTGGACACATGCCCAAAATATGTGAGACCAAGACTCAGAATCCTTGCCTCCAGGGAGCAGCCTGGTTCCACCTTCTTTTGGACAGATCTGTTTGTTCTCCTGGCAGTCCACAATATGGTCAACAGTCTTCTCCAGCACCACAACTCAAAGACATCAATCCTTCTTCTATTATCCTAAGTTATTGTTCAGGTCTTGAATTCATAGCAAGTAATTGCAAAGAACATTGCCTGGAAAGGTTCACCTTAGTCTCCAGACTGACATTGTCACTCTTCAGTACTCTGGAGAGGTCTCTGACAGCAGACTTTCCCAGCGCAATTTATCTTTTGATTTTCTGACTGCTAGTGCCAAGGTGTTGATTGTAGAACCAAGCAAACTGAAGTTATCAACAACCTCGATTTGTTTTCCATCCATCATGTCAGTGGTGAAAAATCTTTGTTTTCTTGATGTTGAGCTTCAATGAAGGCTGGAGTCCTTCACTTTCTGCAGCAAACACCCCATGTACTCTCCAGTTTCAAGCAAGGTTGTGCTATCTACATAAAGCAGGTTGTTGATGAGTCTTCCTCCAATCCTGAGACCATATTTCTCCTCATAAAGTTCAGCATCCCAAATTATCTGTTCTGCATATATATTGAAAAGGTATGGAAATAAAATGCATCCTTGATGCACAATTTTCCTGATCCTGAATCACGTAATGTTTCCTTGCTCTGTTCTAACTACTTCTTCCTGGTCCAAATATAGGCCTCTCATTGGCACAAATAAGTGTTCTGGAATTTCTATTCTTAGAATTAGCCACAATATGTTGTGATCCACATAGTCAAATGCCTTTGCATAGACAATGAAACAGACATTCCTCTGTTACTCTCTGCTTTTAGCCAAGATCAACCTAATATTAGCTATGATGTCTATAGTGCCACAGTCTCTTCTAAACCCAGTTTTCACATCTGGCAGTTCTCTGCTAATGCATTTGTCTCATTAGTTTCTGGATAATCTTCAGTAGGAGAACACTATATACAATACAGCACATTTAGATTAGAATAGTCTAAAAGTATTATATTTTAGGGCATTCTTTTTATCGTAGGAGTACGCAATGAGGGTTGCAGAGTGGATTATATTTGGGGGTAGGGGTGGGGTTTGGGGAGGTGCTGGGGGATTGTGTACCAATGAAGGAGTTTTGCTTTTGCTTTTCAAGGAGAGGAGAAAATGAGGGGGGAAGGGGTGAGAGGGGTGAGAAGTGCAACAATGAATGAATGGAATTCCAAAATCTCTGTAGATGTTCATTGAAATGAAAAATAAACAAACTAAATTAATAATAATAATAATAATAATAATAAAAGAATAGCAGAGATGGCACCAGAAACTTCTCACTGGGAGTCACGAAGGAGGAGGAACATTTGCAAACAGACACTACTGATTGGAATGTGGAATGTGAGAATATGAATGTAGGAAAATTGAAGATTGATAAGGAAGAAATGGAATGCATAAATATTGACATATTAGGCAATGGCGAAATGGAATGGGTTGGCATGGGACATTTAAAACTGAATAATCATATGATCTACTAGACTGGAGGTAACAGGTTGAGAGAAAAAAAAAGAGTCACTCTCACAGTTAAAAAGACCATTTCTAGGTCCATCTTGAAATACAATGCTGTGAGTGACAAGATAATATCCATACACATACAAGGAATACCTATTAATACCACTATCATTCAAATGTATGTACCTAACAACCAGAGCCAAAGAGGAGGAAATAAATGACTTCTGCCAACTTTTGCAGTCAGAAATCAATCAAACATGCAACCAATACTTTGATAGGAATAGGTGATTGTAATGCAAAAGCTGGGAACAGGGAAGAAGGATTAGTAGTAGTTGGAAAGTATGGACTTGGTGACAGAAATTAGGCTGGAGACAGAGTGAAAGGATTTTGTACAATCAATGACCTATTCATAGCAAACATCTTTTATAAGAAACATAAATGATGACTATACACATGAACTTCACTTGATCGTCTACACAGGAATCAGATTGACTACATCTGTGGAAAAAATTGTTGGAGAAGTTCATGATCAGCTATGAAAACTAGACCAGGTGCTGATTGTGAAACAGACCATCAACTACTCATGTGCAAGTTCAAACTAAAGATAAAAATAATAAAATCAAATCCACAAGTACCAAAGTTTGACCTTGGAGTCTATCCCATCAGAATGTAAAGACCATCTCAAGAACAGGTTTGGAAACTTGAGCACTAATGAGAGAAGACCAGATGAGCTGTGGAAGGACATCAAGAATATAATTCATGAAAATATTTTCAAGGAGCATATTTACTTTTAGTTACATGTTGAATCAGTCATTCATTCTACTTATACTTATTGAGAGCCACTTGTGTTCAAGGCCCTGGTCTAACACTGAAGATATAATATTGAACAAGATATGCAGCTTGTATTCTAGTGAAGAAACAGAAGAATAAAGGTAAAATATAGGTAACAAAAACCTAAGAAGAGATTGTTATTGTTGTTATAAGCTGTTATCAGAGAACCATATTTGGCCCTCCAGAGGATTTTCTGAGTCAATAAATCACGCAGGAGGAGACTGCTCATCTTTCTCCCTTGGGGCAGCTGTGGATTTGAATCACATGAATTTGGGTTGACAGTGCATTACCTTACCACTAAGCCACCAAAGCTCCCTAAAAAGAGAAGTGCTTTGTGGTGGTGGCTGTGTACTGTCGAGTTGGGACTAACCCCGTAGCTGAAGCTCCAGTGGGTTTTCAGAGGCAGTTAATTGCATGGTCCATCCTTCTTTTGTGGAGCACTTAGTGGATTTGAACTGTGTGTCTTCAGGATTGCAGAACAGCTTCTTACCTCTGACTACCCGTTACTGTTTTTGTTAAGTGCTGTCAAGTCGTAGGCAACTCATAGTGACCCTATGAATGAAAGACCTGAAGACTTGTATAATTTCCATCCTTCCTCCAGGTTCATAGGGTTTCCAGAGGTAAGCTATTTTGGAAGTGGATGCCACTCCTGCTTCTAAGATTATTTTAATTGGGGAGCTCCCCCAAACACTGTCCACCGTGGGTAACCATTATCACATTTGACACATCAGTGTCACAGTGTTTTTAGCATCACAGTAACCACGAGTTACCTCTGTATAACAAGTGGACAGACCAGGGGTATCTGACCTAGAAGAATGTTTGACCAAAAACACTTAAAAACAGACCTGAGAGCCATTGATTATATCTGGCCACATAGGGGGAATTAAATATTGATAGTATATAGTGGTAGAGTGGGTGTTACTTAATATTAGTAGTCATAAAGGCCTATCTGAGGAAATGGCATATAAACAAAAATATAAAATTAATGGGCCAGGTGAACAGATAAAGAAAAATTTCTAGAAAGAGAAAATAATGAGTGCAAAGTAGCTGGAGTACAAATAAGCTTTATTTAGGCTACTAAAAGCAAGAATATGCCATCTGAAAGTGAAACAATATCAATAGAAATTTAGGTTAAGATCACAGCAAACAAAGTTTTATAAACCAGGGCAATGAGTTTGACTTTCGTCTTGAATATTTTGGAAAACAAAGGAAAATTTCTGTGAGAGGAGAGTATGAACTGCTTTAATATTTTTAAGAATAAATCCAGAATTCTGACCTGAGAAATAGATGAAAGGTAATATTATTTAATAAATTAAGGAAAACAAAAGAAGAACAAATTAAAGGGATGATATGAAAACATGTTACTAAGTTAGAAATAGTAAATACCAAATTACATTTTATGTTTAAAAGAAAATATTGAGTTGCTCTGTTGTTATTGTTATTTTTTCCTTTATGTATTTTTTATTATTATTAATTTTAGTGAAAATTTACAGATATTTTGGATTTCCATTCACTCATTGTTGCACTTTTCTCCCTGCCCACCCCCACCTCCCAATTCGTTCTTCTCTTTGAATAGTAAAAGAAAAATTCTTTCATTGTTATACAATCCTGCCCACCCAAGGTCCACTCCACTATGCAGCCTTCAATACATACTCCTGTCATGACGATAATTCCTACTCACATATCCCTTTTAAACAATTTTCTCCCTCATCTGTTTCAATACAGTATACAATATTTATCCCATCATTCTCATTATTATTTTAAGAGGGGTTTTCTCCTTCTTTTCTGCATTATTAAAATCTATCTACAACTCATAGTGATTCCATGTGGTACAAAGTAGAACTGTTCTAGAAGATTTTCTTGAATGTCATCTTTACAGAAATAATGCTCCAGACCTTCTTCTATTATGTGACTGGGTAGAATTACCACCCTTTGGATTATACTTACTCCATAGCAACTAAAGCTAAAGGTCGTAGAAGTTAAAGAAATTATGTCAACAATGAGAGAGAGACAATTCTGTTATATTCTACAGTGATATCAAGTATGATGAGAGCTGAGAATAGACCATTCTACTTGGTAAATGATATCAACTATGTCCTTGACAAAATTTTAATAGAATTATCACAAGTTGTCAAGTATTTGACTTGCACTAATGGAGTGGAAGGGGATGCTATGGAGTGGGGAAAGGGATGGGTCAAGACACATGTGCCAAGGGGTGGTGAGAGCAAGACTGAATCTATTGGTTACTTCTGTATTGTACGTCTTTCATCTGCTCCTTTGTGTAAAATTCTTGTCTGTCGGATACTTTTCTAAAGTTGAGCATTCAAATTAAGACAGACTAGGAAGAAGGACTGGCCATTCACTTACAAAATATTAGGCCTTCAAAAACACTATGTACAATAGAGCACACATAGACTAGCAGATATGACAACTGAGGCTGAGTCATCAAACATGGAAACACAAAGGAGAAACCATTGTAAGCAGACATTAGTTATTAAAATGTGGAATGTGAGAGGCATGAATGCAGGAAAATTGGACATTGTTAAGAGAGAAATGGAATGCATAAATTTTGTCATACTGGATATAGGGGGAAATGGGATGGATTGATATGGGACATTTTGAATCATACAATCACATGATCTAGGATTCCAGAGATAAAAAGGTGAGGAAAAAATGGGCTTTTTTTTCATTGTTTAAACAGTCATTATTAGATCCATATTGAAATACAGTGTTATGAGTGCCAGGATAATATCTAGAAGCATACAAGGAAGTTCAATGAATATAACTATCATTCAAATACATGCACACAAAAAAACCCCAACAAAACAGAAACCAAAACAGAGCCAAGCAGGAGGAAATAGTAGATGTCTATCTACCAACATTCACAGTCAGAAGTAGATTGAACATGAAATCAAGACACATTAATTATAATTGTTGTTATGTGCTGTTGAGTCTCTTGTGACTCGTTATGAGTCATAACGACCCCGTGTACAACAGCCCTAAAACCTACTCTGTCCTGAGCCAATTGCACTGTCTCCAAAACACCCATCCCAATTACCCAGTCACTGAATCAATCCACCTCATAGAGAGTCTTCCCCTCCTGCGCTGTCCCTCCACCTTCCCAAGAATGATGTCCCTCTACAAAGACCTCCTTACAACATGTCCAAAGTATGTCAGATGAAGCCTCAGAATCCTTGCCTCCAAGGAGCCACCCAGTTTAACCTTCTCTAGGATTAATCTGCTTATTTTCTTCACAGTCCATTGTACACTCAATACTCTTCTCCAGCACCAGAGCTCAAAGGTATCAATTCTCCTTCTATCCTCCCTAGTCATCGTCCAACTCTCTGACACATACAAGTGATTGGAAAGACCATGGCCTATATCAGACACACCTTAGTATCCAGAGAGACATAATTGCCCTCCAGTACTCTGGAGAGGTCCCTAACAGCAGACTTTCCCAAGGCAATACATCTTTTAATTTCCTGGCTTCTGGTGCCAAGAGTGTTGACTGTGGAGCCAAGCAAGCTAAAGCTTTGAATAATCTCAATCTCTTTACTATCCATCCTGATACTGCCAATTGGTACAGTGGTGACAATCTTTGTTTTCTTGACATTGAGCCTTAATCCATATTGAAGGCTGCAGTCCTTGACCCTCTGCAGCAAGCGCTTCAAGTCCTCCTCAGTTTCAGCAGGTAGGGTTGTGTCATCTGCATAACGCAGATTGTTGATAGATCTTTCACCAATCCTGACGCCAATTAATTATAATAGATGACTGGAATTCAGAAGTTGAGAACAGGGAAGAAGGATCATTAGTCTGAAAATGTGGACTTGGTAACAAAAATGAGGCTGGAGATAGAATGAGAGAATTCTGTGTAATCAATGACTTATTCATAGCAATTACATTTTATGAGAAATAGAAACGTAGACTATACACAGGGGTTTCATTTGATGGTATTCACAGGAATCAGATCAGTTACATCTGTGGAAAGAATCACTGAAGAAGCTCCATAACAGCTGTGAAAATTCATCAGAAGCTGATTGTGGAACAGACCATTAGCTACTTATATGCAAGTTGAAACTATAACTAAAGAAGGTTAAATCTAATCCACAAGAAATTTAAGTCATCCCACCTGACATTGAAAACCACCTCAGGAACGAGTTTGAGGCCTTGAACACTACTGAGCAAAGACCAGATGGGCTGTGAGCTTATATATATATTCCCCCATCTCCACAAAAAAAAAAAAGAAAGAAAGTGAAAAAAATATAATCCATCTTTCTTATAACCAGTGATTTGGAGGGTTTTTTTAATGTGTCTGATGTCATTTGCATATCTTTCTCTGTGAAAATTATTTCCAGGTCTTTTGCCCATTTTATAATTTGGTTATCAGACTTTTTCTTGTGGAGGCCCAAGAGTTTCTATAAACATTCATTATGAGACTCTTGTCTGAGACGGTATTGCCACATGCTTGTACCCAGTCAATAGGCTTTCTTTTCACCTTGTTGGTAAAAGGTTTTAATGCATACAGAGATTTACTCTTTAGAAGGTCCCATTCATCAGTTTTAACTTCTTTAGATTGTGCATTTCTGGCTGTATTTGACAGTCTCAATACCGTAGACAACACCTTTTAAGCTTGGTTCAAGTTTATCTCAGGCTCTGATCCACCTTGCTGGAGATAGAGAGATGCAAATCAAAACTACAATGAGATACCATCTCATTCCAGTATCAGTGGTAAAGTTTAACAGGATAGCAAGTAATAAATTTTGAAGAAGATGTGGTGAGCTAGGAACTCTCTTTTTTATTAATGATTTTTTAAACCAACATATGTTTTTTATAGCATATTCTTTCCATTTCATTTCCTCCATTCATTCTTTGTTACACATTTTCCTCCCTGTCCATTCCTCCTCCCAATTCGTTTTTCTCTTTGAAGGAAAAAAATGTTTTCATTGTTATACAATCCATCCCAGTCCACAGTCCACTTTAATATGGATTTCTTTTTTGTAATCTTATCATGAAAATACTAATTCTATATTCCTTTTAAATAGTTCTCTCTCTCAACTGTTTCAATGCAGTATGCATTATTTATCCCCTCTTTACTTAGGATTCCCCCCCCACCTTGATGTCTGTCCCATTTTAAAACAGTTGCCCTATGCAATATTTGTACCTTTATGACTGAGATATTTCACTCAACATAGTGTCTTCCAGGGTCACCCATTTTGTATATTTCTGGAGCTCTTTGTTTTTCAATGCAGCATAGTATTCCATTTTGTGAATATACCACAACTTCTCTATCCATTTGTTTGTTGAAGGGCATCTAGGTTGTTTCCAACTCTTTGCTGTTGTGAATAAAAGTGCAATAAACATGGGTAACATATATCTGCTTGGGTGGTAGTTCTAGTTTCTTTAGGGTATATTTGCAGTAGTGGAATTGCTGGGTCAAATGGTGTTCCTATTTGCAACTATTTGAGAAAACACCATATCACCTTTCTTAGTGGTTGCACCATTTTACACTCCCACCAACAGTGAATAAGGGTTAAAGTTTCTCCATAACCTCGCCAGCATTTGCTAGGAAAAAATGTTTGGCAATGACATGTCTGATAAGGGACTTACATCTAGAATTTATAGAATACTAGAGCATCCCAACAAGATAAACAACCCAATTGAGAAATGGGCACAGGGTATGAATAGACACCTCACCAAAGAAGACATTCAGATGGCGAACAAGCACATGAAGAAATGTTCAAAATCCCTAGCTCTAAGAGAGATGCAAATCAAAACAACTATGAGATATCGTCTTACCCCAGTAAGAATAGCAAAATTCAACAAAGCAGCAAACGGCAAATGCTGATGAGGTTATGGAGAAACTGGAACCTTTTTTCACTGTTGGTGAAACAGGCATTATTATACATTGTTAGTGGGATTGTAAAATGGTACCAGCACTCTGGAAGGTAGTTTGGTGCTTCCTAAAAGAGCAAAACATAGAAATTCCATATGACACATCTGTTCCATTTCTTGGAATATATCCCAAGAATATGAGAACTGAGTCTCAAATGAAAACTTGAACAACAATGTTCATAGCAGTAATAATCACCATCACAAGAACATGTAAACAGCCTTGATGTCCAACCACAATCGAATGTATTGAGGAATTCTGGTACATTCACATGAAATAATACTATGCAACATGGAAGAGTGATGATGTTGTAAATTACTACCTAACTTGGGAGGGACTGGAGAACATGATGATAATTGAACTAACTCAGTCCTGTAAGGACAAATACTGTATAAAATCATTATTGAAGAAGGAATATGAGGATTGAGGGGGTGGTGGTGGATACAGAGGGGGAAGGATGGGCCAGGGGTTGTTAATTATAGGATTGCACAATGTGATGGGGGGTGTGTGTGTGAAGGAAATGGGAAGGATCTTTCGTGAAAACGAAGGTATTCAAACTTTGTAAAAAATAGGTTAAAAAATGAAAAAATACAAAAATAAATATATATATAATCCAGGACTAATGCAAAAAGGTCATTACAAAAAAGGAGGAAAAAAGGGCTTAGGTAAATGTCAGAAGAGACTCTGAATATTGTACAAAAATGCCAAGAAGCCAAAGCAAAGGGAAGCACTGGAGACATTAAGGACCTAAACAGAATATTTTTAAGGGCAACAATGGGAAAATGAAGCCAAGTATTATAATGAAATGTGCAAAGTGCTGAAGTCAGAAAATCAAGAGTTGAGTATACTTGGCATTTCTTAAGCTGTTGGAACTGAAGGACAAATTCAAGCCCTGAGCTGCAAAATGTAAGGGTGCTTTGGGAAGAATATTAAATGATCCAAGAAGCCTTAAAAGAAGATAGAAGGAGTATACAGAGTCACTGTACCAAGGAATTGACTGACAGAGAAGAATTTAATGAAACAACATATGATCACGAGCCTGTGGTGATGGAGAAAATTTAAGCTGCTCTGAAAAAATTGGCAAAAACAAGGCCCCAGGGATTGACGGCATACCAAGTGATATATTTCAACAAACAGACGCTTTTCTGGACATGCTCACTAAGCTGTGTCAAGATGTCTGGAGGAAAACACCTGGCCAACTGAATGAAAAAGATCCTTAATTGTTTCCATTAAAAAAACATTATCTGGCAGTGTGGAGATTAGTGAACAATATATTTGCTATCATATGCAAGCAGGATGGTGCTGAAATTTATCCAAAAATGAGTGGAACAGCCCATCAACAGAGAACTGCCAGATATGCATGCTGGGTTCAGAAGAGGCCATGATACTAGGGATATTATAACTAAGGTTAGATGGATCTTGGCTGAAAGTAGAGAATACTAGAGGAATGTCTATCTGCATTTCATTGACTATGCAAAGGCATTTGACTGTGTGAATTACAACAAACTGTTGTTAATTCTGAGAATGAAAATCCCAGAACACTTGATTGACCTTATGTGAAACCTGTGCTTGGACCAGGAGGCAGTCATCAGAACAGAGCAAGGAAACACTGCATACTTCAAAATTAGGAAAGGTGTATGCCAGGGATTCATCCTATCTCCATACCTTTTTAATTTATATGAAGAACAGATCATTTGGGAGGCTGTACTCTATGAGGAGGTAAGTGGCATCAAGTTTAAAAGAAGACTCATTATCAATCAGTGCTATGCAGATGATACAACCTTGCTTGCCAAAACTGAGGCGGACCTTAAGCACTTGCTTCAGAGGGTCGAGGTGTGCAGCCTTCAATATCGATTGAAGCTCATCATCAAGAAAACACAGATTCTCACCATTGGGCTTATTGGCAGTATCATGATAGTTGGTGAAAAGAATGAGATTGCTAACAATTGCTTTAGTTTGCTTGGATCCACAATAAATACTCTTAGTACCAGCAGCCAGGAAATAAAAATGCAAATTCCATTGGGGACTTCTCCATTGTACTGAAGAGCAATGATGTCAGTCTGGAAAATAAGATGCACCTGATCCAGGCCATGGTCTTCTCAATTACTTGCTATGCTTCAGAAAGCTGGACAATGACTAGGGATGATAGAAGGAGAATTGATGACCTTGAGTTGTGGTGCTGGAAAAGAGCATTGATTGAATAAACCATGAACTAGTAAGGGAACAAACAGGTTGGTCTTAGAGAGCATGAAGCCAGACTGCTCCTTGGAGGCAAGGATTCTAAAGCTCTGTCTTACATGATTTGGGCATATGTTACAAAGAGGGACCAATCCTTGAAGATAGTATGCTTGTGATGGTGGAGGGTCAGCACAAGAAAGGAAGGCCCTGAATGAGTTGGATTGACTCAGTGTCTGTTGTAATGGGGGGTGAATATGTCAGAGATGATAAAGTTGGCTCAGGATTCAGGGCTGTTTTACATAGGGGTCATTGTGAATCATAAGCAACTTGAGAGTATACAACAACAATGGTGATCTCGTGTGTCACAGTAGAACTGTGATAAAAGTGGTTTTCAATGCTTGGGCTTTGAGAAGTAGTGTACCTGGGCTTTGTCTCTGAGTGGTCTTAAACTTCCAACATTTCAGTAAGCAACAGAAGACACTTATTGCACAATTCAGAGACTCCTTCTATAGAATGTTATACTTTTTTAACATGAACAAATTCAAGTTGACCCCTTAATGAGCTTTCAGAGGAGACTGCTCATCTCTCTCCCACGGAGCCACTTGTGTATTCAAACTCTATGCTTTTGAATTGTCAGTACAGCTTCTTAGCACAAGGCTACCAATAAAGTAAATAGTAGGTACAAATGCTTATTTCAGAGGTTTAGGAGAGAATCACTGAGGGTCAAAACAAAATACTTAATGCCCAATTTCCCCATTCATAAGAAAATTGATCCAAATAGTCTAAGGCTCCTTCTATCTAATTTTTTACATTTCTGTAATGAATCTGAGCTCTTTTATATTTGCCAATTTATTAAATCCTAAATTCGTGGTACATTTTATTCCTTTCCATTGCAATTAAAAATAAGAGCAAAAAAACCTTATTGAATATTTAGCATTTCACCTCAGAATCAATCTTTCAATTTCACAGGTCAGGTAACACCAAAGCCTGTTAGATAACACCAATATTTGTAGGTTCTTATTTTGGATGTGTCACCATTAACAGGCAAATATTTTCAAGTTCTAATGCTCAATATTTTCTTAATTAATTATTTTCAGAAACCACTGCCTTAAGCCACATTTGCAGAAAAGTGTGATCATTGACAACGTTGATAGAAAATATTTAAAACATGCCTAATATAGCAGGAGAGGAATTAATAAGATGCTTTTCTTCTTTGATACAAAGCAGACAGTAGTTTTCAACAATTAGGCACATTGTTTAAATTTCTACACAATATTATATTTGGTAATAAGAAATCTATGTTGTTGAATTACTTTCTGTCAAAATAAGATGAGCACTTCCTCCATAGGTTATCTCTCAGATGTACAATATATTAAAATACAGACAACTTCATTCTGGCTACCTTAACTACTGTGATTAGGTATTGCCTAGTCAGAATTGACTCATAACTGACCCTGCGGTGGATTTTTCGGCTTTTCAGAGACTGTAAATCTCATGAGAGAAAATTTCCCATCTTACTCCCTTGGAGCAACTGGGGGATTCAAGCTCTGTGTTATTGGTTTGGTAGTGCAAGGCCACCACAAGGCCACCAGAGCTCCCCCTTCACTACCTCTGTAACTAATCATGTGATATTACTGAAGAGCACTGGTTATGCCATGAACTTTCAAAAGAAAATAAATCTGAAGCACAATGTCTTCTACTCTTATATGCAAACCCATATAAAAAAAAAAAAGAAAGAATTGTTTAAAAGCACATCTAGAGTGCTTGTAGAAAACAAGAATAGTGAGGAATATTGCTAGGAAGGGCCAGTCCCAGAGAAGTACATTATATTGCAAAAAAGTAGAGGATCAGAGGGTTAGGGAAACCCTCAATAAGGTGGATTTATATAGTCACTGCAACAAAGGTTTAAACACAGAAGGGTTTGCAAAGATGGCACAGGATCCAGAAAGATTTCAATCTGTTGTACATGGGGTCTCTGAAAGTCAGAATTGCCTCAATCACTCCTAACAGCAAGGTGACTAATAATACATGCAGTTATACTAATAACTATACCAGTTAGGTACATGCTAGAATGCAATCGTATGACCTATTCTATACTTTCTGACAGAATTAAAAGAAAATGCTCAAATAATGTGTTAGTCCACCTTTACTCAAGACTTGTCAATAGTAAACTATTGTTTCTCTAAATAAGTTTGGATTATGCTGCTAGGAGAATGGCTTGATTGAAGTTCCAATTATACATCTAATGTGCAATGGAATTTATTCTGACTTATCAGATAGTAAAAATATTTTTATATACTCATTTGAAAAAAAGCAAGAGTGGCATCCACTTTCTACATAACAGGCCTCCAGAACACTATGAACTTCAAAAAATGTCAAAGCTTGTAAAGGAGCCTTTCGTTCATAGGGTTACTATGAGTCATGCTTGACTCGAAGGCAAATAACAACAACATATATATATATATATATGATGTCAGTCTGGAAAATAAGATGCACCTGATCCAGGCCATGGTCTTCTCAATTACTTGCTATGCTTCAGAAAGCTGGACAATGACTAGGGAT
>NW_006399834.1:7227420-7244823 GCF_000299155.1 Elephantulus edwardii | reverse complement strand
ATAAACGAAGATTTGTTTTCAGGTAGATAGAATTCTGAACTATGTGTGTCTTATTCTTTGTATAATATTTTGGGATATTGTGCTTCATTAAAAATTCTAGCTGGTAATTTATTATGAAAGTTTTCTTAGAAGAATTTTTCTCACTTAGAAGAAATGACATTGCTTGTCGTTTTAAAGTTAGCAAAATAAAGCTCATAAAAATAGTGTTATGAAATAATTCAGAATGAGTTCACATGGGAAAAAAGTCCACAATTTCTTCTTGTATTATAATTGTACACATTGAGGCCTTTTCCTTAGAGCTCAGGTTTAACAAACCAATATTTTCTAATTAGCCAGTAGGCTGGCAGTCACACCTCATCTGCTCTTTCTCCAACCCATAACAAGCTGTCTGTCTCTTCCAGCCCAGCATCAAGCCCCTGCTGCTCTCCATTTAGCATTGACTTCCTTTCGCCCTGCTCCAACCCATCCTTGTTTAGAGCTGTCAGATCTATCTCTTCTGTGACTCAGCACTGGATTTCATACCAGAGTAACTTGAAATTCGTTTTCCAAGCCATTAACTCTATTTGCTCAAGCCAAGAGTCACAACCCCGCCTAAGCCCTCTGTGTTTTCTCCTGGGTCTTGACCCTTTCCTTTGTGGGAATTGCAAGTCCTCTCTCAGTCAGTCACAATAAAACCCAAATGAGGGTTAAATCCTAACTTGAGTTGGATTTGGGAACTTTTCCCACTCTAGAAGCACACAGAGAAGGTCTTAGAACTACAAGCATAAGGCCAAATAAAATATATCTTGTCTCATTTATGTGCAAGGATGGATTAACTTGATTTGAACAATGTATCCTGATTAACTTGTATCCTGACACACAACCACTCAAAACCATTCTGGAAAATTGGTGGAAGTTGCAATTAGGTGAAAAATCTCCAACCTGAGAAAATTACCACTGAAAAAGAAGAAAGATACCATGAAACAATCTAATGATATGATTACATAATACAATATTACTTCAAATATGTTGGGTGTATTCTTATTTGGCATAAAAATTAAGGATAAAAATGTCATATTTAGGAGCTCTGGTGGTGTGCTGTATAATTTATCAGGCTGATAATGGAAAAGTCAGCAGATTGAGTTCATCAGCCACTCTGTGGGAAAAAGATGAATACTCTCCTCCTCACAAAACAATTTATAGCCTCTGAAAACGGATGGAGTCTTGACACGAATCAGAACTGGGCCTTAAGGCAGTGAGTGGGTTTTGGTTTGATGCTTAATGTCTTTCATAGAATTTAAGTAATATGGTAATAATCTCCGTTGTTTTTAAGTGCAGTTGAGTAATACATACTCAATGTTATATGTATAATTGCACTTTTATTTTACTTGGATGCATTGAAGTGTCTAGTTAGCTTATGATACTGATGCTAAAACAATGCGCTAACATGGCACATATTTGGAGTTAACTATAGCTCAGCTGCAGAAATCTCCCTAATACTTCGATAATGTCTTAAATACACCAGTCTACCCTATTGTTTACTATATTGTGACTGCATAATGTTAAGGTATAATCATTAGAAGAAAATTATAAGAAGTTTAATCTCTCATCCTTTTCTGATATTTTCTTAAACTTTTTACATTTCCTAGTTCACTTTTATTTTTAAAGATAATTCTTGAATTATACTTCTTGAAGATTATATTCCAAGGATTTTTTTTTCTCAAAGAAACAACCCAAATCACCAGACCACCCCTTTGAAGAATGTGATTTCCCAGCAGGAATTTGGGTCCCGTTCACTTCCTGCTGGTGGTGAGGTAGCAGACTAATTCTACATGCTCACTTAAATGTCTTACAGAAAGAAAATTCAGAAGGTAAATCTTCTGTGAGGCCATCATACAGAAAAAACCTGCTGCTTAGCTGAAAGTAAATGTAACAGCAAAATTAGAGCCTGTAAGAAAAAGGGTTTTTAAAGTGTTTGGAACATGGGCATAAATTATGAACAAAGATTAAATAACACCTGTTTATAAAGCTCTTCCAAAGAATATGAAATGTAAATTCCACTTTTGAAATAAAAATATCTTTACTACTTATTTATTGCTCTTCAGTTGTGATAAATGTTCAACAACTTTGTTATCTGACTATTGACACAGACTGATGATTTTCTGAGTTGGCTAACTCAGCAAAGGGTCCAGCAATCTTGAAAAATAAGCACCAAGTAACTAAATGTCAAGTAAATATCATTTGAGGTAGGTAGTATTTCAATCAGACAGCAATCGGGTAGTGACTCTGGCTTTGACAGAAACAGTGAGCTGTGATTGTGTATGATGTCATGCAAGTGAGTAAAGACCTTGATGTGTTCATCAGTCTGTATACATCAGGGATTTATAAAGAAGAAAATCACTTCACTTTGTAATGATGATTTTCTCTGTTTGACCTTTTCCAGCACCTGCAGAGTATGGATCATGCAGTGATCACATCAAGCACATTCCTTCACAGACACATACTCACACATACATACACACACACATTCAGTTAACATTAAGTATTTAAAGAAAAACAGTATTAATTACTCAGAGGTATATATTGGCATTCTAAAGCTTTTTCTTATATGGGAAGTGGAAGAAGTCTTGATTTTACATTAGTGTAATGGCTTCCTTTTCTCATTTTATTTGACTTTTTGGATTCATCCTGAATCTTATAAAGGCTACTATCTAGAAGACAATGATGGTGGAATTAATAAATTCTCAGATTATGTTTTTTAGTCCAGTAGAGAAGAGCCATATAGAAGAATAAGAACATAAAATTTCTACTGGGAGACTATTTTTCTGATTATTCATCAAATAGATTTCACCAAATATATCTTGTAATAATTTTCTCTTTTATTATACAGAAAACCTGCACTTCATCCAATTACCTCTGCCAGTTTTCTATAGATACAGTAAACGATTTCAGAAATTAACTCACTAGAACTCTTTGTTAAAATTTGTCATTTATCTATTAAAATTCTTCAGCTTTTGTCAGACAATGTACTTAACTCTGTAATGAGAGTCCCTGAAGATATGTGTGTGATTTGTCAAAAGAGAGACAAAAAGTGTATAAAACTCTAAAATGTCAGCAATCAGAAGATTTAACACACCTTAGTAAATTTACATAGAATGAATAGAAATCTTAGATATTAATAAACTTGGCTTGGAGATGTAAGAAAGAGGGGGGAAAGAAAGATCATTTTAATACAGTTTCCAGATCACTTCTTTATCTTCAGAATTGTTATGAATAAATGTGCAATAGAACTTAGATAATAGAGATTTATTGCTCATTGCTTCATTGTATATCAGTACATTAAACTTCCAGATTTAAAATATTTATTCTGAAGTGGATCAGTTAGATATGTAACTTTCTTTTTCATTTATTTACTACAATGGGTTTAACATTAAAAGACAATATATTTAACACTGTAAGTGTTATCTGGCAGAGAGTTGATTATTCTACTTCCTCTAAGCATTGAAATAGAAGGCAAATGTATACCATGAGTCAGGGGAGAAATGTTTCTACCTTTAGGAAGTGTCTCTTTACAGCCAGATAAACAGCAGGGCATAGACCACAGTGGAAGATAAAGTGCACAATGTGTTGTTTTCAGAATTATATAGACACAGAAACATTTTCTTAAGAGCCATGCAACAGTGATATTATTATTGTTATTGTTGTTATTATGTACTTGTACTGTTGAGTCAGAACCAGTTCATAACAGATCCTCCAGTGGCTGTAATTAGCACCAGAGGAAATTGCCCATCTTTCACCAATAAAACATCTTACATATTCTAATCTCATGTCTTGCAGTTAGCAGCACAATGCCTTTCCACTAGGCCACTAGAGTTCCCTATAATCTCATTGTTGCAGTCACCATGTCAATACATCTGGTTGAGCGTCTTCCTCATTTTCACCAGTCTTTTACTTTTGCAAGCATGATATTCTTCTACAAGGAATAGCCTGTCCTAGCAATATGCCCAAAGTATATGAGACAGAGCTTTGCCATCTTTGAAACCAAACAGCATACGGGCTGCACCTTCTCCAAAACATGTTTGTTTGATCTTCTGGCAATCCATGGGATATGCAGCAATCTTCTCCAACACTACAGCTCAAACGTATCAATTCTTCTTCTGTCATCCTTAGTCATTGTTCAGCTCTCAGGTGGATCAGCAAGTGATTAAAAGTACTATGGCCTGAATCAGGTGCAGTTTAGTACTCAAAATGGCATCATTGCCCCTCAATAATTTGGAGTTATCCTTAACTGCAGACTTTCTCAGTGCAATCTGTCTTATAATATCTTGACTGCTGGTACGAAGTGTATCGATTGTTGATCCAAGTAAGATGAAGTCACTGACAGTTTCAATACTTTCTCCATCTGTCATGATATTGTCTATTAGTCCAACACTGAAAATTTTTGCTTTCTTGACATTGAGACGCAGTCCATATTGAAGGCTGTATTCTTTGACATTCTGCAGCTTCAAGTCTGCACTTTCAGTTTTTTGAGTAATTTATTCAGCATACAGATTGAATAGATATGAAGAAAAAATACAATACTGATGCACATCTTAATTTTAACTATACAATGGGAATAGTTTATTGATTGGATATTTATCAAATCACCAATTTTGAACTTTCTGACAGCCCTTTGACACAAGTAATATTTTAACATCTATTTCATAGATGAGGAAATGGATTCACAGGAAGTAAAATGGTCTTGGAGAAGCTCAAATAACAAGGCAGTGGTAGAACGGGGCACAGACTCAGGTTTTACACAGCTAAGTTGAGTTTTTGTGCTTTTTTTGTTGTTTTAATCAAGTTTGATTTTTGTTTTGAGTTACATCACATGAATTTGGCTATACTTTACCACTTAACAATTTTATATGGCTCAACGTAACAATATGCTGTTCTTCTACACTGAGGTCTCATTGCACAACACCACTGTAAAAGAAATGAAATGTAGGCTTCATCTTCATTCACAATTTTAGATTTGTTTTTTTTTCTCTATTCTCTAGTTGTTTTAAAATTTTATTTTCACTGTTGTAAAATGAGACTGACATAGGGGTTGGGGGGGGAGACTGAGAAAGATAGAATAAATAATGTATGCTGCATTGAAATAGATGAGAGAGAGAACTGCTTAAAAGGGATATATGATTAGGTATTATTGTCATGACATGAGTCCAGAATGAAGGCTGCATAGTGGAGTGGACTTAGGTGGCAGGATTGTGTAACAATGAAATAATTTTTCTCTTACTTTTCAAAGAGAAGAACAAACTGGAGGGGAGGGGTGGCCAGGGAGAAAAGTGCAATAATGAGTGACTGTAAATCCAAAATATCTGTAAATTTTCGTTAAAATCAATAATAATAATCTTATAAAAAATTCATTTTCTTCAGCTTCAATTTGAAATCAACTTGTTTAATTGATGGTCTGTCCCATAGTCAGTACCTGGCCTGGTTTTGCTAATATGCAGTTTCTCCAACAATTCCTTTATCATTTGTAGTCAATATGGCTGAATATAGGTATAGGGGTTTTTGATATAACAAACAAATATTGACTATCCTTTACACAGAAGAACTAGCCTTGTGGTGAAGACTCTACCTAGAAAGCAAATACAGAGCTCTGGTGGAGTTGTCCATAAGTAGTTGCAAGGAAGAGGAAGATGGCTTCACTTGACCAAAAGTTGAGATAATTTCAGGATTTTCTATATCCTCTAGCGGAAATTTCAGTGATGTTTCTGTGCACCTTCCTATAACTGAAATTAGCTGTAAATAGGTAATAATACAGGCTACACCTTATACCATCACTTCATTGGTATAGAGTCAGAACTGGCTTATAGCTGACCTTCCAGTGATTTTTTTCAAAGGCTGTAAATTACATGGGAAAAAAGATGGTCTATTTTTCTTCTATGGTGCCACTGGTGAATTCCAATCCAAGATCCTTGGATCAGCAGTTCAATTCCCTACCACTAGACTACCAAAGCAAAGGAGAAAAAAACAACTGGAGAGATGCTAATTGCCCAAAGATGCAGTTGATAGAAGAGCCAAGTACAACATCCTGACAGTATGATACCATACTTCAGACTTTTTGTTTGCTTGTTTGTTTTGTTGTGGTTTTGGTTGTTTTTGTTTTTTAAAAAAGAAAAACTCTTTCATTGTTATGCAAACCTTCCCACAAGTCCACCCTACTATGCAGCCTTTGCTCTGGACTTCTGTAATGATAAGAATACCCATCCATATATACCTTTAAATAGTTCTCTCCCGCATCCATTTCAATGCAATATACATCATTGCTCCCCTCCTTTTCTCTTCCCTCAATCTTGATGTCAGCCCCATTTTACAACAGTGGCCCTATGCAATATTTGTCCTTCTGTGACTGAGATATTTCACTCAGCATAGTGTCCTCCAGGGTCATCCATTTTGCAAAATATTTCACGAGTTCTGTGTTTTTCAATGTTGCTTAGTATTCCATTATGTGCATATACCATAGTTTCTGTATCCATTCGTTTGTTGATGAGCACTTGGGTTGTCTCCAGCTCTTTGCTATTGCGAACAAAGCTGCAATAAACATGGGTGTGCATATATCTGCTTGGGTGGCAGTTATTGTTTCTTTCGGGTATATTCCCACTAGTGGAAGTGCTGGGTCAAGTGATATTTCTATTTGCACCATACAGCCTCCTATAGTAGTTGCATCATTTTATACTCCCACCAATAGTAAATAAGGGTTCCAGTTTCTCCACAACCTCACCAGCATTTGACGTTTGCTGTTATGTTAACTATTATTACTTTGCATATCTTTAATAAACATCTTTAACAAGAATACTCATGTATTGTTATTGTTGTTAGGTGCCATCAAGTCGAGTACAACTCACAGCAACACTATGAACAAAAGATCTGAACTCTGTTCTAGCCTGCCATCGTCACACTGTCTGATCAGTATTCATGACAAATAGTAACTCTAATGATACAGCCTCCTACACCATTAACAGAGAAGACAGACTTTTCCAAAAAGGAAAACATTTTAACTAAAAATCTAAGACCATATGGTAAGGAAATACATGGATTAGTACTGAAGCTTTCCCTCTGATGCTGTTTACTGATGTCCTGCTTGGATAATTGCCAGAAATTTTTTAATATCCTGCTTATCATAATCCATTGTGACTTCTTTTTAAAAATCCAGCACTCTAAATACCCCTCACTTCCTAGCTATTTTCAGTCTAGAATTTTAATATGGTGTAGCTAATTTCCACAGTAGCTCTAAACATTTTTTTAAATAAAAACATTGTCTCCCAATGATTGCGCAGCTCAGCAAAACATTTTTACTAGTGTCCTTAGAAATCTTATTTCTCTGAATTTTTAAGTCAATATATCTTATGTAAAAATATATATGGCATAAAGTTTGACTTTTTTTTAATTCCTAAGAACTATGATGCATGAGATTCTACACAGCAAGCAAATATGGAACTCTGATGGAATAGTGAGTCCATACGTAGTTGTGAAGCTTACCCAAAGGCAGTTTGAATCCAGCAGGGACTCTGAGGAAAAAGATAGTCTATCTCCTCCCATGGATTTACAGCCTTGGAGGATCAACTAGGAATCAGTCCAAACAAGTGAGTGAGTGAATGAGTAAACAAAAGAGGGAGATGACCACTTAAAATAAGTTTTTCTTGTTTGGAATTATGTACAAGGATATTCCAGAGGGGATCACTAGGCAGTTTTGGCAGAATTTGGTAGTACTCCAAATATTAATCTCCATTTGCCAAACTCTTTTGTGAATAAGTTTGGGCCATGTGACAGATTTTAGGTGATAGATTCTTAACAGATTTGTACTTCTGGACCTAGACATTTAAGAACAGATTTGCTTCTTTCATTTCTGCCCATGGAAAAGGCTAACATATACTTGGGATAACTAACAATAGATATGTAAGATATTATACATTAAAACACTGAGATGTGGAAATAGATTCATTCCTACAATTTAACTTGGCACTGACTAAGGGAAAGGAAGATGAGTTCACCTTACCAAATATAGAAAGTAGAGAGTGAGGATTTACTATATCCACCAATGGAAAATTAAGTGATATTTCTGTTCTCCTTTCCCACATTTGAAATTGGATTCCTTTAAGATGCAAAAGAGTATAATCTTTAACTTATTCTGAAATTCGCAACATAGGTAACTTCTTAAACAGATATTATGGAGTGGACATTAATTATAGGTAGATACTTGAAGGAAAAATCAAGGGGAAAACAATTTAGTACAAGAGAAATGTGAATAAAAGTTGCTTGATTTTTAATGCAAGTGCCTACTTAAAGTACTTCATTTTACATTGCTTAATTTTACATTCATTCTTTGACCAATCATGTTTTAAATGATGAAATTAAAGTTTTCAGAACATTGTCAAGAAATATTTTCTGTCAAAAAACCCCATGACTATAAAATAAGTTTTCTAATTAATGTAAATAAAATGAATATAACTCCATAACCTTTAAGAGCTGTTGCTGTAATTTTTTTACAATTAATTTGAATTTTTCAAGATTACCATATAATTCCCTGGAGCAATCAGTAAAATTAAAGATTGATACAGAATAAGAAGAAAGTGTATCTATAAAATAAAGAAACATATTTGAGATAATTCTTAGGAGAGTTTAAAGCAGAAGGAGAAGGTTCTTAATGGTCTATAACTCATTAGTTAAGTAGATTTATGTTGGGTCAGCAAGGAAATAGCCTGCATTGGTGGAGCCGATGATTAGAAAGCCTCAGAAGATGTCACATTCTGATCAACACTTAATTATTTTTTGTAAATAGGAAGCTAGTTCACCAGGTCAAAATGAGAATAATTATTATTCTGCAGGAGAACATTAATTCCTTGAAAATAAATTATGATACTCTTTAGGCATGTTATTGCAAAAGAATGAAAAAAAATGACATAAAGAAATTCAGGATATGGTTTTACTCAAAACTCTTAGATCATTTAATGAAACTCTACTTGTAATAGCTAAGAATAATATGTTAAAAATTAGCTTAAAAATAGATAGTATAAGGCACTGCATGTTTTAAAAAAGAAATACTATAATATAAAGATTGATTGCTTATCAAAATGGTAACTTTTAAGTATCTTCATGTAAATCTATATATTTATAAAAATAATGATGAATAAATAACATGACAATACCATTTCAGCTACCAGAGTGGTTAGGGAACTTTGGTGGCCTTGAGGCAAGAAATCGCACTACAATCCCAAAGACATGTTGTTTGAATCCACCAGCTGCTCCATGGGAGAAGGGTGGGCAATCTCTTCATGTGCAATTAACTGCCTTGGAAAACCCACTGGAGGATCAGCTATAACCAATTCAGACTCATTGGTACTCAAACACCAACACCACCACCACAGTAGTTATGTGCATGGAGACAGCCTGCTTAACCGAAGGCTATAATACATGGTTAGATAATTTAAAGACCACACCTTGGATCTCAGTGGCTCCATTAGAGAAAGATGAGAAATCAACTCCCTTGCAATTTACATCCTCAGAAACCAAATAGAGGGTCAGCTATGAGTTGGTTCTGAATCAATCTGGTGACCTAATAGTAAGAAACTTCACTGCAATCCCAAAAGTATGTGGTACAAATCCACAAGCTGCTCCACAGGAGAAGGGCATGCCATCTCCTCCTGTGTGATTGATTAACTGACCCTGAAAACCTGCTAGAGGGTCAGCTATCAATCAGTTCTGACTCAATGGTACACAACAACAACAATGGCAATGAGTTGGAGTTCTTTTCAGTTGTCCATTGGCTTGGCAATATTCGTTGAGGGATGACAGGCAATTTTATCTTAACATGTAATATTCTTGGCTTCCCTAGTATTCAAACATCCTACCAGGTCAACAGTTAGGCTGATATCTGCCTTCACTAAGAGAAAAATATTTTAAAATGACTAAATATAATTTATTTTATTGGTTTTTAATTTGTTCTTCTAGACAATGACTAAGGATGGCAGAAGAAGAGCCAGTGCCTTTAAATTGCATTGGTGAAAGGTACTGAATATCTCATGAGCTGCAAAACAAACAAACAAGACTATTTTGCAGGAAGTGCAAACAGAGTGCTCCTGAGAAGCACACATTTGGGGCATGTTGTTAGAAGGGGCCAGTCCTTGGAAAAGGACATTATCCTTGGAAAGAAGGATGTTCAGTGAAAGAAAAGACCCTCAACGAGATGAATTGACACAACGGCTGCAGCAATAGGCTCAAGGATGTCAGAAATGAAGAGAATGACACAGGATGGGACGGAGTTTAAGTCCATTGTTCACAGGATCTCTATGAACCTTAGTTGACTAGAAAACACCTAACAACCACAAAAACATTGACTAACAAAAATCTTTGGGAAATTTTATTTTGCCCAGGTACCTTTATATGTTAGTTATTATTTGACAAATATAACCTCGCTTTATTAGCAGTAAGATGGGAGATTATACATTAATGGAGAAGATTCTTACTTACAGCGTGGTTCAAAATAGCTGGTTTGCGTCTTAATGACATGAACTTGGTAGTATTTCCTCTCCACATCCTCAGTGTGGAAAGGAAACATCTACCTGCCACCCTATGTCTGTTACACTTTCTTCAGTTGTACTTTAACTTTTCTAGAGAAACAACAGAAACTCCATGTAAAAATTACAAAAGGAAAGCTTTTGGAGAGGGAAAAAAAGCTTGTGGGGTCATAGAAAACCCTTCTACCTCCTCCTTCATGACCAAAGAAAGAAAGGTCATCAGGAAAAATGAACTTCTAGGATAAATTTATCTTCTTTGTCATTGTCCCTTGGGGGAGCTAAGAATCTGATCATAAGAACTAGGAGGGTGAGCTTGGGAGGGCATCTTGACTAAACCTAATAAACTGAATCTCAGATTTACCTCAAGGGCTTTTAGGAAGGGAATTTCTGTGTGGTCATAGATGCTTTGTTTTATTTTGTAAACTATGTTTAACAGCTGAAGACATCACCAGACTTCACTCCCTAAATATTTAGCCTACATCACTGTATTTTGACTCAACATAACAAACAGTATCACAGGGGAGCACTGGTCACCTAGTGGGCAAGAAGCTGCACTGCAATCCCAAAGGCACTTAGCTAGAAGCTACCAGCAGCTCTTCCAGAGGAAGGGAACTCTCCTCTCATGCCATTAACCGCCTCTGAAAACCCATTAGAAGGTCAGCTATCGGTTGGTTCCAACTCTATGGTACACAACAACCTTACAAACAAGATAATAACAATGCCCTAACAGCAGTTGCTATTCAATTTATATTTAAATTTTCTTCAGTGTCTTCCACTTAAGCTATGATTCTCCTAATCAAGATCTAATAAAAATGTACACATTTCATTTGCATGCCAGTGTTGCCAGAATCTTACCACTTTGATTTGTTAACAACATTGAATTTTGGAGGATAGCTTGCTTGCTATCCTCGAGAAGTATCACATTCTAAAGTTGTCTAATTGTTTTCTCAGTGTGTCAGATAAGCCATTTTGACGCTGCCCTGGATGTGCTCACTAAGTTGTGCCAGGAAATCTGGAAGACAGCCAGCTGGCCAACTGACTGGAAGAGATCAATATTTGTTCCCATTCCAAAGAAAGGTGACCCAACAGAGTGTGGAAATTATCGACAATGTCATTGATATCACATGCAAGATTCTGCTGAAAATGACCCAAGAATGTTTGGAACAATATGCCAACAGAACTGCCAGATGTGCAAGCTGGATTTAGAAGAGGTTGTGGTACTAGCTAATGTTAGATGGATCTTGGCAGAAAGCAGAGAATACCAGAAGAGTGTCGGTCTGTGCTTCATTGACTATGCAAAGGCTTTTGACTGTGTGGATCACAACAAGCTACGGCTGACTCTGAGAAGAATGAAAATCCCAGAACACTTGATTGTGCTAATGTGAAGCCCATACTTGGACGGAGAGGCAGTCATCAGAACAGAGAAGGGAGACACTGGATGGTTCAAAATCAAGAAAGGGGTCCGCCAGGGATGTGTTTTGTCTCCATACCTTTTAAATCTGTATGCAGAACAGATCATCTGAGACACTGGGCTGTACGAGGAGGAATGTGGCATCAGGATTGCTGGAAGAATCAGCAACAACCTGCGTTAGGCAGGTGACACAACCCTGCTTGCTGAAACTGAGGAGGACCTGAAGTGCTTGCTGCAGAGGGTCAAGGACTGCAGCCTTCAATATGGATAAAGGCTCAATGTCAAGAAGACAAAGATTCTCACCACTGGGCCAATTGGCAGCATCAGTATGGATGGTGAAGAGGTTGAGATAGTTAACAGCTTTAGTTTACTTGGCTCCACAGTCAACACTCTTGGTAACAGCAGCCAGGAAATCAGGAGACAAATTGCATTGGGAAAGTCAGCTATGAGGGACCTCTCAAGAGTACTGAAGAGCAAGGGCATCAGGCTGGAGACTAAGGTACACCTGATCCAGGCTATAGTCTTTGCAATTACATGCTATGCATGAGAGATTTGAATAAAGAGTAGGGATGATAGAAAGAGAATTGATGCCTTTGAGGTGTGGTGCTGGAGAAGAGTATTGAATATACCATGGATTGCTGGGAGAACAAACAAGTTTGTCCTTGAGAGGGTGAAGCCAGAATGTTCCTTGGAATCAAGGATTCTGAAGCTTTGTCTGACATACTTTGGGCATGGTACAAGGAGGGACAGGTTCTTAGAGAGGGACATCATGCTTGGGAGAGTGGAGGGATGGGGCAGGAAAGGAAGGCCCTCGATGAGATGGATCGAGTCTGTGAGTGGAGTGGTGGGAATGAGTGTGTTTGAGATGGTGAGGTTGGCACAGGATAGAATGGTGTGTAGGGCTCTTGTACATAGGGTCCCTATGAGTCTCAAGCGACTCGATGGCACATAAAAACAACAATTGAAGTTACCTGTTTTTGCCTTTTGCAATGTCTGAACAACCTTACTCCTGTCCATGAAACACTTTTTTTTTTTCTGTAACCTATGCCAAAAATCATAAGCACAGGAAAGAGGGTTGAAAGACTCTCTGGAGAAGGAAACATCATGCCTGGTGATGAGAAGGATAAATCGGGATATTCTAGTAAGTCTCTGGTTTTTAAGGAGTTGACTTTACAGCACTCAACTTTGCCAAATATCCCTTGTCATTTGGAAATAGCTGTGATGCCACAAATGAGATAGAATTGAAGTGTGGTAGTTATATTTTCTAGATAACATACTGACACCATATATTTCCATCCCATCAAAATGAAGGCCATATTATTTGGCTAGTCTCTAATACAAGATCAGTTTTATAATTCTGTCTCTCACAGGTTTATAAAAGAAATACAAAATTGAAGCATGGGATCCACTTTCATTTTCTGAGAAAAGACAGTTTTCTATTTTATCTCATGTATGGCTAGTCCACTATGGAATCTGTAAGTTGTGATACGTTCTGAGAGTGTGGTGTGTGTGTCCATGTGAACATGTACACATGTACATTAACTTAGGAAGATGAGCTATGAGGTGCTTGAAAGCATTAGAGTCCTTCATTTGGTAATCCTGGCATCATTTTAGCCAAGAGTATTGTAAATATGGAAAAATGTGGTTTTAACATCCTATCATTATCATAGACTTTTTTTTTTTCTAGAAGGGTCTGAAAGCTGCTAGCAAGGATTCAAAACTCCAACTACTACTGTGACATAACAAGACTATGTAATTGAAATATTCTGTTCATACCACATTGGGAGAAGGTGTTTCTTATGGGGTAAATTCAATTTATAATATAGTGGTTAAATTCACTGTCATAAAGAAAAAGTAGTTAATTAATTGAAAAGAGTAGGTGTTAGTCAAATCTTTCATATTTGTCTTTGTAGTCCATGTTTCCAACACATTTGTTTTCTTAATTGTGTTAGATTAGTATTGAAAAAGAGTTTGCTTTCCTTGAGCACACACCAGCTGGATTGTGGGAGGCAGGACCTCAGGGCCAACCAAGCAGTGGGGCAATTCCATTCTAAGATTCAAAATTATGCATGAATAATTCATAAAGCAGATAATTCACCCATGGATAAACAAAAGGTACTGGATTCATTTGAGGATTATTTTATCCCACTTTCTTACACTGCTCTTTTTGTCTTCATTTTTACATTGGTTAACAGACAATACTAAGCTTTTCTGTTAAATAATTTAATTGAAATTGATGAATATGTTTAAAATATACTTTGTTTATCTTTGCTTATGTTACCTTTTAATTTTAAAGAACAATCTTTTATATTCACTTGTAAATAGCTAGTGAAGCATGATATTAATATGTTATTAGGATCTAATAATTTGAAGATATTTGGTATTCATTTTATTTGTCATTCTACTAGGGGACAATTATTTTGTCCATCTTTGCTTCAGTTACCATCTCCAAATTTTAGGTGACAACAACAATATTCTTAAAAATCACTGTGAGGATTTAATAAGATAACACAAAAGTCTGATATCAATAAACAGAAGGTGATGGAAATTCTTTGGCATGATTCATTTTTTTGTATATTTATATTGCATGGATCCTCATTCATTTTGTAACCTTATCTAGGAGGTAGAAATAATTGTTGCTGTCATTATTATTTTATATTCATAGAACAACAGCAGCATTTGTAATATAATAAATGCAGAAGAATGCATTTATTATGATCCTATTTCCCTATGAAGACATACACTGTCTTGTTCAATTAAATGACAACATGGGGTCCAAGATCATTCATTTGACTTCAATGATTATAATATGTAAAAATGCCTTCCCTTGAGTCGTGACATCATATTCTTTTGATTTTAATGCCTCTGGCTCTTTTATATTTCATTGATTTCTCTCCTCAGCTCCTCCCCTCTTTTTAAGAAGGACAATCTCTAAAGTTCTATTCCGTAAGTCTTGTTCTCTCACTACCCTTTTAACTCTTGAAGATCTTTCTTCCTCACCTCTGAATGGATGCCTTTTTGTTAAATTATAGACCCACTGACTCCTATGAGTCAGCAAAGTAACATACCTTGAAGCCCATGAACTCCCAAAAGGGTGAAATCATTATCAATGATGGCTGGTAAATGGAGGAAAAAAGCCTTTATACCTGAAAGGGTGAATATTTCTGTTTCACATCTGTCAAATAGGCGTTACAAGAACAGAGTATCTTCTATGTTTTAATATGTTAGTCATACTAGTTCTCAGAACTGTGTGCAAAAATTTCCTTCAAACATGTATGTTGGTTCATTGTTTGATGAGATATTTTCATTGTTGAAATGTTTTTAATTTTATTCTTCTATAAAATGGTAAAATAATTGGAATCCAATAATATTATGCCCTCTGGAAAGAAAAAGTTTCTTTTCTTCAATTAAATTTTTATTATAAAATAGATAATTCTAATTCTCCAGTAGTTTCCTTTACTGTTTTTGTACTTATTTAAGAAGTAATATAATTATACATGAAATTTACACAATTTCTTTATGTTATTTTGATTAGTCCTAAGTATTTGTTCAGTCTTCACTCATTATGTTACGATCTATATGCTCTCTAGCTTTATTCTGTATTCTGTTTATAATTTATAGAAGAGTCAACATTTCATGTTCATTTCACATCAGATTTGTAAAAAAATATATTGTTCCAAATAGATGGTTCCCCATTATAACCTTTATGATTTAATGTTTCAAATGTTGCAATTATCAATGTTGCAGCACACAGAGAAACAGCTTTATAAAAGAACATTATTTGGAAGTGGTATCATTATATATTTATGAAACATATGTGAAGGGGTACTACATTTTACACTGTTACAACTGAAGTTTAACAGTTATAATCCACAAAAATCTTTACAAAAACATTAGAAGCAGTCTCTTCCTGTAAAGATATAAAGCCTTGAAAACCCAGTGGAAGGTAATTTTGATTTAGAACTGACTTGACAGCAGTGGAAGGTAATAGGATTTAAACAATGATGGGTATAATTAATGCTATAGTTATGTGCCATCAATTTGCTTACATTGTACATAGAGACCCTATGTATAACAGTCCTGTATCCTTCTCTCTCCTGTGCCAATCTTATTATCTCTTACACATTGACCCCATTCCTCCAGTCACTCACTCAATCCACCTCATAGAGTGTCTTCCTCTCTTTTGTTTTCCCTCCGCCCTCCCAAGCATGACGTCCCTCCTTACAACTGTCCAAAGTATGTCTGACGAAACTCCAGAATCCTTGCCTCCAAGAAGCAGCCTGGTTTAACCCTCTCTCGGATCAACCTGTTTGTTTTCTCAGCAGTCCATGGTATATTCAATACTCTTCTCCATCACCACAGCTCAAAAGCATCAATTCTCCTTCTATCATGCCTAGTCATTGTCCAGCTTGCCGATGAATAGCAAGTGATTGTAAAGACTGTATCAGTCTCCATACTGACATCATTGCTCTTCAGTACTTTGGAGAGGTGTCTGATAGCAGACTTTCCCAATGCAATGCGTCTTTTTTATTTCCTGGCTGCTGGTACCAAGAGTGTTGATCGTGGAGCCAAGTAAACTAAAGCTGTTTACAATTTCAATCTCTTTACCATCCATCACGATGCTACCAATTGGCCTAGTGGTGAGAATTTTTGTTTTCTTGATATTGAGCTTCAATCTAAATTGAAGACTGCAGTCCTTGATATTCTGCAGCAAGCACTTCAGGTATGAATTTCAAAAACCATCTCAGGAACAGGATTGAGGCCTTGAACACTAATGAGTGAGGACCAGATGAGTTGTGGGAGGATATCAAGAATATGTTCCAGGAAGAATGCAAAAGGTCATTACAAAGTCAAAGGAGGAAGAAAAGACCAAAACAGCTGTCAGAAGAGACTCTGAATATTGCACTAGAATGCTGAGAAGCCAAAGCAGAGGGAAGAAATCAAAATATTAAGGAACTAAACAGAAGATTTCAAAGGGCAGCAAAGGAAAACAAAGTAAATTATTATAATGAAATGTGCAAAGAGCTTGTGTCAGAAAATCAAAGGGATTGAACTCACTCAGCATTTCTTAAGCTCAAGGAACTGAAGAACAAATCCAAGCCTCGAGGTGCAATACTTAAGGATGTTTTGGGGAGAATATTAAATGCTCCAGGAAGTATTAAAATAAGATGGAAAGAGTATACAGAGTCATTGTACCAAAAGGAATTGGCAGACACAGAAGAATTTCATGAAACAACGTATGAGCAAGAGCCTGTGGTGATGAAAGAGGAAGTTCAAGATGATCTGAAAGAATTGGCAAAAACAAGTCCCCAGGAATTGACAATAACCAGTTAATATATTTCTTTTTTTAAATAATTTAATGAGCATTTACAGAAATTTTGGATTTCCATTCATTCATTGCTGCACTTCTCTCCCCACCCAGTCCTCCACCCCCTGCCCCCAGTTCACTCC
>NW_006399834.1:7219611-7226431 GCF_000299155.1 Elephantulus edwardii | reverse complement strand
TCCAAAAACTTCTCCAACAGTTAATATATTTCAACAAATAGATGCTGCCCTAGATTTGCTAACCAGGTTGTGCCAAGAAATCTGGAGGACAACCACCTGGCCAATTGACTGGAAGAGATCTCTATTTGTTCCCATTCCAAAGAAAGGTAGAGTTAATAGAAATTTGTAAAATAGATGCACATAGTATACATATACAAATATAAACAACTTCCTGTGAGGCATCAAAGACAAGTTAAAGTGTAAAACAGGAAAATATTCTGTATTAGAAAAAAAATCACATGTAAGAGAAATCTTAATGAAAAATATGACAAAGCTAGTTGAAAAAAATTAGCACAGTTTGAGAATTATGTATTTTAATAGATGGAAAGGAATTACATATTCAGGAAGAGAATTATTGTAATATGAAAATGCCACTATCTTCAAATAAATTTATAATTATCATTAAATATGAAAAAGAACTTTAATAGAATATTTTAGAAAATAAAATGAAATACGTAAATAAACGAGTTGTAATTTTTTTCTTTTAACTAAGCCAGAATGACAAAGAGTGGACATATGAGGAAAACAGAGCAATGTTCCAGGAACAAGAACATTATTTTCAAAGACATTCATGGTACACTTAAATTAAGAGTCAGTTAGAGAATGAAGATTGCTTTATAATTAGTGATACATATCATCCTCACAGAATAAAGACATCCAGATCATCACAGTAGAAATTAATTGGAAGATAAAGAGCTACAATGAGTTTATATTATTTTACTACAGTATTTAGATTGTAGATATTAATTTCTCCTTTATTTCCTTAAACATTCTATGTGTATTTCTTATTTGAATAAAGTATATTTGTTAAAAATTAAAAGTTAATTTTAATTCACAAATTCATGTGTTAATAAATATCAAATAAATTATTAAGTTATAAAATATCAGGTGAAATTTATTTAAATACTTGTATCTTTGCAATTATGAGTACACATACTAGGTTCCTAAAAAAGAAGTAAGATCATGCCACTTTCCTACCTTTCATTCTATAGTGGCCTACCAAGCTCAGACTCACTCATTTTGATTGAGTCATAACTGACTTATAGTGGTTTTTCCAAGGCTGTAAATCATGAGAAGAAATGCCTGTCTTTTTCCCACAGACTCATGGATTTGAATCAAAAGAGAGGTATGGTCTTTACTATAGTAGATAAATTGAAATTCAAATAACATAATCTTTGAGAGATAAGGTAGAAATTATTAAGAAATTCAAATAACATAATCTTTGATAGATGAGGTAGAAATTATTAAGAAATCAGCTGCTAACAGAAAGACAGGCAGTATGAAATGATCAAGTGGTTCTAGGGAAGCAAGACTAGATATGCTTCTGAAAAAGACTACAACCAAGAAAAATCCCATGTGCACACGAGTACCATCAAGGACAATTATAGACTTTAGAAGAGGCAGGCCATCTGAATGTCTTCTTTGGTAATGTATCTATTAATATTCTGTGCCCATTTGGCAATTGGCTTCTTTACTTTTGTGTTCTGTAAATTTTAGATATGAGTCCCTTACCATTTGCCATTACTAAATATTTTTTTGCAAGTCATAGGGATTTAATTCATAGACAATCCCATTTATCTATTTTGTTCTCTCCAGATAGCAAACAAACACATGAAGAAATGTTGAAAATCCTTAGCTATCAGAGACATGCAAATAAAAACAACTATGATATATCATTTCATAACAGTAACAATTGCAAAGTTCAACAGAGCACCAGACAACAAATGCTGGGGAGGTTGTTGAGAGATTCAAACCCTTATTCACTGCTTGTGGGAATGTAAAATGGTGCAACCACTACGGAAGGCAGTTTGACACTTTCTCAAAAATTTGGAAATAGGAATACCATTTTAACCAGCAATATCACTTCTGGGAAAATGCACTAAAGAAATAATAACTGCCATCCAAACAGATATATACACGCCCATGTTTATTGTGGCATTATTTACAATAACAAAGAGATGGAAGCAATCCAAATGTCCATCAACCAATAGATGAAAACTGTGGCATATTCACACAATGGAATACTGCACAACACAAAACAATGAACTCATCAAACATTACACAACATGGAGGAAATCGTGCTGAGTGAAATGTCTCAGTTACAAAAGGACAAATACTGCATAGCACCACTGTTATAAAATAAGTCTGACATGGGCATTTCAGAGGAAAATAGGATAAGAGTGGATAGATAATGACCATTGCATTGTAATAGATGAAGGAACTGCTTAAAAGGAACAGATGATTAGTAATAGCTGTTGTATGACAACATCTCAGAACAAGAGGTACATCATTGCAAAGAGGACTTGGAGGGGGGAGTAGGTAATTGTGCAACAATGAATGAATATTTTAAAAAGTGAACTGGGCAGGGGGAACAGAAAGAGGGTAAAATGTGCAATAATGAATGAATAAAAACCTAACTTCTGTGTAAATGTTTGCTAAAATCACAGTTAAAATAAAAGAGAGAGAGAGAGGCAGGCACACTCAGGTGTGGTTTCCATAAGGCTGCATTTTAGTCCAGAGAAAATGTGGAAGGACTTTAAGAAAGATGAGCTTTCTCACTGCACAGGACCAGAAAGGACTCCTAGTATAGTGAGTAACCCTCCACTATAAAAGAAACACTATAAGTCCACAACTAATTCATAATATCATAAAGACAAAACACTGTCAGTAACCTACTAAGACAAAATGTTATTGCTGTAGTTATGTGCCTTAAAATCGCTTACAACTCATAGCGACCCTATGTAAAACAGCACTGAACCCTGCTGTATCATGAGCCAATTTTATTCTCTCTGACACACCTACACCCATAACCCCAGTCACTGAGTCAATTCATCTCCTCCACAGTCTTTCTGTCTTGTGTTACCCCTCCACCCTTCCAAGAATGATGTACTTCTACAAGGATTCCTCTCTCCTGGAAAGATGCCCAAAGCTTCAAAATCCTTGACTCCAGGTAAAAGCCGGGTTTCACCTTAATGAGGACAGACATCTTTATTCTCTTAGCAGTACATGGTACGTTCACTACTCTTCCCCAACACTACAACTAAAACTCATCAATTCTCTTTGTATCATCCTTAGTCATTGGCCAGATTTCTGATACATAGCATATAATTACAAAGACTGTGACATGAGTCAGGCACATCTTAATCTCCAGACTGACATCATTGCTCTTAGTACTCTATAGAAGTCCCTGACAGCAGATTTCCCCCACGCACTTCATCTTTTGATTTCCTGGCTACTGGTACAAATAATATTGATTATAGAGGGAAGCAAACTGAAGCTACTAACAAGCTCTTCTTCATCTATTATGATACTGCCAATTACTCAGTGGTGAGAATCTTTGTTTTCTTGATATTGAGGTTCAATCCATATTGAAGGCTGCAGTTCTTGTACTTCTGCAACAAACACCTCAGGTCTTTCTCAGTTTTGTCAAGCAAAGTTGTATCATCTGCATAATATAGGTTGTTGACAAGTCTTCCTCTAATTTTGATGCTACATTCCTCCTCATAAAGTTCAGAGTGCCAGATGATCTGTTCTGCATATAAATTGAAAAGGTATGGAGAGAGGATGCATTCCTGGCACATACCTTTCCTGATTTTGAACGATGCAGTGTTTTTTATCTCTGTCTGATCATTGCCTCCTTGCCCAAGTATAAGTTTTGCATAAGTACAATCAAATCAGGTTTCTCTTCTTCTCAAAGTTAGCCACAATTTGTTGTCATCCACACACGCTAAAAATGACAATACATACAAAGAAAAATCTTCACTTAATGTCAAGAAAGTAGTAGGTATTTTCAAACATTGTGAAAAAAGAAACTTTCTCTTAAAAAAGTAGAGCATATTGAAGATCCAATGAATACCCAACAGAGAGAGATGCAGAAGAAATATATTGACATTGCATCATATGAAGAGCTATGGAAGAAGGTAAAAATGATGGAAGGAAAAACGGAAGCCATAAATGAAATGAATACCCCAGAAATAAGGAACTAGAAAAATAAAATATATTGATTGTGGAATTAAATAGACAACTAAGGAGAAGATGCAAATGATGGAATAAATAATGGAATCCATAAATAAAGTGAATATTTCAGATTAAGGGAGTCAGAAGAAATATATTAGTACAGAGGAATATGAAAAATTATGAAAAAATGGAAAAATATATAAGAAATAATTGAAACTATAGATAAAGATATATAAAAACTTAAAAAAATATAACAAGACTGAAAGAGTAGCATCAACACAGTATTGGAAATAAAAGTCATGCATGAAAATTAAACCCAGAATATCAAGACTGAAATGTTATAAATTTTGAACATGCTAAAGGGAGAAAAAGCAAAACAAAAGAGAACAAAAAGAGACCGTGAGCTGAAAGACAAAGAGCTCAATAGGAACAGACTAGGATTGAAAACAGAGAGGAGACAGAAGGTAAAGAAAGGGGAAAAAAATAGAATTATGTAGGATAACATGAATAGGAACAACATAGATATGATTGGACTTCTAGTACAAGAAAGGATCAGGGAAGACACTGATAAAATTGTGGGAGACACTAGAAGAAAACTTCCCAGACTTTATGAATAATAAGAAAATACACATTCAAGAAGCTCAGTGAACTCCAACCAGACTTGATCCCAAAAGAAAAATATCAAGACATATCAGAATAAAATTCTTCAAAATCAAAGATAAGGAAAGAATATTAAAGCAGCACAAGTAAAACAGTTACCAATTAGAGAACCAATAGATAAAATTCTGATTTCTCAGCAGAAACTATGCAAGCAAAAAGAAAATGGAATGACAAACACAGAAAGTTGAAGGAAATCAACTGCCAGTAAAGGATCCTGTACCCAGCAAAGCTGTACATCAAATATGAAGGAGAAAGTAGGTGACTAATAGGAAAACAGGAACATCAGGAATTTTTGAAAGTAGGACCAACTCTACAAGAAATTGTAAAGGAAGTCCTTTAAGTAGACACATCAAAGGAAAGTGGATGGACCACCGTAACAAGAAAAACACAGCAAGGCGGAAAAGATAAAAGCTGGCCTATCAATTATCATACTTAATGTGAATGGACTAAATGCACCAATCAAGAGAAAAAGAATAACAGAACGTATAAAAAGTTCAGAATTATGTTGCCTACAAGAGACATATGTAAGAAATGAGGGACAAGATTGATTAGACTAAAAATCAAAGGGTGAAAAAAATATACCAAAGCAACTGACACCCACAAAAACAAACAAACAAACAAACAAAAAAACCAAAAAAACCCCCACCCCAAACCAGAGGTGGCAATAGTAATCTCTGACAAAATAGATTTCAGAATGAAAATCATCATAAAAGATAAAGAAGGGCACCATGTAATGATTAAAGCCACAGTAGGCCAAGACAACATAACCTTGGTCAACATCTATGCACCAAATGATAGACCTGAAAAATATATAAAACAACAGTTAAAAAACTTGAAGAAAGAGATAGGACCACAATAGTAGTAGGAGACTTTAACACACCACTCTTAACAAAGCATAGGTAAACTCAGAAGAAACTTAACAAAGATGTTGTTGTTTTTGTTAGGTGCTATCGAGTACAACACATAGTGACCCTATGAACAAAAGATCTGAACCCTCTTTTATCCTGCACCATCCTCACACTTCCTGACACACAGAGCCCATTGCAGTAGTTGCCATGTTAATCGACCTGGCTGAGGGTCTTCCTCTCCACCAAACCTCCATCCTTCTCAGAATTATGTCTTTCTCCAAGGTATTCCTAGCAACATGCCCAAAGTATGTGAGGTGAAGCCTCATTATGTTTGCCTCCAAAGAGCACTCTGGTTGCACCCTCCCCAAGACATATCTATTTGTTCTCTTTGCAGTTTATGGGATGTTTAGTGCGATTCTCCAACACCACAGCTCAAAAGGTATCACTTCTTTTTCTGTCATCCTTATTCATTGTTTATCTCTCAGTTGCATAGCAAGTAATCCGAAAGAGTATGGCCTGAATCAGACACACCCTAGTCCTCAAACTGACATCATTACTCCTTAATAATTTGGAGAGGCCCCTAACTACAGATTTTCCCGGTGTAATTCATGTCCTGTTTCCTGACTGCTGGTATCAAGGGTGTTAATTGTAGATCTAAGTAAGGTGAAGCTGTTGACAGTTCAATCTGTAGAAGATCTAAATTATATAATCAACCAGCTTGACCTTGTGGATGTGTTCAGAGACTGCTCCCCCAAAAAAACCAATTTATTTTCATCTCAAGGGCACACAGTACACTCTTCAGAATTAATCATATATTAGGACACCAAGCAACCCTCAATAAATTAAAAACATTGATATAATACAAAATACCTTTTCAGACCACAATGCCGTAAAACTAGAAATTAAAAACAAGAAAATTATAAAACTGCTAAAATGGATGCTAAATAAAAGTGTTCTATAACATGATTGGATTATAGAAGAAATAAATAAAACTTGATTTCACACTTTCCAAGACAGACCTATTTACTTTCTTGGCTGTCCATAGTATGTTCAAGACTCTTCTCCAGCACCTGTCATCCTTAGTCATTGTCCAGCTTTCTGATGCATAGCAAGTAACTGGGAAGATGATAGCCTGGATTAGGTGTGCCTGAGTCTCTAGATAGACATTGTTGCTTTTTATTACTGTGGAGAGGTCCCTGACAGCAGATTTTCCCAATGCAATTCATCTTTTGACTTTTTGAGTGCTGGTGCTTAGAGTGTTGATTGTGGAACCAAGCAAGCTGTAACTGTTAACAATCTCAATCTCTTCTCTCTCT
>NW_006399834.1:7195947-7219391 GCF_000299155.1 Elephantulus edwardii | reverse complement strand
GTGTGTGTGTGTGTGTGTGTGTGTATTGCTGTTGTTGTTGTTATGTGCCGTCGAGTCATTTGCAACTCATAGCGACCCTATGTACAACAGCCCTGAACTCTGCTCTGTCCTGAGCCAATCGCACTGTCTCTGATACACCCATACTGATTACCCCAGTCACTGAATCAATCCACCTCATAGAGGGCCTTCCTCTCCTGCGCTGTCCCTCCACCCTTTCAAGTATGATGTCCCCCTCCAAGGACTGGTCCCTCCTCACAACATGTCCAAAGTATGTCAGATGAAGCCTCAGGATCAGGATTCATGCCTGATGCACTCCTTTCCTGGTATTTTCCTGCTCAGCTCTGAGGCTTCTTCCTGGTCCAAGTATAGGTTTCACATAAACACAATCAAGAGTTCTGGGATTCCTGTTTTCCTCAAAATTATCCACAATTTGTTGTGATCCATACAGTCAAATGCTTTTGCATAGTCAAGGAAACATAGACAAATGATAAAAAGAAATTTTAAAAAAATCTTTATGAAGTATTTCTGCTCTTTAACATAAAGTCTCTATGAGTAGAAATATCTTTGGTTGCACCTAACGACTAAAACAGCAGCAGGGTCTCAAGGCAATGTAAAATCTGACTCCTGCCAAGCAAGGATTACCACCAGCTTTCATCATCTACCTGTTTTGCCACCAATTCCAAGCTAGCAAATATCCTTGCTGCTCCATTACTTACCCATACTTTATCTAATCAGGTATGAGTCACTTGTAATTTATCCTTCCTTGAATATTCCCCCTCAGCCCTAAAGTACCTTATAGAGTTTCCTTCTAAGCATTTTTCTTTTATAATTGCACTCAGTTGCTGTACCTGTCCTTTGGGACTTAAGGATAAGAAAAATCTCAAAGGAGAATGAGGAAGAGCATTTAGAGCATATATTTAACATATATGAAAGTTCATTGAAGAGAAGAACTTGTGTGAGAAATGAAAGAAATTAATATATCTAAATGATGTTGCATGCCTAAGAAATTAAGTGAGCTTGCATAGAAAAGATCTTCTACAGAAATCTTTTTAAATTGTTGTTCTAAGTACAATGGCAAACAAAAAGCTAGGTTAATATTTTAGCTTTAAGAAGATTCAACTTCTATATGTAGAGTATACATTTTGACAGATTGGTGAGCAGAGAAACCTACATTGTAGGTTTGAGACTATGTTATCCTAGCTCACCATGACTCAAGGGAAATTTAGCTGTATGAAGACTTGCTAATTGAAGGAAAATAAGAAATCCCTCTGCTTTCTGCCAAGGTATCAGCAAAGCTTTAGGCTACCCATATCGTTTTCTTAATTGACTTGCATTTCTGATAGTTCCTTGTCAGTGTATTGCTGTAACCATTTTTTAAAATTAGTGTCAGCAAAATTTTCCTTACATGTTATAATAGTAATATCATTAGAAAACAAACACATTATTTTGAGGACCAAAATGTGGCTCAAAATTGGGAAAGGGTGCATTTTCTCCATCAGGAAAACTTCTCAAATGTGCACATTTTACCCTTGAGGTTTTACACTGGTATTACAAAATTCTCTGAGTTCTTCCAATTGTGTCATGTTCTCCCAAGTTTTCCAGCAAGCTTGGGCCAATGCTTCTGGTTCTGGCTCCACAGGGTAGCACTCTCAGCTAAGCTCTGTCTCACATTGTGTGTCTAATTCTGTGCTGTGGCTGTTTCTGCTCTCCTGAAGGTCTGGCTGATGCAAAAATCTTTGGTCTAGAAGAGTGTATGTTGCAATCTCTGCTTCTTCTTTGCTGATAGTGACGTTCCAAAAATCTGCCACTGCATTTGTTCAATTTGGGGACAAGACTAGGCAATACCCTCTGGATAGGTTAATACACCCTATTTTTATGTTCTCTCCATTCATGTGGCTGAGTCAAAGTCAATGGATAGAAAAGCCAGTTTGAACATTAAATCCTTGACACTACAGTGATGTTCTCTTAAATTTCAACTTAATTCTCTAGTTGATATATGGAAGAAAGATGAATATTCTCTGCCCTTGTGATTTATAGCTTTGGATGACCAAAGGAGGGCTATGAGTCAGTTTTCACTCAACAGCAATGAGATAGAAGTTATAGCAAAATCATATATATCTTGGCTCATTCCAAATCAGTCAAACCAAACCGTGGATTAGCACCTTCTGTAACTATATACACAGATTGTATTAATCATGTCTTATTGTTGTTAGCGCTATTAAATAATTTTCAACTCATTTTGACACTATATGATACAACAGACCTGCTGAATAGGTTGTTTTTTATTATTTTATGCACAATAGCAGACTGCCAGATATTTTTCTTTTCTCTCATGAAACTGATAGGTGATTTCAAACCACTCATTCTAGTTTACCAGCTGAGGACTTAACCATCTGTGCCACATTGTTGTAGTTGTTGTTATGAGCCGCTGAGTCACCTGTGACTCATAATGACCCTGTGTACAATAGCTCTGAACTCTGCTCTATCCTGAGCCAGTCTCACAGTCTTTGACACACCTATCCCCATTGCCGCAGTTACTGGGTCAATCCATCCCATTTGTGATCTTTCTCTCCTGCACTCTCTCTATCTTTCCAAGCATGATGCTCTTCTGGCCACATGCCTAAAGTATGTGAGATGAAGCCTCCAAGGAGGAGTCTAATTTTATCCTCTCCTGGATAAATAGAATCATTAAACAAATAAATACTCAAATTGGTTCTGCATCATAATGACCATTCATCAAATTTCCAAGTCGTTAAATCTTTCCTAGAGGATACTAAATTTTTCTCCCACAAAATGGACCATGGGCTAAAACTGCTGGCCTTTTCTATTTACAGACTGACAAGGTCCCCATAAAAGTAATATCTGGGTTATTTCATTCACTTCTAAAATTCACATTATTCTCCTGGCTCATTCAAAGAGCATGTTTTTCCTAAGTATTAATTCTGTACTCAGACGAAATCTTCACTTGAGAAAGTATTATATATATTAAGACTAAATTTATATGCATTACATAGTCTATAAGACTATAATTTTTTCTTAATCTTAAAAATATTGGAGAGTCTGGATTTAGTGATCTTTATGGAAAAGTATTTTTTTAGGAGTTTGATAATTTTATGGTATAGTTAAGCACACTATTGATCCCATAATTTGGAACAATCTACCTCTTTCACAATATTCTAATGCTATACTAGTCTTCATTGTTACTCTATATCTCACTTTGAATTTTCACAGGTTATGAGTTCTTTATCATATATTATTTAAGAACAAAATAGGTTTATCCCAAAGAGGAAACATGATCTCAAGATCATATGGTAGGAACTGCAGCACACATACCAAAAACCTTTGTCTCCAAACTGTGAGTCCTCTCCACCTTCCTCCATGATGTCTTTATTTGTTTTTTGAGACTTACATTTAAATGAAGGTGATTATAACTTCTCATATATTGTAGAACTTCTGTGACATAGATATTTTTTAATTTCTACTGTTTGCTCTAAATTGAGAAAGGTGGGAAGGCCCAGCTAGCACAAGTGTGTTTGTGTTTTTTCCCCATCATCAAATGACTTATGTTACCACCTATAACATAAACTGAAGTACCTGACAAAGGTGGCTTGGAGACTAAAGAACATAGAACATGAAGGCTTCTTTGTCCAAAATTTCCTGGAAGGGCAAGGTATTTGCTTATTAAGCATAGGAATCCTATTGTCATTTTGGTAACACGCATATTCTAATTCAGTAAATCCAGGTTAAAGTCTGAGATTCTACATTTCTAACAGCTCTCAAGTGTTGTAGACATTGTTTTTTGGCTCACCATTCTTTGAGCATCTAGGGGTTTAGACTTGAGACCCTCAGTGCCTGTGCCTGAGAGTGACCTCTACTGGCAACAACTATTGAGCAGCAAATGCTCACTTTTCCCTCTTCATGAGAGGAAAAGAAAATTTAGTGATAAGGCTTAAAAATATCTTTTTCTAACAATTAGAAAATATTCTTTTCCAATATAAAAATTTCACCTTGTTGAATACCAACAAGGTGAAATTTCCCGGAGAAAGTGCAGTCACGCTATTCCTTGAAGGCAAAGATGACTAACTTGTTCTCACAGGATAAACTTTGGACATAATGTTAGGTTATTCCTTGGAAAGGGACACTATGCTTGAATGGTAGAGGATAAGCACAAGAGGGGAAAACAGTGAAATGGATTGACACAGCGACTGCAGCAATGGGCCTAAGCATGTCAGAAATAGTGAGGATGGCACATGAGAAGACAAGGCTCAGACCTGTTGTTCATAGGATCTCCATGTGTCATACTTGACTTGAGGACGCCTAACAACAACAACAAATACTAACAGTAGAGCACAACTTCTTGCCACTAGGCCACCAGAACTCCAACTAAAAATAGTAATTATTTAATTATCAATGTTTTTCATGTCTATTCTTTGCCAGGTTTGTTGGGTGTTTTTTTGTTTGTTTGTTTTGTGGGTTTTTTGTTTGATTGTTTTGTGTGTGTGTGTGTGTGTGTGTGTAATATATAAGCCTTGAGCATACAGTAGTGAGGAAAGTAGTGCTTACCTTCATGGGACACATGTTCTAGTGAGACATGCAAACAGAACATAACTGTATTACTAGGTTTTAACTGTAGGTGACAATAAGTATCCCAAAGAAAAATATAGAAAGGAGAAAGTGGACAAGGAAGAGCTCTCTAAGAAGATGAAGACATTTGAACTAAAACTCAACATTCTAATTCACATTTACTCCACTAACAAATATCACTAAATAGTTACCATTTTCAGCATTCTCTCTTTAAATTCTAAGTGAATGAAGAGAAATCATCTCTGTAAGGATCTCACCCACAGAAGATGACACTCTCTCAAAAATATCCCTCAAAAAATATTTTTCTAAAAACTATCCCATCCAGAACATAAAGTATGAGTTGGTAAAAATCCTTTGAAACAGATGAACAGTAACAAAAATATATAGTATATTGAGATTTAAACCTTAAAGTAACTTGTTTTGTGAGCATACTAAGCTATCTAATTTATTTTTCTTTCGGCAGTATGGCTTTGAAGATCCAATTTCAGCTCTCATATAACAAATGCTATCGAGCTATTGATCCTTCCAACTTTCAAGTCTCAACATTTGTTTTTCTGTTGTTTCTTATGACTGGTAGCTATTAAGGCTGTCATTACACAGTTCTACTCTGATACCCATATAAAGTGCAGTACATAAAAGAAGCCATTGTTTAAGGGGTTAGAGTTTATACTGGTTGGCCCAAATTGCAATCTTCTCTCCTTACCTCCACCTACTCATTAAGTTGACATAATGAGTTTTGTGTAATTTTATTTTAAAGCTAGAGTTTACTTCTCATATTAAATAATAAAATGTCAGAAAGAAAAAATATAAAAATCTATAATTATAATATTGATAATCAGAAGAATATATCTGAGAATAAGCTTTGAGGGAAGAAGTTTAAGTTTCAGGGTAACAATGCCTTGTATAAAATGTGTTAATTCCTTGATTAATATTTAATGAGAACCTGGCTTGGTAGAGCTGGAAGACAACTAATGTTTCTTAACATGTTTTATACTTTTCCTCATTTAATCTTCACAATTTCACAGAAATGCTGGAATCTGAGTCTATCTCAAACCTGCTCAACTACAAATGTCACATTATTTTGCTTCCAAGACACAACTTATGCCCTGTGTCCACTCAAGTTTCTCCCTGTTTTAGACAGAATAATCTTTACAGAATACACTTTATCTTATCACTGCCTATGCTTGGCATTTAAAACACACTCTTGAGGTTTCAAATTGTCCTAAGAATGAAAATAAACTTCACTTCAAGGTCCATGAAGTCTTGCAATTTCTAGCCCCAAACCTAACTTTACAGCCTTATCTTATATCCACCCATATTGCTCTGCTTCAGTCTGACACTTTGATTTTACATTCTCCCTTCACCACAAGAATTTTGGACATGTTCAATCATGTGCCTAAAATATTTTTTCCTTCCTTGCCCTCACCCCCCACACACACACACCACACACACTACAGAATCTAATTTTGGCATTGTTTCCTCCAGAAAAAGTAGGCAAAGAATTGGGAAGAAGGAATGAGTAGTTTAGGAGGCAAGGTCAGCCATGTAAAAAAAGGAGCAAAGTTAGTCTCTAAATTTCTGTTATTCAAAATTTAGTTACCAATTAAACTTTTTTTCCCAAACATTTGGCCTAGTGGCAAGAAGCTTCACTGTAATCCCATAAGCATATGGTTCAAATCCCCGAGCTACTCTGTGGGAAAAAGATGGGCAGTCTCCTCTCTTGCAATTACTGCTTCTGAAAATCCACAGAAGGGTCAGCTATGGGTTGGTTCCAACTTGACAGTACACAACAACAACAAAAGAAGAAAAGTATGCTAATTAGATTTGTTCCCATTCCCAATAAAGATGATCCAACAGAATGCACAAACTATCAAGCAACATCATTAATATCACATGCAAGGAAAATACTGCTGAAGATCATCCAAAAGTGGCTAGAATTGTACATAGATAGATTGTACAACTGCAAGAAGTTCAAGCAGGATTTAGAAAAGGTCATGACATCAGATACATCGTTATTGACATCAGATGGATCTTGGCTGAAAGTAAATACCATAATATCTATCTATACTTTGTTAACTATGCAAACACATTGACTATGAGGATCATAACAAGTTACAAGTAACAGTAAAAAGAACGAGAATCCTAGAACACTTAATTGTGTTCATTGAAACCTATGCCTAGTCCAAGAGGCTGTTGTGCAAACAGAGCAAGAACCCTACACAGTTTAAAATTAAGAAAGGTGTGTATGAGGGCTGTGCTTCCTCTCTCCATGCCTATTCAATCTGTATGCTGAGCAAATGATTTGAAAATCTGGGCTTTATGAAGAAGAAAGTGACCCCAGGATCAAATGACATAACCTTGCTTGATAAAAAGTAAGGAGGACTTGAAATACTTGTAGCAGAAGGTCAAACACTGAAACCTTCAGTATTATTTCATCTCAAGAAAATAAGATTCTCACCACTGAATGTATAGATAACATCATGATAGATGGAGAGAAGATTGAAATTGTGAATCTATGTAAGATGAAGTGGTTGGCAATCGACACCCTTGGGACTAGCAGTCAGGAAGAAATCAGGAGATGTATTGCACTGGTAAAGTCCACAGTCAAGGACCTCTTCCAAATTATTGAGGAGTGATGATGTCAATTTGAGAACTTAGGTGTGTGTGATTCAAGTCATAGTCTTTCTGATCATTATGCATCTGAGAGCTGGACAATGAATAAGGATGACAGAGAAACATTGTTTTTGAGCTGTGGTATTGGACAAGAGTACAGAATATTCCAAATATTGGACTGTCAAAAGAGCAAACTACTTTGTCTTGGAGAGAGTGCAGCCAGAATGCTCCTTAGAGGCAAAGATGATAAATCTTCATCTCACATACTTATGGCATGATGCTAAGAAAAGCTATTTTCTGGAGAAGGATATCATCCTTGTAAAGGTGGAAGGTAGGCAAAAGAAAGGAAGACCCTCAATGAGATACACTGACGCTGACTACTGCAATGGACTCTAGTGTGTCAGGATATTTGAGAATGGCAGAGGATAGGACAGGGTTTGTAGGGCTGCAGTGGGTTGTACTTGATTCAATGGCACTTAACAACAAACAACAACAATTGAACTTGAACTTGGAGTATTAAGCTTGGAGAAAGTGTTAAAGAAGACAAAAGAACATAATTTTTTGGAAAGAAAATGATCATTGCATTTAACTAACTGGTGTAAAGACCGAAGTGCTCATTGTATTTAATCACCAGTGGTATCAGCAAAAACCCCCTCTGTAGGGTCGTAGAGACAGAAATTTATGTTCCACAGGGTTGGAAGTTAAATGTGGAATGAGATCATAGATATCAGAGAGGAAACTGATTAATGAATGTTTATGAGAGGAAAGAGAAAGCAGACAGAATGCAGGAAGTTTTGTGATATAAAGTAACAGTTTAATGTGAAAAAATTGAAATGTTTTTGTTTGTTCATTTGAGACTAAAAAGAGGCTACTAGAAAGAGAGATCTGAAAGTACAGGAGAGACAAAGAAACTTGTGAGGGACTGAAGAGTGAGAGAGTTCGTTTATCACTTAAGCTTTTCCCTTAAAATAGGATCAAAGTCACTGAAAATTGTTACCTCTTAATGATTGCTTAAATAAATATTCTTAAGGGGGTTTTATACATGATATTAAATAAAGTTCTAATTTTAAAGACATAGAAAAGATAGATACAAAGAATTATGTCAGACAGAAAAGCTTCACTCTTAATTGCTAAATTATATTTTCTTTACACCATATATGGGCTTGTATTGCCAAGCCATAACCTGCAACAATAGCCAGTAACATGTTACAAAGAGTAATGATAATTGTATGATCATAATGATTTTAAACTAAAACAATATAAAGGCTAAAATGAAATTGAAAATGGCTCATCACATTATTCTGCCACATTTTACTACACAAATTACAATTAAAGCAATGCAATGAGTTTAAACTCTTACCCACAGAGAGAGTATTACAAAACATTTGACTGTTGCTATAATGTTGAAAGCTTTAAACTATGCAGTGTTTTTTGTGACTGAGGTATTTCACTTAGCATAATGTCCTCAAGGCTTCTCCATGTTGTGTGATGTTTTACAAGTTTTTCAAAGCTACATAGTATTTCATTGTATGAATATACCACCATTGTTCTAGCACAGACATAGGGTGGTTGGAGAGGGATTAGGGAAAGAGTAGATAGATATTGAACACTGCATTAGAACAGATGAAGGGAAAATGGTTTGAAAAGAGTGTAAGATTAAGCACTATAGGTGTAAAAATAATCTTGACCAAGAGGTACTTTAAGGCTGGGCTAGGGGAGGGAGAAAATGTACAATAATAAAAAACTATTTCTTATTATTATTTTGTGTTTGTGTGTACTGTCAAATCGCATCTGACTGGGACAGGAGGAGATTGCCCCTCCTTCTCCAGCAGAGAATCTGGTGGATTCAAACCATATACCTCTGGGATTGCAGTGCAGCTTCTTCCACTAGGTCACCAGAGCTCAAATAAATACATTTTTTTAAAAAAAGAATTTTAAGAGAGGATAAATAAATCTCAAAACTACAAAGAGGTGGGACCTAGAGTGCTTGCTTTAAGAAAGTCAAGGACTATATTCTTCAATATTAAGTAAAGCTTAATATTGAGAAGACAAAGATTAATGCTCTCTGGGCAAAAAGACAGAGTAATGATGGGAAAGGTCCAATGGTGATTAATTTTATAGAACATAATGCATGAGAATGATTATATGAACACAATGTGAATGAAGAATAGTGTGAAACACAAAGTGTATGAACTTTGTAAGCAAACCATAAAAAAAAAGTAGACATTCTTATCACTGGGCCCATTGGAAGTGCCATGAAGATGGAGAAGTGACTGCGATTATTAACTATTTCAACTTTCTTGGCTCAATCAACATCCTTGGAAATAACAGTCAGGAAATCAAAAGATGAAACTGCACTGGAAAAATCTGTGAACAGGGACCACTCCAGAGTAGAGAAGCAATAATATCAGTCTAGAGACTACGGTGTAGAGCTCATGGCCATGATCTTCTCAATTACTTACTATGCATCAGAGAGCTAGACGATGAATAAGGATGACAGAAGAAGAATGGATTCCTTTGAATGGATTCCTTTGAGTTGTGGTGATGGAGAAGAGTCTTGAAACATATCTTGGGCTACCAAGAGAGCAAACAGGTCTGTCTTGCAGCAGATGAGACCAACTTTCTCCTAGGAGGCGAGGATTTTGAAGCTCTATCTCGCATAGTTTAGGAATGTGGCAAGGAGGGACCAGTCCTTGAAGAACATCATTCTTGGAAAGGTGGAGGGACAGTGCAGGAGAGGAAGAGCTCAGATGAGATGGATTGACACAGTAACAGGGTAATAGGGGTAAGTGTGTTGGAGTCAGTGAGATTGGCTCAGTATTGGGCAAGTTTTAGAGCTATTTACATAGGGTTGCTATGAATTGCAAGCTACTCAAAGGCAGATAACGTCTTAAAATGCAAGATATCAAAGTAATTCACAAATTCTAAGAATTAGAAGAATAATAACTTAAATATTGTTAAAATATTCTAAGACTTAGATACTTTAATAGTCCATGAATATTTACCTGGAAAAGCATTTTTAAAATTTCTTGAAGATATCAACTCTAATGTCCTAATCTCTGTTGAAAAGTATATTCTTTTCTCAAATGTACAACCATTAAGTATGCAAAGTTTGTGTAATCAGCAGAAACAATTTTGTTTTAAATAAATTTCCAAAGAGTATTAATGAATAAATAAGAGAGGTAATTTTCTTATATTGTCTAAAAATACTGCTTATTAGTACTATAATTTAATTGAATGTTTTATAGACAATAAGATACTATTTTACTACAGTAAAATTTAATATCTGGATATTTTACAAACACTGGTGTATAAATACGTTGTATAATATTGAATCAAATGGACCCATACCTGACTCTCCAGCAGGTTTTCAGAGCTGTGAATCAATTTAGGGGAGATTGCCCGTTTTTCTCCCTTGGAACAGCTGGTGGATTTGGATGGTGTAATTCCTTAGTACTATGCAACCAGAACTGTGTGTGTGTGTGTGTGTGTGTGTGTGTGTGTTCATGGTTGACATGGGGTCAAAATGACTCACAGCTGATCGTCCAGTGAGTTTTCAGAGGAAGCAATTACATGGGAGGATATTGACTACCTTTCTTCTGTGTAGCAGCTTGTGGATTAAAATCAAGTATCTCTGAGTTTGCACACAGTTTCTAATCCACTAGGCCACTAGATACTGTGTGTTGTGTTGTTGTTGTGTGTTATTGAGTAGAAATGGACACATCCTGACCCTTCAGGGGTTTGCAGAAGATCAAGAACTATAGCCTTCAATATGTATTGAAGTTCAACATCAAGAAAACAAAGATTTTCACAAACTGGCAGCATCATGATAGATGGTGAAGAGATTGAGATTGTTAAGAGCTTCAGCTTACTTGGCTCCACAATCAGCACTCTTCGTGCCAGCAACTAGAAAATCAAAAGACAATTAGCAGTGGGAAAATCTGACATCAGGGACCTCTTCAGAGTACTGAAGAGTAATGAAGTCAGTCTAGAGAATAAGGTGTGCCTTTTCCAGGCCATGGTCTTCACAATTACTTGCTATATATCAAAGAGCTGAATGATGACTAAGGGCAATTCAAGAGGAATTGATGCCTTTAAGTTATGGTGCTGGAGAAGCGTATTGAATACACCATGGACTTAGGCTGCTCCTTTGAGGCAAGGATTTTGAAACTCCATCTGACATTCTTTTGGCATGTTGCCAAAAGGACCAGTCCTTGGAGAGGGACATCATGCTTGGAAGGATGGAGGAAAAGCACAAGACAGGATGAGATAAACTGACTCATTGACTGGGGTAATAATGGTAGGTGTGTCAGAGACTGTGAAATTTGCTCAGGATAGAGCTGAGTTCAGAGCTGTTGTACATAAGGTCACTATGAGTCAGACTCAACAACACATGATAACAACAATATATGTATGTGTGAAAAAATATATATGTATTAAAAAATCTAAGCTATTACAGATGATGGTTAAAGAATCATTGTTGGGAAGTTGTATTATTTAATCTATTGAAGGTGACAGCTATGTATTACATGAATGTGTAGTTATGGACTTTTGAGCTTTTACAGCTTGCTTACTAGTCTATAATGTCTTTGAATAGTCTGCTATGTAAGTATCTATTTAGTTTTTTAAAAAAATACATATTATTATTTGGCAGGATTTGTACCCAAGCATGCTAAAGGAGGTGTTGTTTTCTTAGTACTACTCTGGGGCATTGCCAGGTATTCACAAGTGATTCTGAAACATATCATTTACTAGTATGAGGTTTAAGAATGCATGTGTTTACAGAATATGTATTGCTGCCTCAGGATAAACTTTACAGAAAGTTGGATTTTTTTTCAGGCACCTTTGTCTTGGGGAAAAATCCTTCTCTTTTCTATTTTGTTCATCTCCCCTTTTCCCTTTGACTTTACCCTCTGGAAGAAAAATCTAATCTTGACAGAAGCTGAAAACTTAATTGCCACTTCATTTCCTGCCTCTCCGTAACTCTGATCTCAGAAAGATGTCTGCACCTGTGCCATTGGCATCCTATTTCCTAGTTCACGGTCTTCACCTCCTAAGATCTAGTCTTTAAAGCATCTCATTGCACTGAACTAGTTACCAACACAGTGTCCATCACCAAAAAATCTCTGGTTTGTGAATATTTTATAAAGTGAGATATTCCTTCCTCACAATCTGTGCTGATCCCTACTTCATTATGTTTCAAAGAATCTCCATCCCCTAATGCATGCTATAAAATTACCTAAACTTACCATTAAGCTATTTCTTTATGTAAAAAAGAGCAAAGGGTGAATGAGGAAAGCCAGGTCTGACATTTACTAACTTCTCAAAGGGAAACTGTTCTTGCCAACAGCATTAATAATACAAAACCAATTCCGATGAAGTCATCTACATTCTTGTACATTTTTCTACTCATATCAACACCAATCTTATGCTTTTCTGGTTATAAAATCTGATGTGATAACTCACATACCACACAGAACCATATTGGGGAAGCTAAAAGCTGAAAATCCAAGTTAAAAGCAGAATTCAATGAGGGCAACTTCCTAAATGTGCTCCCAGGCACCTTAGCCTGAGCCTTGTGACTTAAAGCCATTGTTACAAAGTTCAGCTCTGCCAATACTGGCATCCTTTACTTACCCCAGATTGTCCAATAAACTTGGGCAAATACTCAGCTTTAGTTCTGTCTGGAGACGAGGGCTATCAATCAGCTTCATCTCATTGTCAGGTCTCTCTTGTCCTCTGTTTCAGCTGCTAGTACCATAGATGTAGCTGGAGCAAGACATTCTGGGCCGGAAGAATTATCTTTATTCTCTCTCTTCTTTGCTAGCAGGGAAGGTCTTCTAATTTTGCTGCTAACTCCATTCAGTTTAATGGTGAGACTAGCCAGTCCGCTTGTGAATTGGTGAGACTAGCCAATCTTCTTGTGGATTGTTAAGATAGGCAGTCCCCTCATGGGTAGGCTAAACAGCCCTCCTTGCATATTCCTGCCCATCCATATAGCAGATGGAGTTCACTGGCTAGAAAAGACATTTTGAAGGATAAACTCTACAGACCACTCTCTGGCTTTTCTAGCCATTAATTTTCATACATCAAAAATTAACGTTCCCCTTATAATATATAATAGCTATATTCATGAAAGTGTGTATACCAACAACTCCATGCCTCATACTTTAATCTCCCTCATTTTAAATAGTCAATTTCTGATTTGTCATTTATACCAAATCAGTATTCTAAAGAAATAAGCATATTACTTTCTCTAAAGAATCTTCTATTCCAGTTAGAACATTTATCATCTTCATCCATAAGCAAAATCCAGTCAAGAGCAAACCAACACATTACAACAATCAACACTAGCTAACAGCATGGAACATCTTCTTGGCTTCAGTCAAATCATCCCCAGTTATGCACGGCTAGGTCCATATGGGCATCAGCAGAAAACTCAGGAGTCCACACTTCTTCTGTGTGGTTTTGACTGCTAATAACACTTCTATATTAAGCAATGCTTTCTTTCATCCAATCTCTTTTTTTCTTCTCCCTCAAATATTTCTTGCTTTTTAGGATTTAAGAACAATGAGATAAATTATGACATGAAGAAAAAAGTATAATGAAATATAATATTAAAATATAAATTGGTGAGGACCAGAAATAAAAACTCGGAATAAAAATAAAAGAGAATGTGAACAATTAAATGAAGGAAGTCTTTTTAAAAAAAAAAAATTCCCTCTTAATTCCTCTCAAAATAAGCTCTATTTTATTTTTATAGTAAATTTTCTAGTGTTTGATCATCAGTAATTGACATTCAGGTGTTACTGTTTGAATGTATTGGATTGGGTTCTCTTTCTTTTTGTTTTTTATCTTGAACCACAAAATTCTTTTTGTCAGTGTGATATAGAAAGGCATAAGATCATGTTAGTATATAAACACACACAGAGAGATTCTAGTCATTAGCTTACATGATACCTACAAATAGTAATTTTGTACGTATTTGGCTGTAACAGTACAGATTAACACTGACTCTTAAATGGTTAAAGTAAATTTCATTGCCATTAGCTGTAGGATGAAATTTACTTTCCATTCATTTTTGCTATTAATCTTAACATATATAATTAACTGAGATTCAAATTTACATCTGACAAATTAGTTTAATGTTGCCAAGCAAAAATATAAACACAGTGGTTTAAATTTGTGCTGCTGCCACAAACAAAACTATATAAAACAGCGTGTACCAAAGGCAAAGGAAATTCTTAAACGCTGTACTCAAGCAAAAGTTTTGGAATTTAAGAAGCACTTAGTCTCTGCATTAGGCCATTTAAAATGTTTCAACGTCTCAATTGACTGTAATTCCAATCTGCTCAAGCGCCCTGTTAATGACCTTCCATCTCCAAGTAAGAAGAATTTGATGTTTATACTTAAAAAAAAAAGAAAAAAAAGATCCCAAACAGATTGAAGGACAGGTTCTATTCATTTTATCTTTACTATGGCAGGATAGAGTAGACAGTTACCAGTGCATCAATTGTGAGAGGCTAACCTTCCACGGCTCTTAATGAAAGCCCTCATTGACAAAACAAAATCAACAGATCCAGGTTTAAGAAGACTACTTAAATGTTTTCCATTTCTTATTGTCTAACACTGAGTAATTATATTCGTAAAGCCTAAACAAGTAGTGAAATCTATCCACACTTACAATTTAACTTTGGTGACATATAGTAAACAGATAGGTCTCTAAGATTCCTGTGTCACTCTAACATATACATACATTCAAATGTCTATGAAGAACGAAAAGTCCTTACATCTGGGGATGCTGCTACTAAGTCCTATATTAGTCCAAAGTAGTCTGGAAAGCAAAGTATGAAAATATTTATTTGAATCCATGCCAAACTAAGGAACTAGCAAAATTTATTTCACCTTTCCTTTTTTTCCTAGAAAATTAGCAACTGCTAAACATTGAAATTGCCAATTTCAACTGAAGACTCATCAGCAACCTGTGTTATGCAGATTACACAACATTGCTTGCTTAAACTGAGGAGGGCCTGAAGCATTTGCTGCAGAGAGTCAATGACTGTAGTTTGCCAGATGGATTGAAGCTCAATATAAAGAAAACGATGATTCTCACCACTATGTCAATGGTAGCATCATGATAGATGGAAGAGATTGAGATTGTTAACAATTTCAGTTTGTTTAGTTCCACAATCAACACTCATAGGACCAGCAGTCAGGAAATCAAAAGATTAATTGCATTAGGAAAATTTGCTCTCAGGGGCCTCTCCATGATACTAATAAATCAGTCTAGAGATTAAGGTGCACCTAATCTAGGCTGTGGTCTTTGCAATTACCTGTTATGCATCAAAGAGCTGGAGAATGGCCAAAGGACAGAAGAGGAATTGATGCCTTTGAGTTGTGGTACTGGAGAAGAGTATTTACTAAACCATGGACAACCAAGAGAATTAACACCTCAGTCTTGGAGAGGGTAAAACCAACTGTTCCTTTGAGTCAAGGGTTTTGAGACTCTCTCTCATATATTTAGGGCATGTTACCAGGAAGGATCAATCCTTGGAGAAGGACATCTTGCTTGGAAAGGTGGAGAGACAGTACAGGAGAGAAAACCCCTGGATGAGATGAATTGACACAGTAATTGGGGTAATAAGGTTGTATGTGTCAGAGACAGTGAGATCAGCCCAGGATAATGCAGGGTTCAGAACTATTATACATAGGGTTGCTATGAGTCACAGATGATTTGACAGCACACAACAACAATAAATGTTGAAATACGTAAAAAGTCATGTGTGTTATAAAGAACTTAAGGGGTTTTTTTGTTACAAGCTTTTAATGTCGAGCTCTAGGCAGATAATATAATTTTATTATAAAAGCATATAAAATAATTCTATATTTTTTCTTGTTGTTACATGCCATCAGGCCTTGTATAATTCATAGTGATTCCATAAACAACAGATCTTAACCCTATCCTATCCATTCTCATCTATGACATAATTGAGCCCATTGCTGCAGTGTTAATCCAACACTGAAGTTTTTAATCTCTTTCCAAGCATGTTGTTCCTCTAAAAGGAATAGCCTCTCCTACTAACAAAGTATATGATATGAAGCTTTGTCATCTTTGCCTCCAAGGAGCATTCTGGCTGCACTTTCTATAAGACATATCTGTTTGTTCTTTTGGCAGTTCATTATATACTCAGTACTATTCTCCAACGCCACAGCTCAAAGGCATCAAGTCTTCTGTTATCCTTATTCCTTGACCAGCTTTCAAATGCATACCACACGACTGAAAGGACTGTAGCCCAAGTCAGGTGCACCTTGGTCCTCAGACTGACACTGCTTTTCCTCAGTAATTCGGAGAGGTCCCTTACAACAGACATATCTAATATTTCTCCTGAACTCCCGACTGCTGTTAATAAGCATGTTGATTGTAGATCCAAGTAAGATGAAATCATTGACAATCTCAGTCTTTTCTCCATCTAACATCATATTGCTTATTTGTCCAGCAATGATAATTTTTGTCTCCTTAATATTGAAGAGTGTGGGATTGTTTCCAAGCACTTCAAGTCTTTCTCACTTTCAGCAAGCAAGGTTGTGCCATCTCCATAATAAAGATTAATAATGAGTCTTCCTCTGGTCTTGATGCCATATTCTTCTTCAGAGTCCCTCTTCCCAAATGATTTGCTCAGGATACAGATTGAATAGTTATAGAAAAAGAATACTACCCCAACGTACACATTTCCCAATTTCAAGCCATGCAATGCTCCTTTGTTCTGTTCCAAAACAGCCTTGGGGTCTAGGTATAGGTGTCACGTAAGCATAATTAAGTGTTCTTCTGGGATTCCCATTCTTCTCAGTGGGAACTTGTTATGATCCACACAGTCAAATATCTTTGCATTTCTTTTAAGATTATTTATGTCAAGCAAAAAGTAAAATTATGCTTATAACCTACAGGGAAAATGCTTAATATAATTTTACATTTTAAGTGTGATTTTATATTCAAAGAGACAAAAAATATATGAAGATAAAAATCCAAAAAATAAACTCCTGTATTGTTTCACTGAAATCTCCCATTTATGATATTTGTTTCAAGACTGAAAGACTGACATGATTTTTTTTTTAAGTAGGACACATCTCCCTCACTTGGGAAACATTACTCTTAAGCTCAAGAGACACTGGCCACAGCATAAGAAATTGTCAGCAGCTTAAGTGATTGGAATCACAGAAGCCCAAAAACCTTGAGATATAAGCTATCAGATCAAGGGCTAGACAATGGGAGATAGGTTTTGAAGGTAGTGGGTGGGAGTGGAAGGTGATGTTGGTGGATGATGGAGCAGGGAAATAAGTGGGTCAAGACACTTGTGTCAAGGGCAGGGACCACTACACTGAAACTAATGGTTAATTCCACAATTAGGAAAATATTTTTCATCTTCTTTTTTCTGTAAAGTTCTTGTCAGTCAGATACTTTTCTAAATCTGAGCATTTAGATTAAGACAGACTTGGAAAAAGGATTGGCCTTCCATTTCCAAAATAGCAAGCCTCTAAAAATCTTATGTACTACAGGACACATGTAGACTAACAGATTGGGCAACTGAGGCGGAGCTTTCAAGTATGTAAATACAAAGGAAGAGGAACCGTTTAAGCAGATACTAGTGATTGGAACATGGAATGTGAGAACCATGAATGTAAGAAAATTAGATATTGTTAAGGAAGAAATGAAATGCATAAATATTGACATACTAGGCATTGGGGAGATGGGATGGACTGGCATGGGGCATTTTGAGTCGGATGATCATATGATGTATTACACCCGAGATGAAAGGGCAAAAAAAAATGGGGTTGCTTTCATAATTAAAAAAGTCATTTCTAGGTCAGGATAATATCCACATGCATACAAGGAAGCTCAGTGAAGGCTACTATATTCAGATAAATACATCAACAAACAGAGCCAAAGGAGAGGAAATAGAAGATTTCTACCAACTTTTACAGTCGAAGATCAATAGAACATGCTATCAAGATGCATTAATAATAATGGGTGACTGGAATGCAAAAGTTGGGAACAGAGAAGAAGGATCAGTAGTTGGAAAACATGGACTCAGTGACAGAAATGAAGTTGGAGATAAAATGATTGAATTTTGCACAATCAATGACTTATTCGTTGCAAATATGTTTTACCTGCATGGACTTCACCTGATGGTATGCATAGGTATCAGATTGATTACATCTGTGGAAAGAACCGCTGGAGAAGCTCATTATCCATTATGAAAACTGGGCTAGGTGCTGACTGTGGAACAGACCACTAACTACAAATATGCAAGTTCAAGCTGAAGCTAAGGAAAATTAAATCAAACCCACGGGAACCAAAATATGACCTTGAGTTCATCCCACCTGAATTTCAGAACCATCTCAGGAACATGTTTGAGGCCTTAAACACCAATGAGTGAAGACCAGGTGAGTTGTGCGAAGATATCAAGAGTATCATCCAGGAAGAGTACAAAAGGTCATTACAAAGACAGAGAAGAAAATACCAAGAAGGATGTCAGAAGAGACTCTGAATATTGCACTAGAATGCTAAGAAGCCAAAGAAGAGGAAAGAATTCAAGAATGGGATAGTTCAAGACATATTTACAAATGACTTTTTTAACTACAAAAGCAACACCATTTTTCTTCACCTTTTCATCTCCGGAGTAATAGATCATATGATCATCCTACTCAAAATGCCCCATGCCAGTCCATCTCATCTCAACAATACCTAGTATATCAATATTTATGCATTTCATTTCTTCCTTAACAATAACTAATTTTTCTACATTCATGGTTCTCACATTCCATGTTCCAATCACTAGTATCTGCTTAAACTGTTCCTCTTCCTTTGTAATTATATACTTGAAAGCTCTGCCTCAGTTGCCCTATCTGTTAGTCTATGTGTGCTCTGTTGTACACAGGATTTTCAGAAACCTGCTATTTGGAAGCAGATGGCCAATATTAAAGTCTGAAGAAAAAGATTTCAAAAGGAAGCCTGGGATTAAAAAGGTAAGATATTACAATGAAATGTGCAAGGAGCTGGAGTCAGAAATCAAAAGGGCTGAACTCACTCAGCATTTCTTAAGCTCAAGGAACTGAAGAACAAATTCAAATCTCGAGTTGCTATACTTAAGGATGTTTTAGGCAGAATATTAAATGTTACAGGAAGTATTAAAAGAAGATGGAAAGAATATACAGATTCACTGAACCAAAAGGAATTGGCAGACACAAAAGAATTTCATGAAACAGCATATGAGCAAGAGCTTATGGTGATGAAGGAAAGAGTTCTAGCTGCTTAGAAGAAGTTGGCAAAAAAAAAAATAAGGCCCCGAGAAATATAGTATATCAACTGACATGCTGCACTAGATGTGCTCTCTAAGTTGTGCCAAGAAATCTGGAGGACAACCACTTGGCCAATTGTCTGGAAGAGACCTATATTTGTTCCCATTCCAAAGAAAGGAAATCTAACAGAGTGTGGAAATTACTGAACAATATCATTGATATCACATGCAAGCAAGATTCTGTTGAAAATTATCTGAAAACCACTTGAACAGCACATCAACTAAGAACTTCCAAAAGTGCAGGTTTGGTTTAGAAGCGGTTGCGGTCTTAGGGATATTGTAGCTAATGTTAGATAGAACTTGGCTGAAAGCAGGGTGTATCAGAGGAATTTGTATGTGTGTTTCATTGATAATGCAAAAGCATTTGACTGTGTGGAATGAATCACAACAAACTGTGGCGGACTCTGAGAAGAATGGGAATCCCAAAGCCCTTGATCGTGCTAATGTGAAACATACACTTGGATCAGGAAGCAGTGGTCAGAACAGAGCAAAGTAACATTGCATGGTTCAAAATTGGGAAGAGTATACACCCGGAATGTGTCCTATCTCCATACTTTTTCAACCTCTATGCAGTACAGATTATCCAGGAGGTTAGGCTGTATGAGGAGAAATGTGGCATCAGGATTGGTAGAACATTCATCAACAATCTGTGTTATGCAGATTACACAACCCTACTTGCTGAGGAGCACCTGAAGCGCTTGCTGTACAGGGTCACAAGGACTGCAGCCTTCAATATAGATTGAGGCTCAATGTCAAGAAAACAAAGATGCTCACCACTGGGCCAATTGGCAGCATCAGAATGGATGGTGAAGATTGAGATTGTTCACAGTTTTAGTTTGCTGGCTCCACAGTCAACACTCTTGGCACCAGCAGCCAGGAAATTAAAAGACGTATTGCCATGGGAAAATCTGCTGTTAGAAATCTCTCCAAAGTACTGAAAAGCAATGGTGTAACTCTGGAGATGAAGGTGCTCCTGATACAGGCCATGGTCTTTGCAATCACTTGCTATGCGTCAGAGAGCTGGACAATGACTAGGGGGGGATGGAAAGAGAATTGATACCTTTGACCTCTGGTGCTGGAGAAGAGCATTGAGTGTAACATGGACTGCTAAGAAAAAAATGGGTTCATCCTGGAGAGGGTTAAACCAGGCTGGTCTTGGTGGCAAGATTCTTCCACAGCTTTTCTTTGTCTTAAGCCTTTCTAGAATTGAAGGAATAAGAAAAAATACTATAAAATCTTATATTAAATCAGGAAGTTATTAAGTCAGGTTTGTATCCTTTCTCCATACTTTTTTTCAATCTGTATACTGAGCAGATCATTTGAGAACTGAACTCTGTGAAAAATAATGTGTCAGTAAAGAACAGAAGAAAACTCATCAACAACCTACACTATGCAGATGCCACAATCTTGCTTGCTGAAAGTACGGAGGACTCCTAACGCTTGCAGCAGAAGATCAAAGACTATGAGACAAAAAAATTATTGCATCCCAACATCAAAAAGGCAAAAATAGTCCCCACTGGACCTATAAACAACATCATGAGAGACGGAGAAAAGATTAAAATTGCTAGTTGTTTAGATTTACAATCAACGCCTTTGATACCAGCACTTAGAAGATCAGAGACATATTGCATTGAGAAATACTGCTGTACTGGACTTCTCCAAATTACTGATGAATAATGTCAGTCTGAAAACTAAAGTACACCTGGTAAATGTCCTGGTCTTTTCCATCATTTGCTATGCACCTGAGAACTGAACAATGAAAACAGTGACAGAAGAATTGATGCCTTTGAGATGGTGGTGTTTAAAAAGAGCACTGAATATCCCACAGACTGTCAAAAGAACAAACAAATATGTCTTGGAGATGATACAAGCAGAATGCTCTATGGAGACAAAGATGGCAAAGTTTCATCTCACAAAAGTTGGGCTTATTACTAGGAGAAGCTATTCCTTGAAGAAGGACATCTGACACAGTAGAGGGTCACCCAACGGGAGTAAGGTCCTTTAATAAGATAAATTGACAATGAGCTCAATGAGTCAGAGATGATGAGGATGGCACAGATAGGACAGGGTTCAGATTTGTTGTTCGTGGGGTAGCTATGAATCTTACTAGACTACATTACACCTAACAATAACAATAGATTAGTGTCCAGAAGCTTTGGTGGCACAGTGGTCAGCAGTTAAAATTAACCAGATATTCATGGAAGAAAGATGTGACAGTCTACTTTCATAGATAATTACAGTACCAGAAACTCTATAGAGTAGTTCTACTTTTTCCTGCGGGCTTCTATCAAAAAGATTTGTCTCAATGGCAGTGGATTTGGTTTGACATATCACATTAGAGTAAAAATAAGTCTTAGACTTGGATAATATAACAAGCATAACTATATCTATAAGACAGGAATTAAACCACTATGCATTAAAATAGGGAGCTCTAGTGGCCTAGTAGTAAGGAGTTGCACTAACAACCCAAAAGTGTGTGGTTCAAACCCACCAGCTGCTCCACAGGTGAAAGACGGTCAGTCTCCTCCAGTGTGATTAACTGTCACTGAACACCTGATGGAGGGTCAACTGCGGGTTGGTTTTGACTCGGTGGTACACAACAACAGGAATGAAAAGGCTTCTAGCTGTGTAACATCACTCACTTAGTCACTGCCTTAGGGTTGGTTTCCACTTACAGTGACCTTCTATTGGCTTTTCAAGGCTGTAAAACCCTCTATTGGCTTTTCAAGGCTGTAAATTTCAATGAGTGGAGTCTGCCTGTCTTTCTAAACACATCAACAGTATATTGTTGTTGTTGTTGTTATGTGCCACCTAGTCACCTGCAACTCATAGTGACCTTATGTACAACAGCTCTAAATTCTGCTCTGTCCTGTGCCAATCTCACTGTCTCTGACACACCCACCCACATTACTGTAGTCACTGAATCAATCTACTTCACAGAATGTCTTCTTCTCCTGTGCTATCTCTCCATCCTCCCAAGCATGATGTCCCTCTCTAAGGACTTGTCCTTCCTTGCAACATGTCCAAAGTATGTCAGACATAGCTTCAGAATCCTTGCCTCTAAGGAGAAGCCTGGATTAACTCTCTCTAGGTTGAAACTGTTCATTTTCTTAGCAGTCTATGGTATGTATACTCGATACACTTATCCAGCACCACAGCTCAAAGGCATCAATTCTCCTTCTATAATCACTAGTCATTGTCCAGTTTTCTGTTGCATAGCAATCAATAGCAAAGACCATGGCCTGTATCAGGTGCACCTTAGTCTCCAGAGTGACCTCATTGCTCTTTAGTACTCCTAAATAACATCAACTTTGCATTTACAAGAATCAAATGCCAACTTTTCTTCTTAAAAGTTTTATTTAACAATATTCTCATACATTCATCTAGCACATTTGAAGAAAAAAATCTCTATAGTAATGACTTCAAGTTGCTTCTGTAACATAAAGGTGTATCACAATTTAAAAGGTCATTTTCTTCTAATACTTGCTGAAATTTGTTAACATTTTAATCTATGAGATAAATATAAAATTTAGACATGCAAGTGCAAACAATGTATGATGTTGTTGTTGTTAGGAGCCACTGAGTCTAGCATGACTCATAGTGACCCTATGACCAAAACATCTGAACCCTACTCTGTCCTGAGCCATCCTCACACTTCATGATACACAAGAACAGCAGTCACCGTCTCAGTCCACCTGGCGGAGTGATATCCTCTCCTTCACAGATCCTCCAGCCTTCCTAGCAACATATCCTTCTCTAAGGAATAGCCCCGCCTAGCAATCTCTCAACTCTTCCTAACATCATGTCCTTCTCTAAGGAATAGTCCCTCCTCGCAACATACCCAAAGCATGTGAGGCAAAGCCTCATCATTCTTGCCTCTAAAGAGCAATC
>NW_006399834.1:7188300-7195092 GCF_000299155.1 Elephantulus edwardii | reverse complement strand
AAAAGTCAATTTCAAGTTCTATCCTGAACAATGTGTGATAGCCCATTTAAATTGACATTTAATATAAGAATAGAATAATCAAAAGAATATATACTACTTTCTAGGAGGCTGATTTTACTCTGTGGTCCTCAGGCCTGGTTTTAATTGTTTTTTGGTCATTCTTCTAAGTGGTATAGCACTGGTCTTTCCAGTTGTTGTATAGAGGTAACTCATGGTTGCTGTGATGCTAAACACTATGACACTGATTTGTCAAGTGTAATAATGGTTACCCATGATGGACAGTGTTTGGTGAGCTCCAGATTAAAACAGGAGTGGCATCCGCTTCTGTTCAGGTATTTCATTCTTAGAGTCACTATGAGTCATCTGCAACTCAATGGCACTTAACCACCAGCACAACAACAAATATTTAAATATCACATTTTTAAAATGTGAATAGTGTACTTTTAAAATGTTTGTATTCATTGACAAATATTCATTTACTTTGTTGCTGCTTAACCAGATCTTTCATATTTCTGACTATAAATGTTCTTAGACACAGAGTATTTCTCATATGTGCAGTCATGTTACTATGTGAGAGGTCAAGCGGGGAGGAGATAGAGTGAACCCTACCAAGTCTGCAAATCATCTCGTGTCTCAGTATCCATCACCTAGAGCTGCAGCTGTGAAATGTCACTTGTTGGAGCAATGAACTGTGCCCTTACCAGCCATGTGCTAGGTAAGCATTCAACATGCATGGGCATCAGATGAAAATCAAACATAAATGATTCAACAGTCTTGCTGCACTAAAACTTATCACTGAACTGAAAAAAGCAGAGAGAGAAAAAAAAATAATGTTTTTTGCTTTTTCAGGTTAAGAAAAGAAGAAAAAAAAAAAAATTTTTTTTTTTTTTTTTCTGAAAAAAGCAGAGAGAGAAAAAAAAATAATGTTTTTCAATTTTTAGTCCTGAAAAAAATACATATATTTTTACTCAGAATTTTACTTCATTCTTACAAAAATTTCAGATTTTTTCAGCTTCTATTTTCAGTTCCTCTCAGGATAGAAGTTCTGGTTTTAAGTTACCCAGAGTGTGGTACTCTTTTGAGGTATCCAAGAAAACTTATGTAAGGATGAATAACCAATTCCAGTTGATATTCCTCTCCAGACATAGATATCTAATCCTTGGTTTGTTAATATTTCTAACTCATTTATTTAGCATTGGTATGTATGTCAACATATATAGGAGCTCTAATGATCATCTCAAATTATTACTATGCATCTGAGAACTGGACAATAAACAAGGACGACAGAAGAAGAATCAATGCCTCTGAATTTTGGTGCTGAAGAAAACTATTGGACATGCATACCATGGACTGCCAAAAGAAAAAAAAGTTGTTCCATCCTGGACAAGATGAAGCCAGTTTGATCCTTGGAGGCAAAAATTTTGAAGCTCTATCTCGTATAATTTAGGCATGTCACCAGGAGGGACCAGATCTTGGAGACAGACATTGGTCATGTTTGGAAGGGTAGAGGGTCAGTGCAGGAAAGGAAGATCTTGGATGAGATGATTGACATAGTGACTGTGGCAATGGGATAAGGTGTGCCAAAGATGATGAGATTGGCTCAAGATTGGGCAAGATTCAGAGCCATTGTTCATAGGGTGACCAAGAGTTGTAGTTGATTCAATGACACAAGTGGTATCTGAATTGTTAACCTAAAGGTCAGCAGTTTGAATAAACCAGCCATTCCATTCAAGAAAAATGGGCAGTTTTCTCTCATGACTATTTGTTGTTGTTGTTGTTTACCATTTACGCAGAACCAACCCATAGCTGACATGCCAGGGGGTTTTCAGAGGCAGTTAGTTGCACAGGAGATTGTCTATCTTTCTCCCACAGAGGAGCTGTTGGATTCGAACTGCATGCTTTTGGTATTGTAGTGCAGCTTCCTACTGCTAGGCCACAAGAGAAGTGTTTCCTACTCTTCTAAGGACTCCATTGTGATTCTTTCTGAAATATCAACCATTTAAAGGATGAGAACTGAAGGAAAAGAGGCAGATATCAGTAAAAAAGTATATAATACGTTCTGCTAGGATTAGTTGCAGACCAGTTAAAAGAAGTGAAGAGTCATCAGTGTTTCAAATGTTTGATTTGCTTTGCAACTCCGTGATTGTCAACATCAGAAGTCCCTCTTTTGTTAAGTTTCCTCACTCCTCTATGTCCCATGGGTTTGGTGGTTCACTGGAAGATCTTCCAGAGAGACTCAGAGCCATCAGGAAAATTATTCACCTAACTGTAGACAGACTTACAGATCAGTTTTGCAGAGACTGATGAGCATTGTAGACTATTAGTTGCCATTTAGCTAGAAAGTAGGTGTCCCAAAAGGATTTTGCAGTGAGGTCTCATAAACTTATATAAGCCTCAAGTACGGTGAGGCAGTGGAAAGTGGGAAATCCTAAAAGAGAGCTAATAATTAACTTTCATGGACTTATATAAGCATCCAGTAGTGTGAGGCTTATAGCTCACATTAATCCTCTTTCCTTATTACAATAAATGTTTCAGCACAAAGTGAACCGTCAATGATTGGGAAAGACATTTTGAAAAATAAATCATTGACATCACACCAGTAGGCAAAGATGTTGTTTATTAATTTTTGAAGCAATTATTGAATATTCATCATTATGTAGTAATTATGTTAATTGCAAACAACTGTGGCCTAATTTTAAGCCATTTGGGATCTATGAGGAATGTTATTGTTGTAGTTGTTACTGAAACATACTAAAGTCAGAGTTGTCGTGATCTCTTCACCACTTGCTATTATTTCTCACAAGGAGGTGAGTTAAGGTGACTAAGTAAGTGAATTGACACAAATGCAGAACTATTAAGGAAATAAAACAGAGGCATAGCTAGTTAAAGTTTAACCACACAAAAGAGTTAAAATAAAAAAAGAAAGAAGAGGAGGAAAGGACCCTGGGTAAAACCAAACTTTACAGCATGCATACTTTACATTAGCAGAAAAAGGAGAGAAGAGAGAGAATGACTCCCGGGTGGGCACTGCTTTTCTTCTTGCAGTCAGGAAATCAGGAGACGTATTGCACTGAAAAAGTCTACAGTCAGGGACCTCCCCAAATTATTGAGGAAGGATGATGTTAGTTTGAGGATTAAGGTGCATCTGATTCACGTCATGGTCTTTCTGATAACTTGCTATGCATCTGTGACCTGAACAATGAAGACAGATGACAGAAGAATTAATGCCTTTGAGCTGTGGTGTTGGAGAAGAGTACAGAACAGCCCATGGACAGCCAAAAGAACAAACAAATATGCCTTGGAGTAAACAGAGTACTTGTTGGAGGCAAAGATGATAAAGCTTTGTCTAATATATTTAGGATATGTTTCTAAGAGAGGCTATTCTTTGGAGAGGGACATCATACTTGGATTGTGGAGAGTCAAAAAACAGAAAGATCCTCAGGCAAGTGGATTGACACAGTGACTGCTGCAATGGGCCCTAGTGTGTCAGGAAGAGTGAGGATGGCACAGGATAGCAAGGGTTCAGATATATTGTTCATAGGGTTTTTACAGGGTCATACTTGATGGCACCTAACAACAATAACAATCTTGTGACACTTGATTTTAGTCCAGTCCCACATAAGGAATTGTGTGGTTGACTGGGGAGGGCATTACTTCTTGGTGTAACCACATTTTAGCTTCTACTGAAAATACTATCATATTGGTGCAAGTGTAATAATTTCCTTCCCATTTCCTGGGGACACTCCAGCCCTCTTCTACAAGAGTGAGAGAGACCATGTAGCAATTCTATCCCTTAATGGTTAAGTGCCATCAAGTCAATCACAACTCATAATGACCCTATGAACAGCAGATCTGAACTGTGCCATCCTCACCATCTCCAACACATTTCAGCTCATTGTGAGCCACTGTGTCAATCCATCTGAAAAAACTTGCCCAAAGTATGTGAGATGGAGTTTCACCGTCCTTGCCTCCAAGGAGCACCCTTGTTTTACTTTCTCCAGGACAGATCTATTTGTTCTCTTGGAAAGCCATGAAATATTCTTTACACTTTTCTAACACCAAAACTCAAAGGCTTCAATTCCATTGTTATCCTTATCAACTAGCTTTAAGATCAGGCACTAGTCTTTAAACTGACATCTTTGCTTTTTGGTATACCAGAGAAGTCCCTGACAGCATATTTTCCCAATGCATTTCTTCTTTTGCTTTTCCCCCCCTGCTGGTATCAAGTATGTTAACTGCGGATTTAAATAAGAAAAAGTAATTGCCAACTTTAATATTTTCTCCATCTATCATGATGTTGTCTATTGGCCCAGTGATGAAAATTTTTGTTTTCCTGATGTTGACATGCAATTGATATTGAAGGCTGTGGTCCTTTATTTTATACAGCAAGTGCTTTGGGTGCTCCTCATTTTCAGTGAACACAGTTGTGCCATCTGTATAATTCAGGTTGTTAGTGTGCCTTTTTATGATCTTGAAGCCCCATTCTTCATAATGACAGAAGATGAAGAAAAAACCAAGATGGATATTAGGAGAAACTCTGAGAATCTCACCAGAACTTAAAGAAGCAAAACTAAGGGAATAAGTGACAAAGAGTTAAACAGACGATTTCAACAGGTCAGGAAACAAAGCAAAGTATTATAACATAATGTGCAAAGAACTAGAGTCAGAAAATCAAAAGCGAAGACCTCAATTGACATTTCTCAAGCTGAGAGAACTAAAGAAAAATTCAAGCCTCAAGTTGCAGGAAGCTATCAGCAAAATATTGAATGATCCAGGAGAGGGATTAAAGAGCATTATGTTGAGTGAACTAACGCAGTCCTACAAAGACAAACACTGTATAAAACCATTATTGTGGAATGAATATGAGAATCCAAGAAGAGGAAGGACAGAAGCAGATGTGACAGTGAGGAGATGCAGGGAAGGGGGAATTAATTATGGGGCCTTACAATTTGATGGGTGGGGGGTGAGGAAATGCAAAGGATCTGGTGTAAAAACAATGTAAAATAAAATGTATATGAATGATTATATTAAATAAAATATAAATGAAAGATTTCAGAAAACAATGTATATGAGTGAAATATTCTGTAAAGATATTATTCCATAAAAAAATAAAAAATATTAAAAAAAAACAGAAGGAATACAGAGAGTCATGGTATGATGGAACCATTTCAGGAAGTAGTAGTGTATGATCAAGAACTAGCGGTAATAAAGGAAAAAGTTCAAGCTGCACTGAAGACATTGGTAAAAAGTGTGGGTACAGGAATTGAAGGAGGCAAAAAGAGCCTGTTGTGATAATGTGATCAAGCTGAAATTGACTCAAAGCTGGGCCTCAAGTGGTTAAGAAGTAAATAGCATGGGAGGAGATTGTCTATCCTCCTCATGGACAGCTGGTGGGTTCAAAACATGTGCCTTTGAGATTGTAGCACAGCTTCTTATCACTAGACTATCAGAGATACATAATGTATACTTACAATATAGTGTATTGAAGAATACATATGAGAAGCAGAAAAATATTTAAAATCAAAAAAGGCTTTCCCAGGAAAAGATACTAAGCTAAGACTTCAAGTTGATCCAAAATGGGAGGATACATAGAAACGGAGAAGCATTGTAGGTAGTAATAGTATTGTGTGGCTCTTGGAACAAAGTTGAAGAGAAGCAACTAGTCCAAGGGACTAATGGCTCATGCAAATCTCAACCACCATGATCCAAAAATCAGAATAACTGGATGGTGCCCAGTTTGTATTGCTGACCACTTTAAGGGAGATCACAGTAGAAAATCTTCAATAGAATGAGTGAACAATAAAGAATTAAACGCTCTAACATAAAGTTATCCAGATTTAATGGTCTAATAGAAGCTGATGAAACTTTGCAGATTATTGTCATTAGTCACCTGTACAATCAGGAACAAAAGTCACCCCTGTAGCTCGGGTTTTTTTTTTTACCCCAAACAATAGGCAGACTTGTCAAGTGAGTGATAACACTAATGAAGAACTCATTTTTTAGAAAAATAAACCCAAGAGATCAAAAAGGCAGCATTTACCCAGAGATAAAGCTCAGAATGAAGAAAGTCGTAGGACAGAGAGCTTAGAGTCATGGTGGGAGCTGTGCTGCTACATTCTGGGTCTTGTAACTAAAGTCATAAAATATGTGTGAATTGTTGAAAGGAATACTAACTTGTAAACTTTCATTCAAATCACAATAAAAAGAAAAAAATTTCAAAAATGAAAACACTGGCTTAATCATGGCATATGATGAGGAGACTAGAGAAAGATAAAACTGAAAAGGTAAATATGGGACCTAATTCTATATATTGTATCCAAATTATGTTGAGTTGGAAATAAATGTCAGCTAATTATTATAGAGCTTTTATGTTTCTTTAGCAACTATTACTACATATTTAAACAAATGACATTTGACTAAAGTTATCTCCCACACAGTATACGGCTTCTGCAATATAGTAGCACAACCTTGTGTTTTCAAAAGTTCATAAAATAATCTATGACATCTTTTTATTGGTAACAGCCTGGTCTCAGGGTCAACACATTAATTTAAGATCCTTCTCAGTCTCATTATATCTGTTACAAACTTATGCTTTAGGTCTTAAGTAAGTCTATTTTTCTAGTTCCGTTGCTGTTGATAATGTCAAATATGACTCAGAGTGACCCTTCAAACAAGATATGAACCGTGCACAATCCTGTACTATCCTCGTCATCTCTGACATACTTGAGAGCAATGCTGTGTCAATCCGTGTCCCTGAGAGTCTTCCTCTTTCCAGACTGCTTACCTTTCCAA
>NW_006399834.1:7149405-7186615 GCF_000299155.1 Elephantulus edwardii | reverse complement strand
CAAACGACTAGACGGCACATAACAACAACAACATTTTTCTTGAAATATGTCTACTTATTATGCCTTAAAACCTCGAAAATATTTTGTTTCAATGGCATGCCTTCTCTTGTCACTGCTTATATGAAATGGAATTAACTTCTGAATTCCCCAAAGCTCTGGTAGCCTAGTGAATAAAGAGTTGTACTGCCACACCAAAATCACACAGTTCTGATACAACAGCTGATCCCGGGGGTGGGGGTGGGGTGGGGTGGAGGGGGTGGAGAATGGACAATTTTTCAGGAGCTGTCTCTGAGTTGGAGGGTCAGCTATAAGTCAGTTCAGATTTAATAATACTTAAATACTAGTTAGAATTGAAAAACAAACACACACAAAAAAACTCCTTTTGGGCAACGTGCTATTTGTGAAAATCAAACCCTCCTTATTACCCAGAAAATTCTATAAACTAGAGATACATTTTATGTTTTATTATTAGTTTTCCAAATGTTTCACCTTCCAAAGTTACCAAGTATCTGCCTACTACTTCATTCTGTTTTGATATTTCAGTAATTTATTGCCATTTATGTGAGCATTGTATGTATGCAAATTACTGTGGTAGTTAGGTGGGGGTAGCATTTGAAAATAGCTGTTCAGTTTATGGTTCATAAAACTCACTATTATGAGAATATTCCACAGTTAGTTTTCACACATTATAAAATTCAAAGAAGCTTTTTTATCCTAAACTAAATTTCTCATGTGCTCAATTTTGTATTGTACTGGATTTAATAATTTAGTGTCATATGTCAATACCTACAGAAATAAAAGTTAAAATTATGGCTTTCAAGTTTTCATTGTTCTTCCATGAATTAAATATGCAGTTGAGTTTCTCACTTGAAACTCTGAAAGCATTATTGCATGCCCACTTTTTTCATCAACTTGACACCTAAGTGTGAAATTATGTGCACTGCTTTTGAACCTTCATAGATGGTCTGAAACATATCAGGGAGATCAGAAGAAAAAAATCATGACAATCTCGAACAATGTCCGAGATTGTATTGCAGTTAATGGCACTTGCAAAGTTGGTGGTCTGGTAATTAAGTAAGAATCAATCCACAGCTCATGTGTTTGCATACAATAGTTCTCAATTAAAATCCTAAGTGGTCACTTGAACTTTGATGGCAGGGAGCCAAATTCCTCTCTAAAAGAAGAGCAAGCAAAAAAAAAAAGGGAAAACAAAAGAAGAGCTAGCAATTTTTGCTGCCTTCAGCAAGCACAAATCTTGTTCTGAGTGGATCATTTTCCGTTACTTTGTCTGCAGAAACAATACAAACAAGTATTTTTAACACTGTAGAATTTAGACAGAATAGAAAGGATGGATTAGAATAATGGTGATAACCAATACTGGTATCACAAAAAGAGAATATGAAAAAATATATAAGATGAAATGGCTGATATATTTAATTTTTGCAAACGTATGATTCAATTATCTTCTCTTAATTGCTTCAGATGTTGTTTTTCCCTACTCTGACCTGAAAAGCTATTGGAAGGCATTGCTGATAAAACATCTACTTTAACTTTGGATTTCTTAGTACGTTTTATCTAAGTACATGTTACAAAGCCCAGGTAGGTACAAAGAGCGAAAAAACACAGGCAAAGTTTGATCTAATCTACAGTCTTCTGCTCTTTTTTGAACGTCTGTAGCAAAGGTCATTTTAGCTTCTTAGGTTACACTTTTGACTCTTCTGGCTACATTTGAGTAACTAAAATGTGATTAGCAATATAAGGAAACACTTCAAACACCACTGTTTTACTTCTCCTTGCATACTTTGATTTACTTGTAGAAAAAATAATTCAGATTTCAATCTAAAGTACACTGATGAAGCAAATTAGATGAATATAACTTGTTACTATTGATAAAAGAAAAAAGAAACTTGTGAATAAGATGTATTCAGTTCTCAGGAGAATTTAAATCAGACCTGCACTATTTAATTTAAATATTAAGATGAAGTTCATGTAGTAATGCATGAAAAAAATCATTGCAGAAAATATTGATAATGTATAACGTCCATCAAAACAAGATGGGTTGATACAGTGACTGCAGCAATGGACTCAGGTATGATGATCCTCAGAGATGATGAAGATGCAAAGGATAAGTCAGGGTTCAAATCTGTTGTCCATACGGTTACTATGAGTTATACTCAACTCAAAGACACCCAATAACAGCATGATAATAATACGGACATTTAATCTGCAGCATTAAAATCTACTCAGTTTTCTGACCTTTCAAATGAGGATAATGAAAGTTCTAAAATACGATTAGAGAAAGTGATTATGATAGTACATGAAAAGTATATAATTTTATTTGGAATATGATATTTTGTACTTTATTTTCTTAAAAATAATTACTATCTGTATGGGAGGCTGAGTCTGGCTTCCACTAACTCCACAAAGGAGAAATGTCCCCATCAGTAACACCCAGTGTATAAAACTGATCCTATGTTAATACATAGTAAGTACCTCATGCTGCTACACTTGTTTCTACTAATAACAGACCCCAATGTTCGTGCCAAAAGTTGTGAGGTTTATTAAAGAAACTGGTAGGAGGATGACGGAAAGGAAACTGGAAAATCCAGTTTCAGTTCAGCAACACAAATAACCTTCTGTTTTCCTCAATCATCCAGCAATGTTCATCTCCTAGCAGTCCAAAGTCAGGTCTTCTACTCTGACAGGCTATGTTTCACTGCAGTCTCTCCACAATGTGGCCAGCTCTCTCTCTCTCTCTCTCATGCTGTTCTTGCAGCCATTGATGATGTTGAAGCTGCTGTTATTGTTGTTGTTGTTATGTGTCATCGAGTTGCTTGCGACTCATAGCGACCCTATGCACAAGAGCCCTAAACGCTATTCTATCCTGTACCAACCTCGCCGTCTCAGACACATTCATTCCCATCACCCCACTCACAGAATCGATACGTCTCATCGAGGGTTTTCCTCTCCTGCGCTATCCCTCCACTCTCCCAAATATGATGTCCCTGTCCAACAACCAGTCCCTCCTTGCAACATGCCCGAAGTATGTCAGACGAAGCTTCAGAATCCTTGGCTCCAAGGAACATTCTGGCTTCACCCTCTGAAGATGCTAGAGACTGCAAATCACAGGTCTGCAGTTGAGGCAGCTGGAGACAGCGCCCCCAGTGGAAGTTAAGGCAATGAATAAAGTTCTAACAACAGTATCATTTTGGAAAATCCTTGGTAGTAAACACTTGAAGCACAATACAGACTGATAAGTGTTATGAAAATGCTATAAAAATTTGTAAAATAATTTAATTTTGCACCAGAAATATGCTTTTCCTAATCAGAAATGATGGCAAATATAAACATGATTACAAATTAAAAACAAAAACAAAAATAAAACTTGCAGAAGTATAAAAACAGAAGTATTGTATTCCAGCTAAAGAGCTATTGTTGTAGGAACCAAATCACAGCTGAATTTCTAGCAGGTTTTCAGAGGCAGTAAATCACATAGGAGGAGTTGTCCACCATTCTCCTACAAAGCAGCTGGTGGATTTGAACCACATGTCTTTGGGTTGGCAAAGCAACTTCTTACCAGAGCTCCCTTTAGAGAGTTATTACATTAATCATTTAATTTGCTGCATAAATTTTTCCAATTTTCTACCTATATCTCATTTTCTCTATCCTTGTTATTAGGTGCCTCTCAGTTATTGACTGTCACTCATACAGATTCTACGAACAACCAGTAACAATGTTGTCCTATCCTGCTTGATCCGAACAATCTCCGCCATGTCTAAACTCATCACTGCGATCACTGTATCAATCCATCTCATTGACCGTCTTCCTCCCTTTCCCTTTACACTTTTCCCAGTGTGATGTATTTTCCCAAGGACTAGATATCTTCCTGACGGCATGCTCAACGTATACGAGAGGAAGTTTTTCATCTTTACCTCTGAATTGCATCCTTACTGCACTTCTTCTAAGACAGATTTCTTTGTTCTTTTGGCAGACCATCAGATAATCAATACGCTTTTGCCATCAATTCTTTGGTCTTCTTTAGTTTTAGTTCTTCTCTGATAGTTTCCTGTATTTTTGCTACTATTTGTAGTTCTAAAACTTATCTAAATGTCCATCAACAAATTAATAGATAGAAAAACTAATGTATATTCTCACAACGGAATGCTATGCAGCACTAAAAAACAAGGAACTCATAAAATATTACACAACATGAATGACCCTGAAGAACATTATGCTAAGTAAAAGATATCATTACAAGAGGACAAGTACTGCATAACGCCACTGTTATAAAACAGGACTGACATGGGGTGAAGGGTAAACTAAGAAAAGAGGGGGTAAATAATGAACATGGCATTGGAACATATCAAGAAAAGAATTGTTTAGAAGGAATACATTATTAAGTGTTATTTGTATGACAACAGTCCAGAATAAGAGGTGTATAGCAAAGTGGACTAGAAAGGAGGAAGGAAATTATACAATAATGTATTACTATTTTTTAAAAGTGAACTAACTGGAGGGGGCCATTAGGGAGGCAAATATGCAACAATGAATGAATGGAAATCCAATTTTCCTGTAAACTCTTTTCTAAATCATAATAAAAAAGAAAAATTAACAAAAACACAATTTATTGAGATCTACTGTATGGTAGACATATTTAAGGATCACCATAAACAGCAAAGGATATTGTGATAAGTGCAAGAATCCATATGCATGCATGCAAAATGTTGTCAAAGTAGAAAGGAGAGAACAATTAAATTAAAGTAAGTTAAAAAAGTGGGTTGTTCTGATATTTTTAACAAAAAAATCAATATTTTAATATAAAGTAAGTCTTATTTGCTTTCCCTCATACAATATAGTCAGTTCAAGTTGGACAATCTCTCAAAGACTCAGAGTGGAAAGGTTTCACTCTAATTTAGCTACTTTAGCCATAAACACTCAGACTTAAAAAGCAAAGAAGTTTCTTTGACAACTAACGTGCATCTGACCCAAGCAATAGCTGCATAAACATGTGAAAGATGGATAATCAAAAAGAATATGACAAAATAATTAATGCAAATGTACCGTAGCATCGATGAAGACTATGAAACAAGTAAATCAGTCTTTAAAGAAGTTTGAGAATGTTCTTTACAAGTTAGGGTAACAAGTCTAGACATTTTTTTACTTTGGGCATGTCCTCATCAAAGACAATTCTTTGCAAAATACACCCTGTATGATAACATAGAATGACAATGAAGATAAGGAAAACCTTCAATGATATGAACTAAAACAATAATCAAAACAATAGACTTGAGCTCATGCATTTGTTTTCTATTCCCCCCCAAAATGTGTGTGTATAGTAATTATAAAGTGGAAGTTATATTATGATTCCCCATAATCTGCTAAACAAAATAGTAGTGAGTGGAATGCTCTTGTTTAGTACCATCAAGTCAATGAAGGAAGGCTCATAGTAACACAATGAACAACATCTATCAATCTTACTCTATCCTGCACCATCTTTTTTATCTCTGTCATGCTCAAGCCCATTGTGGTAGTCACTGTGTCAGTTCAAATTGTTGGCGGTCTTCCTCTCTTTCTTTGATCTTCTGCAATTCCCAGCATGATGTCTTTGAATATTGGTTACTTTTACAAATATGCCCAAAGTAAATGAGACAAAGTAAGCTCAGTAACAATGGCTATTCATAGGGTCACTATGACTTGTGCTTGACTCAATGACACCTCATAGAATCAACAACAACATCGAAATAGGTTTTTATCTATCTTAATTATCTAACATTGCTATAATAGATATTACAAGTGGATGACTTTAACAGTGAGGAATTTATTCTCTAATTCTATAAGGCTTTTGTTGTTATGTGCCATTAAGTCACCCACAACTCAGTGATCCTAGGATGAATGGATCTAACCCTCCTCTATCCTGTACCATCCTCATAATTGTTTTTAAAAAATTATGCCTCATTCATGTGCATTTTTTCTTTTTTTATACACTTGAGCTCATTGTTATAGTCACTGTGTCAATCCATTTTGTTGAACTTTCCTCTCTTATGGCTCTCTACTTTTCCAAGAATGATGTCCCTTTCTAAGGACTGGCCACTCCTACCAACATGCACAAAGTTTGTGAGATGAAACTTCACCATCTTTGGTTCCAAGGAGCACCCTGGTTACACTGGCTCCAAGATAAATCTGTTCTTTTGACAATCCAAGGGATTTAGTATACTATTCCATCACCACAACTCAAAGACATCAATTCTACTGCTATCTTTAGTCAGCACTTTGGAGAGGTCCTTGAGAGCAGATTTTCCCAATGTAACACAACTTGTAATTTATTGATAACTGATTCCAAGGATGTTCATTGTGTATGCAAATAAAATGAAATTGCTGACAGTTTCAATTTTTTCCATCTATATTGTTTATTGGCCAGTGGTAAGGATTTTTGTTTATTTGACTGTAAGATGGAATATCAAAGGTTTATTGTTCTAAATGGCTGTTCTAGACATTGATTACCTTATTTGTGTTGAAGTATTTATTGTATTGTTGTTGTTGTTGTTGTTGTTGATTTTTGACTGCCTTCAGCTCAAGCACGACTCATAGCAACCCTATGAACAAAGGCCTGAAGCTTCTCTACAACCATCGACATTTACCAAAGTTTATAGAGTTTCCAGAGGCATGTTGTTTAGGAAGTGGAGGCCACTCCTACTTCCAAACCAGTCATAGAATGTTATTGTTTAAGTCTCCTGTGATGCATAGCGATCTAGGTACAGTAGCTCTGAACCCTTCCCTGTCCTGAGCCAGTCTCACTATTTCTCACACACCAACCCCTATTGCCCTAGTCACTGCATCAATCCATCTCATCCGGTGTCTCTTTCTCCTGCTCTGTCCATTCACCTTTCAAAGCATGATGTCCTTCTCCAAGGACCAGTCTCTCTTGGCCATGTGCCCAAAGTGAGTGAGGCAGAGCTTCAAAATCCTAGCCTCCAAGAATTGACTTGTTTTCACCCTCTCCAAGACAGACCTATGTGTTTTCCTGACAGTCCATGGTATATTCAAGACTCTTCTCCAGCACCTTAATTTGAAGGCATCAATTCTTCTTCAGTCTTCCTTAGTCATTGTCCAAGTATCTGAAGCATAACAAGTAATTGAGAAAACCATGGCCTGGATCAGGCTCATATTTGTCTCTAGACGGACATCGTTACTATTCAGCATTCTGGAAAGGTCCATGAGAGCAGATTTTCCCAATGCAATTAATCTTTTGATTTCCTGACTGCTGGTGTTAAGAGTGTTGATTGTAGATCCAAAAAAGCTATAATTGTTAACAACCTAAATCTCTTCTCCATCTAATATGGTGCTGCCAATTGCCCCACTGGTGAGAATCTATCTTCTTGATCTTGAGCTTCAATCCATATTAAAGACTACAGTCCTTGACTTTTTTTTTAGCAGCAAGTGCTTCAGGTCTTCTTCGGTTTCAGCAAGCAAGGTTGTGTCATCTGTAGGTTGTTAATGAGTCTTCTGTAGAATCCTGGTCCATTCCTCAGAAGTCTCTGCAATATAAGCCTACATCACTCACAGTTACATGAGTCATATTCCTGACAGATTTTGAGTTTCTATGAGACCTTCCAGTGAACCACAGAATACAAAAGACATAGACAGAAATGGGAAAACTAAACAGAGGAGAAACAGTAATGTCAGAAATGATGGAGTGGTATAAAATGTTTGGGATCTTGTAGAATTCTGCCTTTTAGTAGCTAATCTGATACTAATCTGAATGGATGTAATCCATATTAAAGGCTGTAGTCTATGTTCTGCAGCAGACACTTCATGTCCTCTTTGCTTTTGCAAGCAAGTTTGGATTGTGTATCTGCATAAAGGAGATTGTTGATGAGTCTTCTTCCAGCCTTGATGCCATATTCTTTTTTATAAAGTTCACTTACTCTAATGTTGTTGTTGTTGTTGTTATGTGCCGTCGAGTCGCTTGCGACTCATAGACCCTATGTACAACAGCCCTAAACCCTGCTCTATCCTGTGCCAGTCACACTGCCTCTGACACACCCATCCCGATCACCCCAGTCACTGAATCAATCTACCTTATAGAGGGTCTTCCCCTCTTGCGCTGTCCCTCCACTCTCCCAAGCATGATGTCCCTCTCCAAGGACCTGTCTCTCCTTACAACATGTCCAAAGTATGTCAGATGAAGCCCTAGAATCCTTGCCTCCAAGGAGCACCCTAGTTTAACCCTCTCCAAGATGAATCTGTTTTTGTTTTCTTGGCAGTCCATGGTACATTCAATACTCTTCTCCAGCACCACAGTTCAAAGGCATCAATTCTCCTTCTGTCCTTCCTAGTCATTGTCTAACTCCCTGATGCATAACAAGTGATTGTAAAGACCATGACCTGTATCAGTTGCACCTTAGTTTCCAGAGTGACACCAGTACTCTTCAGTACTTACAAACTAAGTGTGAATAAAGTATACAGTCCTGATGCACACTTTTTTTTTATATTAAACTATGCAGCATTCCCTTGTTCTATTTGAAAAATCATCTAAATTAAGAAATTTGGATGACAACTGCCTAGTTAACAGAAGAAATCTATATTTGTTCCTATCCAAAGAAAAGTGAGTCTAATAGGTAAAGAAATTATTGAACAATATATTAATATCTTGGAAGCAGGAGAGGCATCCACTTCCTAAACAACATGCCTCCGGATATGAACTTTGAAAAATGCCGATAGTATACAAAGGCTTCGGGACTTTTGATCATAGGGTCTCTATGAGTCGTGCTTGACTTGAAGACAACCAGCAACAACAGCAACATTACTATCACATGAAAGTAATATATAAGTAAAAACTATTTTTAAGTAACTAAAAATATGCATGAACAGGAAATTGCCAATAATTCAAACTAGATTCAAAGGGACTATAGGAAGAGAAATATTATTTGTAATGTAAGATGGATCTTAGCTGAAAACAAAGAATACCAGAAAGGTATTTTTTGCATTTTATTGACTTTGAAAAAGCATTCAATAGTTGGAACATAAAAAAAATTATAGATTATATTGAGTTTAATGGGAATTCTGTAAGTCATAATCATGTTCATATAAAACTTGAACATGATGCCAGAAACAATCATTCAAGCATAATAAGGAACATGTTCTAAAATAAGGAAAGATAAGTGTCAGTGCTATGACTTTTCACCATATTAATTCAAATTTGTGTGAGCAAATATTTCAAGAAACTGGACTTTATGAAGAATATGCCATGAGGACTGAAGAAAGATTCACCGAAAACTTGCATTATGCAGATTACACAACCTTGCCTCTGGAAAGTGAAGAGAACTTGAAGTGTGGAAAAGAGGATCAAGGAACTATAGACTTCATTGTGGATTGCCCCTCGATACAAAAAATAAAATCCTCATAAATGGACCAATAAGCAACATCATAGTCAAAAGATAAGATTAAAGATGTCAACAATTTACTTTTACTTGGATCCACATCAGCACCCATGAGAGCAACAGTCAAGAAATCAAAGATGTGTTGCATTTAGGTAAGCTTCTGTTAAGAACATCATTAAAGTGCCAAAGACCGAGGATGCCACTTTAAAACTCAGGCATGTCTCACTCAAATCACTACGCATTTAAAACAATTGTTTGACACACATGTAAACCTTAGCCACTTATAAAGAAGGCATAAGAACAATTTATGACTTTCATCTGTGGTGTTTTCGAAGAACACTGAATATGCCATAGATTGTCAAAAGAAGAAATAAATCTATCCTGAAAAAAAATGCAGCCAGAGTGCTCCTTCATGGCCAAGATAGTGAGGCTTCATCTTACCTCCTTTAGGAATGCTATCAGGAGCAGTCAGTCCTTGGAAAAGAACATCATGCTTGGAAAAAGTTAAAGGTCAGCAAAGTAAAATAAGACCCTCCAAAAAGATGGATTGATATAATAACTGACATAATGAGCTTAAGCACAGCAAGCTATTGTGAGGAAGGCATAGATTTGGTTAAAGCTTTGAGCTGCTGTGCATAGGGTTAGTATTGTTGTTGTGTACCTACTGTCAAGTCAGAACTGACCCTCTAGCAGGTTTTCAGAGGTAGTTAATTACACAGTAGAGATTGTCCATCCTTTTGCAGCGGAACAGCTGGTGAATTCAAATTGCATGCCTTTGGGATTGCAGCACAGGCTCTTGCCACAGTAGGAGTTAACTCCATAACACCTGACAACAGGCAATCTCATTTAGATATTCTGAGGTTTATTATAGTTTATATAAGAGTCGATGATTTGAGGCACTTATTGAGTGCCTCAGTGGAGCAGCTAAAAGTCAATCTCAGCTCTAAAGTTTTTACATGTGTCTGGAATCTGTTGAATTTATGGACAATTTTCTCCCACGTGATTTACAACCTCTGAAAACTTACTGGAGGATCATGACTTGGTTCTGAAGCAATGGTCATAAATTGTTTATTTGTCCTATACTAACAATTATTTTTCTCTCCTGCACTGGAACCACCCCCCCCTCCCCTGTTGTCAGACTAATCTAGGATTACACCCTGTTTCCAGAGATTCTTTCTTCTGTGGTCGTATAGTTGCAGGACATTATAGTCTGTTCTCCACAGAAGAAATATAAGTAGCCTCTTCCCATATGATTCATTGTCTCTAAAAACTTGCTGGAGGGTCAGCTATGAGTCAGTTCTGACTTCACAGCACACAATAACAAGGAAAGAGAAGCAGAGAATGCAAAACTTATCCTTCAAGGCCAAAGATTCCTGAGCTAGTCAGTTCAGGACCTACCCAAAAGTAACAACAGCCTCAGTGGTGAGCCAGAGACACGTAAGACAGACCTGACTTGGGACAGCTGCCGCACAAAGCCAGAGGCAGAGGTCTTTGGACAAACTTGCTGGAAGACTGAGAGGAGATGTCACAGTTGACAAAATTAAGAGAACTTTGTAGCACAGACCTAAGCCAGGAGGGCCAAGTTCAAAGGACCTGAATAAAGACTTGAGGATTTGTCTTGTTAGAGAAATTTAACCCTGTTGACAACCTGAATTACAACATGTTGAATTCCCTAGTCTACCCCATAACTCTGAGTATGGATCAGAGTATAGCTCTCTGGGATCTGTGTGGTCATTGTAATAGATTTCAACCCAAGAATAGAAAAATGAGAACCTAGAGAGGAATGGCTGATATAAAAAGAAGCAGAAGTAAGAGCAGAAGACTGTGGATCATAGGAATTAGTTTTGTATTGTAGAAGTAGTTGATGGGGACAGCTTCCCTTTGTGAAGCTAACAGAGGTCAGAAGCAGCTGCCCTCATGCTGCTTCAACTTTTTTTTTGTATGAAGTAACTAAAAATGTTTCTTTATTATCCCAGAGCATTCCCTTAATTTGCAATCATGACAGAAAAGAAAGAGTAGAAAGTTTGTCTGTACTAACAAATACTGTCCATTATATGTCAGTCCAAACAAATATACCCCAGTCCCATCATTGTACTCATCTTTTTTAATTGATATTTTAATGACAGTCTATAGAGAACTTGGATTTCTATTCATTCATTGTTGCAGATTTTCCTCCCTTCCCTCTCCTCCACCCCTGGTTCACTTTTTCTTTGGAAAAAAAGTTATTTCATTGTTACACAGTCTCCCCTCCCAGTCCACTTTACTACACAGCTCTTATTCCGAACTCTTGTCAAACCAATTATCTTGAGGGATAAAAATGAAAAAGTAATCCCTTAGCTACACAATTTCTTATGAATTAGGAGATCAAAACTCTATTATAGAGAGTTTTTGTTGTGTTTGGTGTTAGGTGCTATTGAGTTAACTATGACTCATATTAATCCTATGAACAATAGGTCTAGACATTTCCTTGTACAATGCTGTACACACCATCTCTCATATAATTGAATCGAATATTACAGCCAGTGAGAAATCCATTTGGTTGAGGGCCATGCTCTCTTTCTTTAACCCCCACCTTTCTCAACATGTTATTTTTTTGTAATGAAAGTTTATAAAGAACTTGCATTTCCATTCATTCATTGTTATACATTTTCCTCTCTGTACCCTCTCCCCTCAGTTCACTTTTTTCTTTGGGGGAAAAAAATGTTCATTCATTGTTATACAGTCCCCCGCCCCCACCTTCCCCATCCTGTACTGCACTACTATGCAATTCTTATTCTGGACTCTTGTCATGTCAATAATACCTAATCAAATATTCCTTTTATACAGTTCTCACTCTTGTCTGTTTCAATGCCCTGTATATTATTTATTCCCTATTTTCTGAGTTTTTCCCAACCTCCATATCAGTCTTGTTCTACAACAGTGGCATTATGCAGTATTTGTCTTCTTTTGTGACTGAAATATTTCACTCAGCATAAGGGAAAGGATAAAATAGATGAATAGGACCTTCTAAGAATCAAATCCCTATGCACCACCAAAAACTTCTCCAATGGGGTAAAAAGGGAAACCATAGACTGGGAAAAAATATTTGATAATGGCATGTCTGATAAGGGACTTAAATCTAGAATTTATAGAATACTCGAATGCCACAAGATAAAGGTAAACAACTCAATTGAAAAATTGGCACAGGATATGAACAGACAGTTCACCAAATAAGACATTCAGATGGCAAACAAACATGTGAAAAAATGTTCAAAGCCCCTAGCTCTCAGAGAGATGCAAATCAAAACAACAAACATCTCACACCAGTAAGAATAGCAAAATTTAACAGAACAGCAAACAAGAAATGCTGGCGAGGTTGTGGAGAAACTGGAACCCTTATTCACTCTTGGTGGGAGTGTAAAATGGTGCAACCACTGTGGAAGGCAGTATGGCGCTTTCTCAAAAAGTTGGAAATAGAAATACCATTTGACCCAGCAATTCCACTACTGGGAATATACCTTAAAGAAACCAGAGCTGCCACCTAAGCAGATATATGCTCACCCATGTTTATTGCTGCCTTGTCCACAATAGCAAAGAGTTGGAAACAACCCAAGTGCTCATCAACAAATGAATGGATAGAGAATCTGTGGTATATTCACACAATGGAATATTATGCAGCACTGAAAACAAATATCTCATGGAATATTATATAAAATGGGTATCCATGGAGAACATGATGTCTTTTATCAAGAACTTCCGCCTCCTTTTAACTTTTAACAGCATGTTGAAAGTATGTGAGATGAAGTTTCACCAATCTTGCCTCTAAGGAGAATCTTAGTTTTGCTTCCTGAAAGGCAGACTTGTTTGTTCTTTTGGTAGTTCATTGGTTAGTCAGCAATCTTCTTTAACACCGAAATTCAAAGACATCATCATTTCTTTCTTTTGTCATTCTTATTCATTGTCTAACTTTTAAATTTACATGAAGCATTTTAAGAAGATTACAATAATTGGAATATTACAGAAAGTAAATGAAAAGAATATAGCTTAGAATAGGTGTACCTTAGTCTTTCAGAAAGAGTAGAACATAAGAGAATAGTTCTCTAGCCTGTAAAATTAGTTCATTATACCTATGTTTGTCTTGTGAACTATTGCATTTCATCTTTTTTTATTTTCATAAATCACCAAATTTACATAATTCTGTGTGTACATTATATATATTTCTTTTCATTTTTTTTTAATTTTTGCCATCAAATTCCAAAATATGATCTCATTAATTCAGTATGATTAAAAACTCATTGCTATCACATAGATTCCAACACATAGTAACACTGTAAATCATGATGTGAGGAGATTGTTTATCTTTTTCCCACAGAGTCCCTACTGGATTCCAACTACTGGTTGTGGGTGGCCTTTGGGCTATCAATGCAACTTACTACAAATTACACCACTAGGTGCACTGAATTTTTCTATACTGGAATATAGCTTTGTTTCCATGCTGCTATGACATTTATTAACAGCCTATGGAAAGCCACAAGTGTTAAAATTACTACTAAGCTAAAATGAGCATTTCTTCAAGGTCTCCTACCCATTGCTGGTATCTTGGAACTTAAAAAATTAAAAGGGATATGTGATTAGGGATTATTGTCATGACATGGTTCCAGAACAAAGGCTGCATAGTGGAGTGGACCTGGGAGGGGAGGGATTGTATAACAATGAAAGAATTTTTCTTTTACTTTTCAAAGAGCAGCTCGAACTGGAGGGGAGGGGTGGGCAGGGAGAAAAGTGCAACAATGAATGAATGGAAATCCAAAGTCTCTGTAAATTTTCATTAAAATTAATGGGGGGAAAAAAACCCCAAAACCAAAAGATAAGTCTTCATTATATTTGATCTCTTTAAAAAAAAAAAGTTATATTTTCAATCTATCTGTCACTATGTTACTAAAGTTAATAGGCTTGTTAGTGGCTTAGAAGCCAAATAGATGCCCCAAATTCTTTCAAAGTACAAAGTTCAGACTTGCAGATGTTGAGTCAGAATTGACCTGTGATGGGTTTTCAGAAGCTATAATTTTCACCAAAGGAAAATGTCTATATTTTCCCCACAAAGTTGCTTGTGGATTCAAAGTTAAAGTAATATTGGATAATTTACTTGGCCTCGATTTCTCCTAGTTGAACAAAGATAAGACTGCTCAGTCTCCAGTAATTCCTGCTACACTTTGACAAATAATTGAGCATAAGAATATGATATAAGATAATACCACAAAAGGTGACATAGTTTCAAATACCATCTATGTCAAACCCCCATTTCTAGATGTTTTCAACTGTCTTTTCAATAATTGAACCATGGATCAGATCAGCATTGTTATGTGGTCAGTCTTTGAGTTATGGTGCTAGAGAAGAGTCTTGAACATACCATGGACTACCAAGAGAAAAAAGAGGTCTGTTTTGGAGAACGTGAAACCAAGTTTCTTCTTAGAGGCTAGGATTTTTAAAAGCACTATCTCACATATTTTGGGCACATGGCCAGGAAGGATCGATCCTTGGGGAAGGATATCATGTTTAGAATGGTGGAGGAACAGCCCAAGAGAGGAAGAGCATGGATGAAATGGACTAGGGTAATGGGAGCAGGTGTGTTGGAGTCAGTGAGAGTCAGTTGAAGTCTGTCTCAGAATAAGGCAGGCTTCAGAGCTGCTGTACAAAGGGTCATTCTGAATCACAGCTGACTAGATGGCAAATAACAATAACAACATGCATTGATTTTATAAGTAGAATAAATATGTATGAAAATGACTGCCAATGCTTTAATACATAGAAAAAATTTGTGCAGATAATTGAACTGATATATATTAATAAACTTCATTTCATTGATTTCTTTGACATAAAGGAGAATGAGAATCTCAGAATATTTAATAGTGTCAATGCAAAACCTATACACAGACCAAGAAGTTGCTCTAAGAACAGAGCAAAGGAACACTCAGAATAGTTATATATCAGGACTGTATCTTTTCTCTGTACTTAATCAATTTGTATTCGAAACAAATCATTCAAGAAGCTGGACTATATAAAGAAGAATGTGGCATCAGAATCAGAGGAAGACTCATCAACAACCTGTGTCTTGCAGATGCGGTAACTTTGCTTGGTAGAAATAAAGAGGATTCGAAAAGCTTAATGCAGAAAATTGAATACTATAGCCTTTAATATGGAAAACATCTCAATATTAAGAAAACAAAAATCCTTTATTTGGATCTTACTTGGATTTATGATCAACACCCTTGAAACCAACAGTCAGGAGATTAGAAGACTTATTACATTGGGTAAGTCTATTGTCAGGAACCTCTTCAAAGTACTGAGGGACAACAATGTCACTTTGAAGATTCAGGTGCACTTTATTCAGTCTATATATAGTCTTTTCAGTCACTTGCTATGCATCTGAGAGCTGGATAAGGAATAAAGATGACAGAAGAGTTTGTGCCTTAGATTCACAGTGTTGGAGAAAAATATTGAATATCCCATGGACTGCCAAAAGAAGAAACAGATAAGTCTTGGAGAAAGTGCAGCCAGAGTGTTTCTTGAAGGCAAGAATGGCAAAATTTCACATATGTGTGCATGTTGTTAGGAGATACTGTTCTTAGAAAGGGACATCATGCTCGGAAAGGCAGAGGGCCAGTGAAAGAGAGGAAGACCCTCAACAACATGAATTGTCATGGTATCTATAGCAATAAAGATCAAGTGTGTCAGAGATGGTGGGGATAGTTTCAGATAGGATGAGGTTCAGATCCGTTGTTCATAGGGTCAGTATGAATCATACTTGACTCTACGGCACCTAACTACAACAAGTCCCAAAGAAATTGATTGTGAATCTAAGCAAGGTAAAATCATTGACAGTTTCTATCTCTTCTCTATCTATCATGATGTTGCTTATTGGTCCAGCGATGAGGATTTTCCCTTGTTGATGCTGATATCTGATATGCAATCCATATTGAAGTCTGTAGTCTTTAATCTTCTATAGCAAGCATTTTCTGTCCTTTTCACTTTAAGCAAATAAGGTTGGGTTATCTGTATAACACAGGTTGTTTATGAGTCTTTCTCCAATCCTGATTCCACATTCTCCAGCCACAAGGAAATTATAACTTGTATTTCATTGAGATAGTTTGCTGTTAGAGACCTCTTCAAAGTCTGAAGAGTAATAATGTCAGTTTGGAGACTAAGGTGCTCTGATCTAACTCATGATGAATTCAATTATTTGTTATGCAACTAAAATTTGAACAATAAATAAGGATGATAAAAGAGGAATTAATGTATTTGAGTAGTGGTGTTAAAAAGTACTTAATATTTCATCAAATTCCAAAAGAACAAGTATGTACTGGAGAAAGTGCAGCCATGCTCCTTGGATGTAAGGATAGTGAAACTTCGTCTCACATACTTTAGGCAGGTTTTTAGGAAGGGCCAGACCTTGATAAAAGGACATCATGTCTGGAGAGGTCAGAGAATGGAAGGAAGACCCTCAATGATATGTCTCGACACAGTGACTGTAACAGTGAGCTTTAATATGTCAGAGATGATGGTCAGAATGCAAAAGGATGAGGTAGAGTTGAGATCCACTGTTCATAGAGTCACTATGAGTCATAGTCAATTCCAGAGCACTTAAGAACAACAATTTTATTTATTGACCCTCAAATGTCCCTCAAATGGCTTCCTATTCTTCTAATTCTTCATTATTAGCCTTTCCTGAAAAATCTTTGAAGACTAAAGCTAAATTGAGGCTGGGGGTTGGGGTGGGGGTGGGAAGAGGGTGGTGACAAGCAATTTAAACAAAGCAAACAAACATGGTGTGTCTGGTTTTTAAAACAATCACCAATAGTAAGTAGACATTTAAAAGTGATAGAAAGTGTATAGGAAAAAAGAAAGCACACTATCCTTTGTAAGATAAAATAATTTCATATATATATATCTTTTTTAAAAGGAGAAGTATGAAAGTTGACTTGATGTACCCAAACAGAGTAGCCTGAAAAGGAAGTCTTAACTCTGTCTTAAATCTTAACTTAAATCTAGTATCCATGTTTAATATTCAAGTTATCTTCCTTAACAACTGTTTTTTCTCATTTTGTTTTCTGTATCTCTTCTTTGTGGTTGTGGTTATTTTTTTCTACTGATATAACCATATATCCTTAAGAAAATGTCTTTTCTTTATGAACAGGTTGATGAATAATGTCACAATATGTTCCCAAATATTCCTTTTTCTGTGCTCAAACAGATGCAGAATATGATAGCCTATGTCTGAAGGATCAGGACTGTATATTGACAAATATTTTTGCAATGGATCTCCAAGAAAAGACATGCTTGTAAAGGTGGTTTTAATAATATATTCCCAATTGTGTTGTAACCATGTTAAACTAATACAAAAAATAGGTATGATTTAGTTGTGTGCTCTTAAGCAATTGTGCAATCCTATGTATATGCTATGTACCTTTATTTCAAGATAGCTTATCTCCATGACTTTTGTTTTTTTTTCCCACCAAAACAGAATATGATAGCTTTATTCCTTTTTTAGCCATGTAATAATGGGTGGTTTAGGGTTATTAATGTTGTTGTTATGTGCCATTGAGTCTCCTACAACTGTGCCCTGTCCTGAGTCAGTCTCACTAATTCCAACACACCAAGCCCCATTACCCAGTCCCTCGGTCAATACATCCCATCTGGGGTCTTCCTCTCCTGCTCTGTCCTTCTACCCTTCTAAGAACAATGTCCTTCTCAAAGGACAGGCCTCTTCTGGCCACATGCTCAAAGTATGTGAAATGGAGCTTCAAAATTCTAGCCTCCAAGGAGAAATTTGGTTTTACCCTCTCTAAGACAGATCTATTTGTTTTCTTGGCAGTCCATGGTATGTTCAAGACTCTTATTTAATGCCTTCTTATTTGAAGGCATTCATTCTTCTTCTGTCATCCTTACTCATTGCCCTGCTCTCTGACACATACAAGTAACTGACAAGACCATGGCTTGAATTAGATCCACTTTAGTGTCTAGACTGACATCATTGCTCTTCAGTACTCTGGAGATGTCCCTGACAGCAGATTTACTTAATGTAATTAGTCTTTTCATTTCCTTACTGTTGGTGTTAAGAGTGTTGACTATGGAGCTGAGCAAGTCGTAATTGTTGTAATTGTTGACAACCTCAATCTCTTCCTATCTCTCATGGTGCTGCCATTGGCCCAGTGGTGAGAATATTTGTCTTCTTAATGTTGAGTTTCAATTCATATTGAAGAATACAGTCCTTGACATTCTGCAGCAAGCACTTAAGGTCTTATTCTGTTTCAGCAAGCAAGGTTGTTCCATCTGCATAACAAAAGTTGTTTATGAGAATTCCCCCTATCCTGATGCTACATTCTTCTTCATAAAGCCATATTTACCAAGTGATCTCTTCTGTATATAGATTGAAAAGGTATGGAATAAGATGCATCCCTAACACACTCATTTCCTGATTTTGAACCTGCTATCTTTATTTTTTTATTCATTGTTGCACATATTCTTCCCACTCCCCAGCCCACCCTACAATGCACCTTTTTTCCCCATATTGTTCTCATACATATAATGCATAATCATATATTCCTTTTGGATAATTCATCCGCTCATCTGTTTTAATGTAGTGTTCATTATGTATCCACTCTTTCCCAATTTCCTCCCCAACTCCCCATGTCTGTCCTATTTTTATAACATTAGTGTTATGTTGTCCTTTTGTGACTGAGATATTTTGCTTAGCATAATGTCCTCAAGACTCCCCTATGTCGTGTAATGTTTTATATTTCACTCTTTTTGAACACTGCATAGTAGTGCAATGCATGAATGTACTATAGTTTTTCTATTCATTTGCTTGTTGACGAGTATTTGGGTTTCTTCCATTTCTTTGCTATTGTGAATAATGCAGCAATAAACATGGTGTGCATACATCAGTAGTGGAATTTCTGGGTCAAATTGTATTTCTAGTTCCAACATTTTTTTTTCAATTTTTCAAGGCTTTTGTTGCACTAAAGTAAAGCTAAATAAGAATTGTAGGAAATTGTTCTGATTTACATACAAATTCTTTTTTTAAATTTTTATTTGTTTTATTGTTGTTGTTGATTGCTGCAGGACTCAGTGATCCTTTGAACAGAAGGCCTGAAGCCTTTCTATAACTATTATCATTTATCAAAGTTCATAGACTTACCAGAGGAATGTTGTTTGGGAAGTAGATGCCACTCCTCCTTCTAATTTGGTTTTTTGGTTTTTGTTGTTGTTTAGTCATTTATTATACTAGTTTATTTACAAAATTCTAATACATTTCCAATTTCTTTCTTTTTTTCTAGTTTTACACTAGTTTATTTACAAAATTCGAACACAATGTTTTAGAGAACAGATTCTTTCAATTTCTCTCCCCCCCATCAAATTGTACAACTTTTTGAGAATGCACAAGACTATCTTCCATAATGATTTTACCATTTTACACTCCCACTGGCAGTGAATAAGAGTTTTAATCACTCCACAATTTTACCAGCATTTGTTGTTTGCTGTCCTTTTGAACTTAGCTATTGTTGCTAGGTGAGATGCTATATCATGTTTGTTTTTATTTGCATCTCTCTGATGGCTAGGAATTTTGAACATTTCCTCATGTGTTTGTTTCCTAGCTGAATGTCTTTTTTTGGTGAAGTGTCCATTTCTGTCCTGTACCCATTTTATGATTGGGTTGTTTATTTTTTCTTGTAGAGCTGCTAGAGCGTTCTATAAATTTTATATATAAGCCCCTTATCAGATATATCATTGCTGAATATGTTTTCCCAGTCTCTCAGTTTCCCTCTTACCCTGTAGGAGAAGTTTTTTGATGTGCATAGACTCTTAGAAGATCCATTCGTCTATTTTAGTCTCTCCTGGTTTTAGATCATCTTCATTTTTTTTTAAATTTATTTTAGACATTTCCAAGTTCAGAACACTTTCTAGAATTCCAAGAAACATCTTTTATTTTACTTTTACTGAATGTGCATTTTCACTGTAAGATGAGCTATAAAGGTCCTTTTCACAATGAATTCACAATTATAAATTTAAATCAGTATTTACAAAAATAGAATAACTCTCCTTTAAGACTGATTACCCTTCAAATATGAGAGTTATTCCTACAGAGGCTTTACTTCAGAAGTGTTGAAGAGCTGTAAAAATAATATACATACAATGCAGCGACTTAGGCTAAAGAGAGTAACCTTCATTCTTCAGTAGCAATACAAAAGGATTTGTTCAAACATATACTTGGATAACTAGGTGGAATGACTGTACTGCATGGATAATAATAAATGGAAAAGATACAAAATTATATTAGTGAATGACAAGGAAGGAGACATAACTGATGACAAAAAGTGGCAAATTTTGAAATATAAAAAATAAGAACTTTTCTTCAGTAATTTCCCAGTAAATTTTGTAAGATATTAGTCACATATTGTAGAATATATATATAATTATACTGCAATGGTAAACAGTGTTCAGTATGTTTTAGATAGTAGAATGGTAGGACGTATAGACATCAGGGAGTGCAAGTAGGAATTTGGTAGCTGAAAGGAAGAATCTCCATGTATTTGACCCTTTTGGGATCAATTTAAAAAGGTAAAACTTTTAAACTCATTGCTATCCAGTCATCCTTTGTTTAGGTTTCCAAGCCTTTAAAACTGAACAAGAAGGTATTGTACATTCTTCTTCTACAGTGCTCTTCGTGGATTTAAACCTTTTCCAGAGACAATACTGTTTGATCAGCAGCATCGTTTTCTACAGACCAGGTTATCAAAGTTCACACAGAACCAACTAATAAAAAATGGGAACACAGCCATTTGCTGTTAAAATGGAGCGTTCTCAACTCCTCATACAATGTTTCTTCAAGTTAATTAAACTCATTGTTTGGATAACGTCAACCGTATAAAGTCCCTTGGGATTGGTTATCCAGGGAATATTGTGGGTAAAGGGCAAGTGGTCAAGTTTAACTGTCCACATCATATAATTGTAAAAATTTTGTGTTAATTTATTATTTCACAAAAATTTCTTCTAATAGTGTCCGTAGAAAGGGAGATCTGGTGTCTAGTGGGCAAGGAATTGTGCTACCCACACAAAGACAGGCAGTTCAAGTCCACAAACTCCTCAATGGCAAACAGATGTACAGTCTCCTCCTGTGCGATTAATTGCCTCTGAAAACATGCTGGAGGGTCAGCTATGGGTTGGTTCTCACTCAGTGGTACTCAACAACCACAACAGTAGTAGTGCACAAACATCAGTGATTATGAAAAGTCCATTACAAAGCATATTCCTAAATCCTAGCTCAAGTAATTATCATTAATTTACTTTGGTTAACATCTAAAATTTAGCATTATTAATAATCATTCTCCATTAAGATGATTTTGATGCTGGTCTTTAAGAGGTCCTCTATCCTGGATTATAAACTTAGTGAATGTATATATGTTGTTCTAGAGACATCTACTTCTCTATAACAATGCTTGAAATTTAGTAAAAGCTTAAGAAATATTTGTTTTTAATATATCCAGTTTTCACTCTACCAAAAAGGGGAGTTACATTCTCCCTGTTACTCATTTTCAGGAAGTTAAAAGGTCACAATGAGTCAGAATTTACTTGGCAATAAACAATAGCAACCTATTTTTAAACATTCACACCTTCCTCGGCTTTACTATTTCTAATAATTTCAGATATTATATACTTATCATTTGTGTTCTTTTTTAAGTAAAATTTTATCTTAATCGTGATTTTTTTTGCACTTTATCTTTTTTATTATTGTTAAGTAAAAGTTTGAATGAATGTTTACAGAGAAGTTGGATTTTCATTCATTCATTGTTGCATATTTTTACCCCTCTCTTTCCTTTCCCCCTCCACCAGTTCACCTTTTGGGGTTATTGTATTTTTTGTTTTGTTTTGATTTTTTTTAATTCATTCATTATTTCACAATTACCTGCATCCCCTTCCTTACCCCCAGTCATTTTGTAATGCAATATCTCTCATTCTGGGCTGTTTTCATAATACCTAATCATATAATCGTTTAAAATAGTTCTTCCTTCGTCTGTTTCAATGCAATGGTCATTATCTATCCACATTTACTCTATTCTCCCTAACCCCCCATCAGGCCTGCTTTATAACAGTGGCGCTATGCAGTATTTGTCCTTTTGTGACTGAGATATTTCACTCAACATTCTGTGCTTCAGAGTCACCCATGCTGCGTAATATTTTACTATTTCATTGTTTTTCAATGTCGCGTACTATTTCATCATATGAATATACTATAGTTTTTCTATCCATTTGTTTATGGGCATTTGGGTTGTTTCCATCTCTTTACTACTGTAAATAATGTAGCACTAAACATGAGTATGCATTTATCTGGATGAGGGTTCTGGTTTCCTGAGAGTATATTCCCAGTAGTGAAATTGTTGGGTCAAATGATTTCTATTTTCAACTTTTTGAGAAGCCACCAAACTGCCTTCCACAATGGTTGCACCATGTTATACTCCCACCAGCAGTGAATAAGTGTTCCAATCTCTCCACAACCTCACAAGCATTTATTATTTGCTGCTCTGTTGAACTTTGCTATTGTTACTGGGGTGAGTTGATACCTCACAGTTATTTTTATTTGCATCTCCCTGATAGGTAGGGATTTTGAACACTTCTTCACGTGTTTGTTTGCTGTCTGAATATCTTCTTTGGTGGAATATCTGTTCATATCCTGTGACCATTTTGCAACTGGGCTGTTTCCCTTTTTCTTATGGAGGTGCTGGTTGTTATTGCTATTGTTATGTGCCATTGAGTCGGCTGCTACCCATAGCGACCCTATATACAGCAACTCTGAACCCTACCCTGTCCTGATCTAATCTCACTAACTCTGACACTTGCCCCAGTTACTGTATCAGTCCATCTCATCTGGGGTCTTCCTCTCCCACACTGTCATTCCACCATTCCAAGAATTATGTCCTTCCTGAAGGACTAGTCTCTCCTGGCTACATGCCCAAAGTATGTGAGATGGAGCTTCGAAATCCTAGCCTGCAAGGAGAAACTTGGTTTCATCCTATCCAAGACAGACCTATTTGCTTTCTTGTTGTCCATAGTATGCTCAAGACTCTTCTCCAGCACCGCAATTCAAAGGCATCGATTCTTCTTCTGTCATCCTTAGTCATTGTCTAGCTTCTGATGCATAACAAGTAATTGTGAAGACCATGGCCTGAATTGGGTGCACCTTAGAGTCTAGACTGACATTGCTGCTTTTCAGTACTTTGGAGATGTCCCTGACAGCATATTTTCCCAATGCAATTATTTTTTTTTATTTCTTGACTGCTGATGTTAAGAATGTTGTTTGTGGAGCTGAGCAAACTGTAATTATTAACAACCTCAATCTCTTCTCCACCTAACATGGTGCTGCCAATTGGCCTAGTGGTAAGAATCTTTGTCTTCTTTTTTATTTATTTTTATTTTCTACTAGTTTATTTACGAAATTAAAATACATTGATTTTAAGAGCAAATTCTTTCCATTTTCCCCAGTCTGTCCTCATCAAGTTGTACAAACCCAATCCATATTGAAGACTGCAGTCTTTGACATACTGCAGCAAGTGCTTCAGATCTTCAGTTTCAGCAAGGTTGTGTTATCTGCATAATATAGGTTGTTTAGGAGTTATCGTCCAATCTTGATGCCACATTCCTCCTCATAATGCCCTGCTTCCTGAAATGATCTGTTCTGCATAGAGATTGAAATGGTACGGAGACAGAAGTAGTCTACAAATTTTAGATATGAGTCCCTTATCTGACATGTCATTACCAAATATATTTTCCCAGTCTGTGACTGACTTTCCTTTATACCCCGTTGGAAAAGTTTTTTGATGTGCTTAAGGATTTGATTCATAAGAGGTCCCATTCATCTATTTTGTTATCTTCTATTTGTAGGTATTTTAATTCGCTTTAAGAGCAGTATATTATCCACTGCTTTAACCTCCAGCATCTAGAATAGTGACTTATACAAAGATGTACTCAATTATTATCTCTTAAAAAGTAAATAAATGAAAATTAAACATGTGATCTTAAAACTGGTTCCCCAAAGACACACCTTTGAAAACTTTTGTGCATCCTTTCTCATTTTTCTCATTCTAGAACTCTTGAGATGATTTATCTTATCTTTTCACAATAAAACATATAACTTTTTCAATATTTTTCATTGCAAAGAAGCTGGATTGATTGATGCAGTGATTATAACAATGAGTTCAAGGATGTCAAAGATGATGAGGATGGCCTGAGATAGGGCAAGTTTTTGATCTATTGTTTGTTCATAGGTTCGCCATGGGTCATAATTGCCTCCAGGGTAGTAACAAAGATAGGTGAGAGTTGTAGATAGAAGTGTCAAGACTTACCTAGGAGAATAAAAACATTGTTTACTAATTAAGATATATTCCAAATTTTAAAGCAAGTTGTATTTCCAATTTTTTTTTAATTTTTACAAATTTATGATTACTGACGTCAACCTGAGCTCAGTGGCTTAATAATGGTAAGAAGTTGGGCAGCCAAACCAAAAAATGTGGTATGAATCCACTAGTTGCTCCATGGGAAAAAGGATGGATAATGTTCTCCCATGCAATTTGTTCTTTTTGAAATCCTGTTGGAGGATCAGCTATGAGTCAGTTCTGTCTCGATGATACTTAACAACAAAACCCGGACGCATTAAGTACACACCACATGCATTTATAGTCTAATCGACTGTTGTTCGTTAGATGTCATGGAGTTGAGCATGACTCATCACAATTCATAGAACAATTTATCTGAACACTGCCCTATCCTGTGCCGTCCTCCATACTCCCTGACACACTAGAGCCATTGTGGCAGTCACTGTGCCAATCCATTTGGTGAGGTTCTTCCTTTCCTTAGCCGACCCTCTGCCTTTCCAAGCATTATGTCCCTCCCCAAGGAATAGCCTTTCCTAGAAACGTGCACCAAGTATGTGAGGCTAAGCTTTATATCTTTGCCTTCAAGGAGAACGCTGACTGCACTTTTTTCAATGCATATATGTTTGGTTTTTTGGCAGTATATGGGAGGGTCAGCACTCTCTTCCATTTCACAGCTCAAAGGCATCAATTCTTCTTTCATTCCTATTCATTGTCCAATTTTCAGATGTAATCAAGTAATTGAAAAGAATAGTCCTTGAATCAGTTGCACTTTAGTCCTCAAACTCACATAATTTCTCCTAAATAATTTGGAGGTCTCTGACTGCAGACTTTACCTGTAAAACTCATCTCCTGATCTCCTGACTGCTGGTGCCAAGTGTACTATTTATGAATTCAAGTAAGATGAAGTAGTTGACAGTTTCAATCTCTTCTCCATCTATCTTGTTATTGTCTATTGTTCCAGTGGTAAGATTTTTTTCCCCTTGATGTTAAGATACAATCTATACTGAAGGTTGTATTCTTTGATCTTCTGTAACATGTACTTCAAGTCCTCCTCACTTTAGGAAACAAGGTTGTGTCATCTGCTTAACAAAGGTTCTTGGTGAAACTTCCTGCACTCTTGATGTCACATTCTTCTCCATAGAGTACAGTCCCTCAAATAATTTGCCTAGCATACAGATTAAATAGGTATGCAGAAAGGACACAATCATGCCGTATACTTTTGTTAATTTTAAAACATGTAATGCTCTCTTGCTGTATTCACATTACAGCATCTGAGTCTAGATATATGTTTCCCGTGAGCACAATTAAGTGTTCTGGGATTTTCATTCTTCTCCAAATTAGCCACAATTTGTTATGATCTGCACAGTCAAATGCCTTTGCATATTCAATAAAACACACACAAAAAATAACTCTGGTGGCCTAGTTGCAAGAAGCTGCATTGCAATCCAGAGGTCACACAGTTTGAGGTGAGGCCACCAGCTGTTCTGTGGGAGAAGGATGGGTAATCTCCTCCCATGCAATTAACTACCTCTGAAAGCCCACTGGAGAGTCAGCTATGGGTTGGTTCTGACTCAATTGTAGACAACAACAACAACTTGTATTCTCTGCTTTCAGCAAGGATTAATTGGACATTAGCAATAATATCCCTGGTGACACTGCCTTTTTTAAATGCAGCTTGAACTTTTGGTTCTATGTACTGTTCTAGCCATTTTTGAATTCTTTTTAGTAGTATTTTGTTTGCACGTGATACTAATGGTGTTGTTTGAATATTCCCACTTTCTGCTAGATCACTTTTCTTGGGAATAACAACAAATATCCTTCCAGTCAGTCAACCAGGCAGCTATCCTCCAAATTTTCTGGCATAGACTGGTGGGCACATCCAAGGTTCCATCTGTCATTTGAAACATGTCAATTTGTATCCTATAGAATCTTGTTGCCTTATTTTCTTCCAATGCCTTCACTGCTACTTGAACTTCTTCTTTCATTACCATTGGCTCATGCTCATATGGTACTACTTGAAATATTTCAGTGTCGGTCAATTCTTTATGGTACAGTGATTCTGTGTATTCCTTCTAATCAACTAGCACATTTGAATTCATGAGAGAGTGCACAAATGGACTCAGTGCATGAAGTAATGATAATATTTAGAATTACAGTAACCCTTTAACAACCTTAATTCTTGATACACTATGTTGTATTCTTATCTCTCCTTTATAGATTTGGAACCTAAGGAGTAAGAAAGAAACTTGCCTAAATCACTGGGGAACCTGGTGTTGCAGTTAGAACTCAGTGATTCCTGGGTCTTACTATGTGTGCTGCTACCACCAGCTGTCAGGGGCCTCTCCACAGGTCTGAAGAGTCTTAAAACTAAGATGTGCATGATCCAGGTCATTACTGTTGTTGATTGCCTTGAAGCTGAGCACAACTCATAGTGACCCTCTGATTGGAGAGCCTGAAGTCCCTCTACAACCATCGACACTTCTCAAAGTTCATAGAGTTTCCAGAGGCATGTTGTTTAGGATGTGAATGACACTCCTGCTAGTCTTTGCAATTATTTGCTATGCATCAGAAAGCTCAACAATGCCAAAGGATGGCAGAAGAATTGATACCTTTGAATAGTGGTAGAGAACAATAGCTATAGAAGAATTTTGAACATGCCATGGACTGCCAAAAGAACTACCAGGTATGTCCTTGAAAGGGTGAAACCAAGCTGCTCCTTGTAGGCAAGAATTTTGAGACTCCATCTCATATACTCTGAGCATGTAGCCAGAAGGGACCAGTCTTTGGAGAAGGATATTACACTTGGAAGGTTTGAGGGATAGCACAGGACAGGAATACCTGGATAAGATGATTGACACAATAATTGGGGTGGTGAGGGTAGATGTGTCAGAGAGAGTGAAATTGGCCCAGGACAGAACAAAGTTCAGAGATACTGTGCATAGGGTCAATATGAGTTGTAGTTGACAACACATAACAACAGCCACCACCAACTAGCAGGCCACACTCTTCTCCTTGGAGAAAAAAATATGTTAGTATGGAAATGCACTGAAGCAAAAATGTGAAACAATGATTACAGATCTGTCTAGTGGACAGGTCTGGAGAAAAATCTACCAGTGTTAAGAGAAAGCTGAATCATATGATAGCACTATATTTAGAAATACCATTGACTAATCCCACAAGGTAAACTGGGGCAACTGAAAACTAATTTTAACCATTTAGAAAATGTAACCACCTCTGCACTCTTAAAGAAAGTACCTCGAACCTTTTCACCTGATCTGATATCTAATTATATAGGTAATTGTCTTACAACTTGGTTTCTTAGCTTTTGATTGTTCTGCAGGTCTAGCATGTCTGAGCAAAACCTGACAAAATTTACTCCATTAATTTGAAGTCTTTGTTTATATAGAAGAAAATAGTTCAGCATTCTCTCCCATTAATAGAGTGCAAAAGGCTTAATGCCCATAATCTAACTTTAACTATTAAAATTATACACAAGATTGTGTTTCTCCACTATTAAGCAGTGATTCTTTCCTCTTAGAAGACACCCACACTTCTTTAAAAATAAGTTGGGCAAACACTGGCTGTGAATGTGTTTTTGTTTTCCTAATGGAATATCAATGGGAGTTGTACACACAGATCAAGAGCTATACACATATTATTATCTCTAAATAATTAATATTTGTGTATTATTTCCCTTGGGCTTGATATACATGAATGCAGAGGCACTGGTACTACTCATCACAAAATACAATGTTAGCTAGTTCCAGGGGTGCCTTTATGAATACTCCCTGCCAGAAGTTGAAAGGGACTAAGGAAGCACCCCTGCTGAGTCCCCTCCCGTCCTCCTCAGGGAGTATGTGCTAATTCTATCTTTTTCTATTGGGAAAGCAGCCAAAGGCAGAAGCAGGAAGGGACAGCACTCTAGTTCCTAGAGAGAGTAAGATGCCAACAGGCAGAAATGGAGAAGGAAAAATATGGATTGTATAGAGTAAGAATAACAGAAACAGTGATCAGTGCCTCAATCTCCCATTTCAGTCAAAGAGAAAAGTCTCCCTCCTGTGTTTGGTAGACAAGAAAACAACATTCAATCGCAGCCTTATGTTTGCACCACATACACTGAGTAGAACTGAGAAAGGAAATAATTTAAAGTCTTTAAGCTGTAGGGTTAAGTTGTATACAGGGTCCATAAAAGGCTTGTTATCTAATGGTGTCTATGTCAGTTTGCTGGAGGACATTACCAGCTCTCTCAATTACCTGCTTAAATTTGGATTTGAAAGTTTAGTCAGTGTTTTAACTCCTTTTATTTAGAAAAAACTAATGATTGACTTACTTTTTTGTTAACTTTTTTGTTTTTAAAATGCAATAAGAGTGATTTCAAAGATTTATTTGTAAATGTGGGTGATTTTAATCTGCAGTGTGCAGGCCTGTTTTTAATTGTTTTTGGTCAAACATTCTTCTAGGTAATATAGCCCTGGTCTGTCCACTTGCTGTACAGAGGTTAACTTGTGGTTGCTGTGAAGGTGAACACTGTGACACTGATGTGTCAAATGCGAGAATGGCTACCTATGGTAGACAGTGTTTGATGGAGCTCCCTTATTAAAACAAGCTTAGAAGCAGGAGTGGCATCCACTTCTGAAATAGCTTGCCTCTGGAAACCCTACGAACCTGGAGAAATGACAAAAGTTATACAAGCTTTCGGGTCTTTCATTCATAGGGTCCCTATAAGTCGCCTACGACTCGACGGCACTTAACAACAACTACAACTTGTTGAATATAGAACAAGTTGTACAAGGTATTTGGTTGTTTTGGGTTTGGTTTTTTGTTTCTGTTTTTTTATTAAATGGGAAAAGCAGATGATAAGTGAGGAATAATCTATTTCCTAATAATTAATTTTTGAAAAATGAGAAAATAAGAATATGATGTAGATATAATAACAAAGAATCTTTTTTAGATCTGTTTGAAAATAGATATTTTTTTTTCCCTGTTGGATAGCAATGCGCCTGAGCAAGAACAGACTTTTTAACCTTTTCACTGGGAAAGGTACTGGTCAGTGAAAGAGAAGTAGATCCTCACCCAGAGTGATTGACAGAGTGAATACAGCAATGGATTTGAGCATGGTGGAGACCATGACAATGACACAGGATAGGGCAAAACCCAGCTCGATTGTTCATAGGGCTGCCATGAGTCGTAGTCCATTCAACAGCACCTAACAGAGATAACATTATGGTAGAAAGACATTTCTAAATGTTTAACACAAGAAAGAAAGGTGAATTTTGAAAATTTGATTTTGAAATGAAAACAATTCTTTCAACAGATGAAAATTCATACCACTGTTTCAGAAATAAAAACACTTGATGGTGTAGTAGTTAAGCCTCAACCTAATGGGCTACTTTACTAATGGGTTAGTAAACTAGTTAGTAAATCACCAGCTGCTTTGCAGGAGAAATGTGTGGCAGTCTTCTTCTATATTTACAACCTTGTAAAGCCAATAAGGCATGTCTACTCTGTCCTACAGCATTGCTAGGAGTTCAAATTAACTCAATAGAAATGGCAAGGAGGGTGGGTTGTGCTGTTATTGAAAAACATGAGGTAGAATATAATAATTACTCTGTGTTGTTCAGGTGCCATGGAGTAATTTAAAACTTGTAATGAGTCTATGAACAATCAGATATGAACTGTGAACCTTACTCTATCCTGCACCATTCTTAACATGCCTGATACTCTGGAGCTCATTATTACTGTGACTGTTGATCTATCTTGTTGAGGGTCTTCGTCCCTTTCTCTGAGCCTTTACTTTTCCCAAAATGGTGTCTTTCTAAGGATTAGACCCTTCTGACGATATGCCCAAGTATGAGAGATGACAGTTCATCATTCTTACCTCTAAGGGACACACTGGTTGCAATTCCTTAAAGACAGAATGTTTGTCTTTTGGCAGTCCATGGGATGTTCAGTACACTACTCCACAAGAAGTCAAAAGTCTCAATCCTTCTGCTATCCTTACTCATTGTCCACATTTCAGATGAATAATAAATAGTTGAAAAGACCCTGGCTTGCATCTGGAAAAATTTACTCTTTAAATTGACTTTATTGCTCTTTAGCATTTTGGAGTGGTCTTTGACAACAGACTTGCCCAATGTAATACGTCTTTTGATTTCTTGACTACTTATTTCCTGAGTGCTAGTTATGGATTCAAGTAAAATTAAATAATTGACAACTTCAATCTTTTCTCCATCTAGCCTACTATTGCATATTGTTATAATTGTCAATATATGAGATCATGTAAAACAGATCTTTATCTGTATATGTTCTTAGAACTTGTACAAAATAAAGTGATCTTTTAAAGAATGTCATAAACTTGCAGCAGACACTGTTAGACTATGAAGAAAACATTTTCCATCTCCTTCAGGCAAAGGAGTGCCAAGTCCATTTGAACCAAGAGATCTAACTACTCTAGAGACCCTATTTAAAAAGTGTAATACAGAACTTGAACACTGGGACATTCATGAAAAGGTCAGAGCTGTAGCTGCTACTTTAAAACCTCAGAGTAATTGTGTAAAGTATAAACAACTTATGACAGCCTTTATAAAGAGAAAGTAGGAAAGTACTAATAGGATTCCCCTAGAGCCATGTTCTGGGTGTCATGGCCTTACCAGTGAATGGGAAAAGTGGGCCTTAGCAAATCCTGATTTATGGCCCAACAAAACTTGCAAGTGAGAAGAACAGTTACTTTGTGCACCTGCAGTATATTGGTGGGTTTGTAGAGGTTCAAAGAAGATACAAACACCTACAGTGGCCATGACGTGTTTTAAACCTGGCCTGCATACACTTGAAATGCACGCGAGAGGTAGAGATCTCAGAAAAGCCTATTTCATTGTATAGTGACTTAGTTCTTGAGACTTCTTTAGATATAATTCCTGGTGGAGAAAGCCAAGAGAAGGGAAGTTTACCTTCATTAGTAACAGGAATTTGTTAGTCACTGCTTTAGCTGGACTAACAGTAGGTGCAATTTATAATATATAAGTGGACTATAAAGAAGGCATTGATCATGGTGGAGAACACAGTTGAATTGCTGGACAAGCATTGGAAATGTCACTTATTCTCTAGCATGTCAAGTGATGGATCACCTTATAGCCCTAGATTATCGTTAGCAGAAGAGGGCTGTGTTAGCACCCTTTTAGACACTTCCAGTTGTTTTTATGTGAACAACTCAGGATTATTAGAGGGCCAGTTTCCTAGGAAAAGCCTATGCCAAACAATTGGCTGGAAATATCTTGATGAAATGAAAGGATAGCTAACATCTATGACCTTGCTTCTTCCTCTTGCAGGACCATTACTATGCTGTTATTGTATACTGTAGAATCAGAACTGACCCACAGTTGGCTCTCCAGTGGGTTTTCAAAGAAGGTTAATTGCACAATATGAGATTACTCATCTATACTATTATTATGGTATGTATTATTGCCTATCTTTCTCTGGTGGAGCAGATGGCGGCCTCGAACTGGGTACCTTGGGGGTTACAGCACAGCTTCTTGTCACTAGGCTAGGATTTTTAGGCTCTGTCTTAAACACTTTGAGTATGTGGCCAGGAGAGACCTATCCTCGGAGAAGGACATCATTCTTGGAAGGGCGAAGGGACATCACAGGGAGGAAGATCCCGGATGAGATAGAATGATATAGTGACTAGGGCAATGGGGGGTGGGGGGCTAGGTGTGTCAGGGCAGTCTTCAGAGCTACTGTACATAGGGTTACTATGAGTCACAGGCAACTCAATGGTATATAACAAGAGCAAGTATAGTTTATATAGTATATATTATACTCTAACTAAGGATGTTCTGGTGACCTAGTGACAAGAAGCTGTGCTGAAATCCCAAAGGCCTACAAGCTGCTCTGCAGGAGAAGGATAGGCAATCTCCTCCAGTGCAATGAACTAATTTCCTCTAAAAACCCACTGGAGGGTTAGCTGTGGGTCAGTTCCAACTATATGGTACACAACAACAAAAACCACATACTGTTACTATAGTATATATTATACTATTTCTGTTGTGTACCATCAAGTTGGAAGTATAGTATAGTATAGTATAGTATAGTATTATATAGTATAGTATAGTATAGTATGCTGTTGTTGTACCTTAGAGTCAGAACCGACCCATTGTTGACTCTCCAACAGGTTTTCAGAGACAGATAATCACACTGAAGGAGACTGCCATCCTTCTCCTGCAGAGAAGCTGGAGACCTCAAACTGCATACCTTCGAGATTGCAGTGCAGCTTCTTACTACTAGGCCACCAGAGCTCCCTATAGTATTTTAAACTATAATATAATAGAGTATCACCCATCTATACTATTACTTTAGCACTTTTATTAACTTTTGGACCATAAAGTGGTCAAGCTTGATTGTGAGTTTTGTTTCTTCTAGGCTGCAACAAGTTCAGAACAAGATTATGATCACAAGAAATTACCAGTCTGACCCATTCCAGTTTATTGACCAGACATCAGTCACTTTAAAGGACAGAGTAGAAGAGGCTCAGCCTTGAGCCAGTAGGCAGGTCTAGGACCATATTTTGGCAAGAAGTAGCCAGAAATATATCATAATGAAATTCCCTGAAGAATCAGAGGCAAATAATTCTGGGAGGAGGAGGGAATGTTAAGGGTGAGACTTGCTACTTGGCCTTTCTCACTCTCACACAGGAGGGCTGGAGTTTCCCAGGAAATGGGGGGGAGGGGAATTATTACACTTGCACCAATGCATTAGTCTTTCTAGCAAGAGCCAAAAGATGGTTATGCCAGGAAGCTGCCCTCTCCCTAACCAACTACACAAATTCCTAGGTGGGGCTGGAATATGACCAAGTTTCATGAGATTTAGAGTCAATAAAACAATGCCCATTAAAAAAAAAGCATACTGTAAAGTCTGCTTTCACTCCTGTCTTTCCAGGGGTCCTTCCCCCTCTTCCCTCTTTCCTTTTACTTTAACTATTTTGCCTGGCCAACCTTACACTAGTTATGGCTCGGTCTTATTGTCTTAATAAACTTTTTTCATTTATTTTGCAGTATCATGATAGTTAAATATTGAGGTTGTTGATGATTTCATCCTGATGGAATCCACGAAAGTGGGCTGTCAAGACCTCTCCAGAATGCTAAAGAGTAACAATGTCAGTATAGAAACTAAGGTGTACCTTATTTAAGCCATACTCTCAATTGCTAGCTATCTATTTGAGAGCTAGAAAATGGATAAGGATGACAGAAGAAGAACTGATGTCTGAATTGTGGTGCTAGAGAAGAGTATTGAAAAACTGGTTCCTTTCATTTGTGGTGCTGAAGAAGAATTCATTACCATGGACTGCCAAGAGAACAAACAAGTCTCTCTTGGACATAACAAAACCAAGTTGCCCCTTGGAGGTATGAATATTGAAACTCAGTCTCACATACTTTGGGATTGTTGCCAGGATGGACCAGTCCTTAGAAAAGGACGTCATACCTGTAAGGTTAGAGGGTCAGCATGTGAAAGGAAGTCCATGGATGACATGGATTGACACAGTAACTGAGGCAATGGAGTCAGGTACATAGTGATGTTGACTCAGGATAGTCCAAGAGTCAGAGCTGTTGTTCATAGAATCGCTATGAGCTGTAATTAACTCAATGGCACATAACAACAACAGACTAAACTTACTAAAAATATTTCCTCTATAGAGAAAAGAGAGTTCTATGAAACTTCACAACAAAAACAAATTTGTTGGTGAATCTTGAAACAATATGTTTTGGATCAAACTCTCAAGCAATATCTTGTTGTAGAAGAAAGGAAGAAAGAGGCAATGCAAAGATTTTAAAACCTAAAGCCAGAAAGGAAGCCACAGTTCATAGGAATCCAAATTTGAGAACCTTACCTAACCTCTCAATGCCTTGTTGTTGTTGTTGTTATGTACCTTCAAAGTCACCTGCGACTCATAGTGACCCTGTGTACAATATCTCTGAACCGTGTCCTATCCTAAGCCAATCTCATTGTCTCTAATAAACTTACCTTCATTACCCTAGTTACTGCATCAATCCATCTCATCTAGGATCTTCCTCTCCGGCTCTGTCCCTCCACATTTCCAAACATGAAGTCCTTCTCCAAGGACTAGTCCCTCCTAGCAATAAGTCCAAAGTATATGAGATATAATTTTAAAATACTTGCCTCCAAGGAGCAGCTTACTTTCCCTCCTCTCTAGGACAGACCTATTCATTTTCTTGGCATTCCATAGAATAGTCAATACTGTTCTCAAGTACCACTCAAAGGCATTGATTCTTCTTCTATCATTCTTAGTCATTGTCCAGCTCTCTGATGCATAGCCAGTAATTGCAAAGACCATGGCCTGAATCAGGTGGACAGTGACTTCTAGACTTACATCATTGCTCTTTAGCACTTTGGAGAGATCCCTGACAGCAGATTTACCTAATTCAATTTGTCTTTTTATTTCCTGCTGGTGCCAAGTCTGTTGATCATGGAGCTGAGCAAACTGCAACTACCATCTCAATCTCTTTTCTATCTATCATGGTGATGCCAGTTGGTCCAGTGGTGAGAATCTTTGCCTTCTTGATGTTGAACTTCAATCTATATTGAACATGACAGTCCTTGACCTGCAGCAAGAACTTCAGGTCCTCCTCAGTTTCAGCAAACAAGGTTGTGTCATCTGCATAACATAAGTTGTTGATGAGTCTTCCTCCAATTCTGATGTCACATTCCTCCTTATAAAAGCTCAGCCTCTTGAATGATTTGTTCTGCATATAGATTGAAGAAGTATAGACAGGGAGACAAGACGTATCCCTGAACTACTTCCTTCCTGATATTGAACCATGCAGCATTACTCTACTCTTCTGTGGACTGTTTCCCAGTCCAAGTATAGGTTTTGGATAAGCACAATCTAGTGTCCTGGGATTCCCATTCTCCACAATCTGTTGTGATCCACACAAATGCCTTTTCTTAGTCATTGAAACACAGATAGACATTCCTCTGGTATTCTTTGCTTTCTGTCAAAATCCATCTGATATTGGTGAAATATCTTTAGTGTCATGACCTCTTGCAAACTCTACTTCTGCTTCTGGTAGTTCTCTGTCAACATACTGTCCCAGTCGTTTTTGTATAATCATCGGTAGGATATTGCTTGTGTATGATATTGTTCCCGTGATAATTTCCACATGTTGTTGGGTAACCTATTTTTGGAATGGGAAAAAATATGAGTCTCTTCCAATCCTTTGGCCAGGTCATTGTCCTTCAGATTTCTTGGTACAATCTGGTGAGCACTTCCAGGGAAGCATCTGTTTGCTGAAATATGTCAATTGACAGTTCACTAATTCCTGGGCCCTGATTTTTTGTCAAGTGCTTCATAGAAGCCTGAACTTCTTCCTTCTTATTTTAAAATAAATTGTGAATATCTGCTTAATAATTAGCACATGACTAATCCATATAAACCAAGTATAAAAAGAAATAAAACTATAAAAAATGAGCTCTAGAGACCAACATTCCAGAGAAAACACATAAATTAGATTAGAACCAGGTCTCTCCTCTAGTTTGCTCTTTTGTCCAGTGCTACATCCTGTAATGTGGGATAATTAATTATTTTATTATTATATTACTAATTATTAATTATAAGCACAGATTACAATATATTCTTGTTTGTAGAAAAGTAAATCCACAGATGATGATAATGCTTGACAAATTAAGAAGATAAATAGGATGTTGACTTAACAATAAAAAGAAATTGTTAGTAGAACATATTGCCTATAAACTAAAAGGATTGCATGTGTATTAGGTGAAGAACACTTCAGAATGTGAATTCCAATATTAGTGTTCAGACTCAGGATGAATAAAATTTTCTCAGTATTATAAATAAATTATAAACAAATTAGAAAAACAGCCTAATAGACTGGGTAGAGACAATCTGAGTTAAAAGCTCAAGCAGACTCAGAGGTCAGAATGAAATAAAAGCACCTCAACATGAGAGCAAGCCATTAACTCAATCAATGGCAAGATGGTGGAATGAGAATTCCTGCTCCCCATGAATGAACCAAGAATTAATATTTTAATAATTATTTACAGCAGACTTAAATTATTTATTCTCACTCTAGTAGAGAAAATAAACTATACAATGTAAATTTTCACAAGGTAAAGTTGGTGTTGTTGTTGTTGTTATGTGCCGTCGAGTCGCCTGCGACTCATAGCAACCCTATGTGCAACAGCCCTAAACTCCGCTCTGTCCTGTGCCAATCGACTGTCTCTGACACTCCCATCCCAATTATCCCAGTCACTGAATCAATCCACCTCATAGAGGGCCTTCCTCTCCTGCGCCGTCCCTTCACCCTCCCAAGCATGATGTCCCCCTCCAAGGACCGGTCTCTCCTCACTACATGTCCGAAGTAAGTTAGACGGAGCCTCAGAATCCTTGCCTCC
>NW_006399834.1:7096497-7149050 GCF_000299155.1 Elephantulus edwardii | reverse complement strand
CTCTTCACCATCCATCCTGATGCTGCCGATTGGTCCAGTGGTGAGAATCTTTGTCTTCTTGACATTGAGCCTCAATCCATATTGCAGGCTGCAGTCAAGGTAAAGTTACCATTTAATAAAATGTGCTAAGGATTTTTGTTTCCTCTCCAAATTTGCTGTGAATTTTTATATATTTCTTTGTAAAGCAACATCCATCTACATATAATTTATTTCCCTCTTTTTTCAACTCCATTCTTGCTCAATTTATAACTAAGCAATAAAAATTAAAATACTAGGAAGTGTGCGTGATATGTATATATATTTTAAAAAGATGAATTGCATTGGGGAAGTCTGCTATCAAGAACATCTCCAAAGTGCTAAAGAAAAAGGATGTCAGCTTAGAGACTAAGGTATCCCTGATCTAGGTCATGGTGTTAGCAGTTACTTGATGTGCATCAAAGAGCAAGACAATGGCTAAGGATGGTGGAAGAAGAATTGATGCTTTTCAGTAGAAGAAAAGTATCGAACATACCATGGTCAGCCAGGAAAACAAATAGATTTGTCTTGTAAAGGATGAAACCAAGTTTTTCCTTGAAGCTCTATCTCCCATACTTTAGGCACATGGCTGGCAGAGACAAATCCTTGGAGAAAGACTTCATGCTTGCCAGGGTAGAGGGACAGTGCAGGAAAGGTAGACCCTGAATGAGATGGATTGACATGATAAGTAGGGCAACAGGATTAGATGTGTCAGAGTCAATGAAACTGGCTTAGAATAGGACAGGGTTTGGAGCTATTATACATAGGGTCACTATGAGTCACAAATGACTCCTTGGCACATCACAACAAAAACAACAACATTTATCTACCATCTATTTTAACATCCTCTGTAAAAAAATTATTCTATTTTTTGCTCCCATCTCCTTCACTTATCATCTGACAACTCTCCAGAATTGACACTAAGTATAAACCATTTCTTAGGTATTTTTATATTTTTGTTCTTATATCACAATATTCTCCTGGATCACCTTTCTTGGGAATGGGGAAAAGATGGATCTCTTTTACTCAGTTAACCACGTCACTGTACCAAATTTTTTCAGGATTGCAGCACAGCTTCTTGTCACTAAAATATTCAACCCTTCAGGAGGTAGAATCTATGGTATTGAAGGAAGAAGTCCAAGAATAGGTGAAAACATAACTGCGGAATTGGAACAAAATCAAGTGAGATGTTTTAACAAATACATGCATCATTGAAAGTGCTTATTCGTCTATGCCAAGAAATTTGGATGACAGTTACCTCGCCAAATGACAGGAAGAGATCTGTATTTGTTCCTATGCCAAAGAAAGGTGATTCAACAGAATATGGAAATTTTCTAACAATGTTATTACTATCATATGCAAGTAAAATTTTAAAAAATGTAGTATAAAGCTAGTTGCAACCATACAATAACATAAATTCAAGTCAAATTCAGAAAAATATATGAAATAAGGAATATCATTGTGAATGTCTACTTGGCTGAAAAGTAGGGAAGACAAGAAAGATGTTTACCCGTGCTTCATTGATGATGCAAAGACACTTAACTGTATGAATGCCAAATTATAGAAAACATTGTGAAGTATAGGAATTCCAGAATACTGAATTGTGCTTATTTAAAATATGTATATAGACCAAGAGGCAGTAATTTGAACAAAAATAATTGGATTACTGTGAGTATGGGGGTGAAGAATAGAGTGCTAATCATGGGGTTGCACAATTCGATGGGTGGGTGGGGTGAAGGAAATGGGAAGGATCTTTTGTGAAAAACAATGCATTCAGACTTCTAAATAGAGTTATATTAAAATATAAAAAATTTAAAAATAAAATCAGTCAATAAATGTATAGATGCATAAAGATTGTATCCCTTGATTATACTTATTAAAATTGTATGCTGAGCAAATAATCACAGAACCTAGACTAAATAAAGAAAATATTGACATCAGAATTGGAGGAAGATTCATCAACAACCTGCTATATGCTGATGACATCTTGTTTTCTGTGAGAAAAATTGAAACACTTCTAAATGAATATCAGAGAATACTGCGTTCTGTATAGATTGTACCTCAACGTAAAGATAACAAGAAAACTCACAACTGGGACAAGAAGCAACATCATGAAAAATTGGAAAGAAAGATTATCAAGGATTTCATTGAACTTCCATAATTAACCCTCATAGAAACAACAATCAAGTAACCACAGGATTCTCTGCACAAATGCTGTTGTTGTCGTTATGTGCCATCAAGTCATTTGGAACTCATAGTTACCCAATGTACAACATCTCTGAACTGTGCTCTGTCCTGTGCCAAGCTTATTGTCTCTGACACACCAACCTCCATTACCCGTCAGTGACTGAATCAATCTATCTCATCAAGGGTCCTCCTCTCTTGCACTGTCTCTCCACTCTCCCAAGCATAATGCCCCTCTCTAAGGACTTGTCACTCTTTGCACCATGCCCAAAGTCTGTCAGAGAGAGCTTCAGAAACTTTGTCTCCAAGGAGCAGCCTGATATCACTCTCTCCAAGATAAGCGTGTTCTCCTAGCAGTCCATGGTATATTCAATACTTTTCTCCAGCACCACAGCTCACAGACCTCAATTCGTCTTCTATAATTCTAGTCATTGGTCAACTTTCTGATGCATAGGAAATAATTGCATAGACAATGGCCTGGATCAGGCACACCTTTGTCTCCAGACTTATTGTTACTCTTCAGTACTCTGGAGACATCCCTGACAGCAATATTTCCCAATGCAACTTGTCTTTAAATTTCCTGATTGCTAGTACCAAGAGTGTTGATTGTAGAGCCAAGCAAACTAAAGCTATTAAAAATCTCAATCTCAATCATCTATCATGATGCTGTCAATAAGCTCAGTGGTAAGAATCTATTTTGTTGATGTTAAGTTTCAGTCCATATTGAAGGTTGCAGTCCTTGACGTTCTGCAGCAAGTGCTTCAGATCCCCCTCAATTTCAATAAACAGGGTTGTGTCATCTGCATATTGCAGACTGTTGATGCGTCTTCCACCAATCCTGATGCCACATTCCCCATCAGTGAGCCCTGGCTCTCGGATGATCTGTTCTGCAAATAGATTGAAAAGGTATGGAGATAGGACACATCCCTGGCGTACACCGTTCCTGATCTTGAACTATGCAGTGTTTCCTTGTTCTGTTCTGACAACTGCCTCATGTTCCAAGTATGTTGTTGTTGTTATGTGCCGTCGAGTCGTTTGCAACTCATAGCGACCCTATGTACAACAGCCCTAAACCCTGCTCTATCCTGTGCCAATCACATGGCCTCTGACACACTCATCCCGATAACCCCAGTCACTGAATCAATCTACCTCAGGAGGGTCTTCCCTCCTGCGCCGTCCCTCCACCTTACCAAGCATGATGTCTCTCTCCAAGGACCTGTCTCTCCTTACCACATGACCAAAGTATGTCAGACAAAGCCCCAGAATCCTTGCCTCCAAGGAGCAGCCTGGTTTAACCCTACCCAGGATGAATCTGTTTGTTTTCTTAGCAGTCCAGGGTACATTCATTACTTTTCTCCAGCACCACAGCTCAAAAGCATCAATTCTCCCTCTATCTTCCCTAGTCATTGCCTAACTCTCTGATGCATAACATGTGATTGCAAAGTCTATGGCCTGTATCAGATGCCCCTTAGTTTCCAGAGAGACACTGTTGCTCTTGAGTACTTTAGAGAGGTCCCTAACAGCAGACTTTCCCATCGCAGTACGTTTTTTTTCCCTGGCTGCTGGTTCCAAGAGTGTTGACTGTGGAGCCAAGCAAACTGAAGCTGTGAACAATCTCAATCTCTTCACCATCCATCCTGATGCTACCAATAGGTCCATTGGTGAGAATCTTTGTCTTCTTGACATTGAGCCTCAGTCCATACTGAAGGCTGCAGTTCTTGACCCTCTGGAGCAAGTGCATGAGGCCCTCCTCAGGTTTGGCAAGCAGGGTTGTGTCATCTGCATAACGCAAATTGTTGATAGATCTTCCACCGATCCTGACACCTCACTTCTCATAGAACCCAGCCTCTCATATAATCTGCTCTGCATACAGGTTGAAAAGGTATGGAGATAGGACACATCCCTGGCTTACACCCTTCCCAATTTTGAACCATGCGGTGTTACCTTGCTCTGTTCTAACGATTGCCTCTTGGTCAAATTATAGGTTTAGCATTGGCACAATCAAATGTTCTGGGATTTCCATTCTTCTCAGAGTCAGCCACAGTTTGTTATGATCCACACAGTCAAACGCCCTTGCATAATCAATGAAACACAGATACAGATTCTTCTGGTATTCCCTGCTTTCAGCTAAGATCCATCTAACATTAGCTACAATATCCCTAGTACCACGACCCCTTCTAAACCCAGCCTGGACTTCCGGCAGTTCTCTGCTGATGTGCTGTTCTAATCGTTTTTGGATAATCTTCAGTAGAATCTTGCTTGCATGTGAAATCAATGATATTATTGTTCTATAGTATCCACACTCAGTTGGGTCACCCTTCTTTGGAATGGGAACAAATATGTATCTCTTCCAGTCAGTTGGCCAAGTGGTTGTTCTCCAGATTTCTTGGCACAACTTGGTGAGCACATCCAGGGCAGCATCTGTTAGCTGAAATATGTCAATTGGTATACCATATATTCCTGGGGCCTTATTTTTTGCTATTTCCTTCAAAGCAGCTTGAACTTCTTCCTTCATCACCATAGGCTCTTGCTCAAATGTTATTTCATTAAATTCTTCTGTATCTGCCAATTCCTTTTGATACAATGACTCAGTAAATCCCTTCTATCTTCTTTAAATACTTCCTGGATTATTTAATATTCTGCCTAAAGCATCCTTGTTTATAGCAACTCGAGGTTTAAATTTGTTCTTCAGCTTCTTGAGGTTAAGAAATGTTGAACGAGGAGTCACAGATGGGGGAGAGGCAGATGGGCCCCAGATCGCATGCCCCGCGTCCCAACGCGTCCAGCTGCCCTGCTCCTGGTGCGCCCGCCTTCCCAGGGGACCTGATGGCCTCGGAAGGCCTGGCCGAGGTGCTGGCCGACGTGCTGGGGGGTGGGGGGCCGCGCGTGCAGAACTGTGACTCGCTGCTGGCCCGAGGAGCCGATGGCCCTGGCTCGGCTGCGGAAGAATGTCTGCTACTTGGTGCTGGCTGTGTTCCTCAACAAGCAGACCAGTTGTGGTGGGAGATGAGGATCCTCTCTCTCCCTTCAAGACGAGGTGCTACTGATCCAGGAGGCCAAGCGAGAGTGTCCTGGGTCCTGGTACCTGCCTGCAGGGAGGATGGAGCCAGGGGAAACCATCGTGGAGGCGCTGCAGCGTGAGGTGAAGGAGGAGGCTGGGCTGCATTGTGAGCCTCTGACGCTGCTATCTGTGGAGGAACAGGGCCCCTCTTGGATCCGATTTGTGTTCCTGGCTTGTCCCACAGGTGGAATTCTCAAGACTTCTGAGGATGCTGATGCAGACTCCTTGCAGGCTGGCTGGTATCCCCGAGCCTCCCTTCCCACTCCATTACGAGCCCAGGACATTTTGCACCTGGTTGAGCTAGCCGCCCACTATAGCCAGCAAGCTAGGCATCCTCTAATTCTGCCCCAAGAGCTTCCCTGCAGTGTGGTCTGCCAGCGACTTGTGGCCACCTTTACCAGTGCCCAGATAGTGTGGGTGTTAGTAGGCACTGTGGGGCTGCCTCACTTGCCCATCACTGCCTGTGGTTTCACCCCTATGGAACAGAGGGGTGGCATGAAGATGGCCATCCTGGGGCTGTTACAAGAGTGCTTGACCCTGCACCATTTGACACTGGAGACCAAGGGCTTACTTGGACTGCAGCATCTGGGCAAAGACCATACAGATGGCATCTGCCTCAATGTTCTGGTGACGGTGGCTTTCCGGAATCCAGGCATCCAAAATGAGCCCCCGAAGATTAGAGGCGAGAACTTCTTCTGGTAGAAGGTGGTAGAGGAAGACCTTCAAAACCAGCTCTTGCAGAGGCTTCAGGACTCATCTGTCATTCCAGTCAACAGCTAGAAAGGGTTGGGCAGAAGCTGGGCCTCTGTGCTCTCCCCCAGCAGGGCTTCAGCTCTCCTCTGAGGGAGGCAGGAAATAGAAGATTAAGGATCTTGTTCCACTGGGAGCAGGGGCAGTTTTCATGATTCTCAGGGGATTTCTAACTCCCTGGAGGTGGAGCGGGTCCCACATCTCCCAAGAAGTACAGTGCCTTTAAGCAAGCAGAGTCCAGGGCTCGAGGACTCAATTCCCCTGAGGGCAAACAGAAGCTACTTCATAAGGCACTATGGGAATTTTCCAAGCCTGAGATGACAGTCACCATTTTCTGGGCCCTCCTCCATAAAGGCTCCCGCTTGAGTCCTCACAAGCACTGAGAAGGTGGAGGCACATGGAGGAACAGGCTGCTTGCTGAATTAAGTGTTGCTTACCTTGTCTTGCCTCCCTGAATGTCTCAGAAAGGAGAGAGCAGGAAGGTGAGACTATCAAAGCAGAATAGCTGCTTCCTTTTTTCCCCTGCCAAGCAGATCACCCTGGCTTTCCCCAGACATGCGCTGGCACTAGAGGGGCTAGCCTGCTGGAGGGCTGGGTGACTGGGGCAGGTGGGCTACCTGCTTGATAGCACAGCAAGGCTGTGGCTGGCCCCACTCAGGTTCTCTCCGTCTCACTTGTTAGGGAATGAAGTGACTATGAGGGGACTACATTCTGATTAAAATATAACTGTACCCCTTCAAAGTTTGAATAATGAAAATGCTAAGAGAAGCTTCAGCTGGAAGCAGAGTCCTAAATGCTGCTCCCGTTTCTACTCATAGTTTCTTCCTCCCCCATCACTCTGGTAGCCCCCAGATCCCTGCCCTTTGTCTTGTTATAGCCTTTCCCTAAACCAGGCAAAAGCCTATTCTCCATTTTCCCTAGTTGAATCTGACTTTTTAAAAAGACCTTTACTAAAATTTAAGGGAAAGCCAAAGGATATAAAGAAAATAAATTGTGTGATCAATAGAAAGAGGAAAAAAAAACAGAAATGCTGAACGAGTTCTGCCCTTTTGATTTTCCAACTCTAGCTCCTCGCATATTTCATTGTAATATTTTGCTTTGTCATTCCGTGCTGCCTTTTGAAATCTTCTGTTCAGCTCTTTAGAATCTTGAATTCTTCCTTGTGCTTTGGCTTCTCTGTGCTTGGGATTTCCATTCTTCTCAGAATCAGCCACTGTTTGTTGTGACCCACACAATCAAATGCCTTTGCATAGTCAATGAAACACGGATAGACGTTCCTTTGGAACTCTTTGCTTTCAGCCAATATCCAACGTTAGCTATAATATCCATAGTATCATAACATCTTCTAAACCCAGCCTGTACATCTGGCAGTTCTCTGTTGATGTGCTATTTTTGTCATTTTGGAGTAATTTTCAGCAGAACCTTGCTTGCATGTGATATTAACAATATCATTAATAATTTCTGCACTCTGTTGAGTCACCTAACTTTGAAATGGCAACAAATATGGATCTCTTTCAGTCAATTGGCCAGGTGGTTGTCCGCCAGATTTCTTAGCACAATTTGGTGAGCACATCCAGGGAAGTGTCTATTGAAATATGCTGCAAAAAAATATGCTGACCTCTTTAAAGTCCTAAATGGCAAAGATGTCACTCTGAAGTGGCAATACACCTCATTCAAGCCATAGTATTTTCAACTGACTAATGTATATGCAAAAGCCGGACTTAATAAGGAGGATTGAAGGAGAATTGATGTGTTTCATTATGGTTTGAGTGAGGTATATTGAAGAAACCATGAAGAACAAACATAGCTGTTTGGATTAAGCATAGTCATTGTGTACCTTAGAAGAAAAGATAGAGAAATTTTCATTATTAGAGCACATTATCAGAAGGAACCAATCCCTGGAGAAGACATCATCCTTGGTAAAGGATCAGCAAAAAGAAGACGACTTTCTATACTATGGATTGATACTGTGACTGCCAAACAGGCTTCATCACAGCAACAATTTGTGAAGATGGGACAGAATTGGATAGTTTTTCACTCTGCTATATGGCGCAAGAGGGGAAGACCCTCTATTAGATGGATTGATTCAGTGACTGGGGTAATTGGGATGGGTGTGTCAGAGGCAGTACAATTGGCACAGGACAGACAGGGTTTAGGGCTGTTGTACATAGGGTTGCTATGAGTCGCAAGTAACTCGATGGCACATAACAACAACAACAATACACAGTGTCGCTGTAAGTTGAAATAAATTCAATGGCACCTCACAACATTCAGCAAACAATTTCTGAGCCTGTACTCACTCGACTTCACATTATTCACAGCCTCTGGAAATCCATTGGATGATCAGCTATGAGTTGGTGCTAACGTGAAAGCAATCAGGGTTTTTTCATTTGTTTTGGGTTTTTTTTTCCTGAAACTATATCACTATATTCTTGGTATGGAGAAAGGATATAGCTCTGATGCAGTTTTTCTTGATTTTAAACCATCCAGTGTTCTCTTCTATTCAGACAACAGCTTCTTGGTCTAGGTATAGGTTTCATATAGTCACAGTTAAGTGTTTTGGGATTTCCATTCTTGTTTTACCATAGTTTGTAATTATCCACACAGCTAAATGTTTTTGCATAATCAATAAAACACGAATAGACATTCTTCTTACACTCTTTGCTCTCAGCCAGGATACATATGACATCAGCAGTGATATCAATGATGCTATGGCCTCATCTAAACTCAGTTTGAACTACTGACAGTTCTCTGTCAATGTATTATTCTGGCCATTTTTGGATGAGCTTTAGTAATATTTTGCTTACATATGATATTGTTGAATAATTTTTACCTTCTGTTGGCTCTCCTTTCTTGGAAATGGAAACAAATACGGATCTCTTTCAGTCAGGTAACTTGACAGGTAACTGTCTTCCAAATTTCCTTGTATGAACTGGTGAGCATGTCCAGGATTGCCCCTGTTAGCTTAAACATGTAAACTGATATCCCACTGATTCTTGGGACTTATAATTTTATTTATTATTTAATTATTTTTGTCAATGCCTTTGGTGCACCTTATACATCAAGTCTGTATCCTCTGTACACTGAGAAAATAATTCAAGAAGCTGTACTTTGTAAGAAGAATGTGGCATCAGGAGCTAAGGGAGAGTCATAAACAACCTGTTTAATGATAGCAGTCTTGCTTGCTGAAAGTGATAATCTGACATGTTTGCTGCAGAAGATCAAAGACACAGAATTCAATATGGATTCCATCTCAGATTCAAAAAGGCTAAAATTATTACTACTTGGCTGATAGACAATATCAAAATCGATGGAGAAAAGATTGTAATTGTTAATGATTTCATCTTATTTGGATTCACAATCAACACCCTTTGACATCAGCATTAAGAAATCAAAAGAAGGGCTGCATTATGAAAGTCTCTGCCAGGGACCTTTCCAACCTTTCAACCTTTGTTGAAAAAACAATGATGTCATGTTTAAGGCTAAAGAGCACCTGATTCTCTTTTTAATCATTGGCTATGCATCTGAGATCTGGACAATGAGTAAGAATGACAGAAGAATTGATGCCCTTGAGTTTTGACATTTGAGAAGGTACTGAGTATCTCATGGATTGTTAAAATAATAAACAGGTAAGTCTTGGAGAAGGTGCAGCCAGATTGCGTCTTAGAGGCAAGGATGGTGAAACCTAGTCTTACATACTTTTGGATATATTGGTAGGAGGGGCTATTCCTTGAAAAGGTGGAGGGTCAACAAAAGAGGAAGATCCACAGTGAGAGAAATTGACATAGTGCAGCAATGGGCTCCAGTGTGTCAGAGATGATGAGGATGGCACAGAATAGAACAAGGTTCAGATATGTTGATCATAGGTCCATTATGAGTCATACACAACTAAGCGGAAATTAACAACAGCAATATCAGTGTATTCTAATATTAACTCTGAGCTTTACAAATATTTTTTTAAAACAAAGTTGGAAAACACACTTAGAACTGTCGCTGCTGGTTCAATACGGTAAGTATTTCCCTGAGAGCAGTCATGTATATCAAAATTTTAAGATTAGAAGATCATATAGTCTTTTTTTAAAAATTTCTACTAGCTTATTTACAAAACTTGAATACATAAGTTTTCAGGAACAAATTCTTTAAATTTCCCTCATTCCCCACCCAACAAATCATACAACCCTATGATGAATTCCCTCTCCCTCCCCCACCTCCCCACACATCCTCATCCCTCTGCTTACAACCTCTCCCACCCCTCTTGGATCCTTGCACTCATTCTGCAAAAATATTTTTCCTATAGTCTTTAAGATGTTGTGATTCTAATCGAAAGACCGTGTCTGCAGCAGTTCAAAACCTCAAGCCGCTGCACAGATGACAAAGGAACAGTATCTTCCCCTAGAGATTTAAAGTCTCAGAAGTCCCATAGAGGGTCACTGTGAGTAGGAATTGCCTTTATGGCATTGAGTTTGAGTTTGAAGAAGCCTCTGAAAAGAACCATTGCACAACTCTCTTTGGATTAATTAATCCCATTTTAATTAAAAAATAATAGTGGTAATGCTAACTCTAAAAATCACACAGATACTATAATGAAATGTGCAGAGAGCTGGAGTCAGAAAATCAAAAGGGCCGAACTCACTCTGAGTTTCTTAAGCTGAAGGAGCTGAAAAACAAATTCAAACCATGGGTGGCAATACTTAAGGATACTTTGGGCAGTATATTGAATGATCCAGAAAGTATCAAGAGAAGATGGAAGGAATACACAAAGTCACTGTATCAGAAGGAATTGGCTGACACAGAAGAATTTCATGAAATGACATATGAGCAAGAGCCTATGGTGATGAAAGAGGAAGTTCAAATTGCTCTGAAGGAATTGGCAAGAAACAAGGCTCCAGGAGTTGACGGCATACCAATTGACATATTTCAACAAACAGACGCTGGCCTGGATGTGCTCACTAAGTTGTGCCAAGAAATTTGGAGAACAGCCAGCTGGCCCACTGACTGGAAAAGATCGATATTTGTTCCCATTCCAAAGAAAGGTGACCCAACAGAGTGTGGAAATTATCAAACAATATCATTGATATCACATGAAAGCAAGATTCTGCTGAAAATTATCCAAAAACATTTGGAACAATATGTCAACAGAGAACTGCCAGATGTGCAGGCTGGATTTAGAAGAGGTTGTGGTACTAGGGATATTATAGCTAATGTCAAATGGATCTTGGCAGAAAGCAAAGAATACCAGAAGAATGTCTATCTGTGCTTCATTGACTATGCAAAGGCTTTTGACTGGGTGGATCACAACAAGCTGTGGATGACTCTAAGAATCCCAGAACATTTGATTGTGCTAATGCGAAACCTATACTTGGACCAGGGGACAGTCGTCAGAACAGAGCAAGGAGACACTACATGGTTCAAAATCAAGAAGGGGGGTCCGTCAGGGATGTATTCTGTCTCCATGCCTTTTCAATCTGTATGCAGAACAGATCATCCGAGATGCTGGGCTATACGAAGAGGAATGTGGCATCAGGATTGGTGGAAGAATCATCAACAACTTGTGTTATGCAGATGACACAACCCTGCTTGCTGAAACTGAGGAGGACCTGAGGCGCTTGCTGCAAAAGATCAAGGACTACAGCCTCCTATATGGACTGAAGCTAAATGTCAAGAAAACAAAGATTCTAACCACTGGGCCAATTGGCAGCATCAGCATGGATGGTGAGGAGATTGAGATAGTTAACAGTTTTAATTTACTTGGCTCCACAGTCAAGACTCTTGGTAACAGCAGCCAGGAAATCAGGAGACGAATTGCATTGGGAAAGTTGGCTGTGAGGGACCTCTCAAGAGTACTGAAGAGCAATGATGTCAGGCTGGAGACTAAGGTGCACCTGATCCGGGCTATAGTCTTTGCAACTATGTGCTATGCATCAGAGAGTTGGACAGTGAATAGGGATGATGGAAAGGGAATTGATACCTTTGAGCTGTGGTGCTGGAGAAGAGTGTTGAATATACTATGGACTGCTAGGAGAACAAAGAGGTTTGTCCTAGAGAGAGTGAAGCCAGAGTGTTCCCTGGAGTCAAGGATTCTGAAGCTTTGCCTGACATATTTTGGGCATGTTGCAAGGAGGAACTGGTCCTTGGAAAGGGACATCATGTTTGGCAGAGTGGAGGGGAAGTGAAAGAGAGTAAGACCTTTGGTGAGATGGATCGATTCTGTGACTGGAGCGGTGGGAGTAAGTGCGTTTGAGATGGCTAGGTTGCACAGGATAGAACAGCATTTAGAGCTCTTGTACATAGAGTCGCTATGAGTCGCAAGCGACTCGATGGCACATAACAACAACAACAACAACAGTGGTGGTTAAGTGCTGTTGAATCGCAGGTGACTCATAGTGACTCTATGAAGGAGAGTCCTTGACGCTTGGATGTCTCTCATCCTCTCTCCAGGTTCATAGCGTTTCCGGAGGCAAGCTATTATGGAAGTGGATGCCACTCTTCCTTCCAAGCTTGTTTTAATGGGGGAGCTCCACCCCACTCTCTGTCCGCATTGGGTAACCAACCATTAGCACATTTGACACATCAGTGTCATAGTGTTCAGCCTCACAGCAACCACAAGTTACCACTGTACGGCAACTTGTACACCAGGGCTATACGACCTAGATATAGAGATTCTTAACTGTAAATATTTTCAGAGAATATGAAGCAGGTTAATCAAGTAAGATTGAGATTTCAATTTGCAAAAATGATTGAAATCTGTTGGTGCCTTAAAGCTCTTGAGAACAATTTGAACAGGTTTCTTTCAAGCAGCAAAACTTCCTGACTAATCCAGATTGATATAGCTCCAGGCGCAGCATCTTTTGCTTACGCTTTAGCGTTTTATACCTGAGAAAGAAGAGATGTAAACAATCAATTATTTAAGATTCAAATATTGTGAAGTCTCTTTCTGTTACATGTGTGTATGCACACATACACACAAATGAAACAAACAGAACAAAAAATAAAGAATGACCCAGAATTTTGTACTAAACTGAAGTTTGGCATCTATTGATAGTACCAATAATTACACGCTTGGCTCCTATTTGGTGATCACTTTGGAAAAGCTCAGCTTCATTCACACAGTGGAATACTATGCAGCACACAGGAGCAATGATTTTGTAAATTACTACCTAACCCGGGAGGGACTGGAGAGTATTATGCTAAGTGAATTAACTAAGTCCTATATGGACAAATACTGTACAGGACTATTACTGTAGAACATGTAAGAGGATCCAAGGGGGTTGGGGGACTTAAATATAGGGTCGCATAATTTGGTGGGTGGAGGGAAAGATTGATATAGGAAAAAGGAAAGGTCCAGTGTGAAAAACAATGTATATGAACTTTATGAACTTTGTATGTAAACTAGTTTAGAATAAAATTAAAAAAAAAAAAACCACTATGGAGAGCAGTTGTACTTTGACACACATGAAGTCACCTTAAGTAAGAGTCCATGAGAGAGTACTTGTTTTTGTTTACGTCTTGTTTTAATGGAAGTCTCAGTTGAAAAGACATAAACTTCACGGACTAAATCATTAGTGTATACAAGGCTAAGTCATCGTCTTAGTTTGCCCACTCAGTAGCTGTGATAATTGTCTCTGATCTCTCATTTGTGTGACTACATCAAACAATAGTTTTGGAATTTTTTTTCTAGCCATTAGAAATATGGCATGACTAGAGTCACACGCAACGCCTATACCTGGCAGAGAATTTAGCTAACCAAACAAAAGGCCTGCAGTCAGATAGTAATGGTATTTTTTTTTCAGAGAAATTTGGTATATTCATTAGAGATATGTGATTATTTTCCCTGAGTCCCTACACAGACATAGATGTATCAGCTAAAAATATATGGTATAAGAAATCAATAATGTTTGGATTTTAAAAATTATGGAATTTTTACTATTGTTTCTTTCAAGTTCACTCATGTTTTGTTTAAAATTCATCCAAATCTAGTGCTGCAACAACTACTTGGGCTTTTGAGCATTTAAAAGGAAAAAATTTCACAGAAGATTTTCATTTCACCCTTTAGATCCTTTTGTTAATTTTAATTCATTTCAAAAAATGTCTAAAGTCTTTAATGAAGTACTATCTTCATTTTATTAGTGCTCTATAATTTGGTGAACTGAAGCAGATTAAAGTAAAGGGATGACATAATCAATTATAATTATATTAGAAATGCTTTTTGCTTAATTTTTTTACAAAAAGCTCCAAGGTAATAACTACACATTACTTAAGTTTGTAGAGATGAACTAATAAGAAAGGAGTGTTCTCAGGTGGCTCAACAAGAAATTGAGAGTTAGAAGAACTAAATTCTATTTCTGTCTCCTCTCTTCACTTTAATGATGTTTGATACGTCACCTACTTAGACTTTGTATTTTTTATGTCACAGTTCAAATCCATCAGCTGCTTTGCAGGAGAATAGGCAATTTCTTCCTGTGCAATTTGCTGCCTCTGAAAATATGCTGTAAGGTCAGCTATGAGTCAGTTCTAACTCAACTGCAGATAACAACAACAGCAACACTTTAACAAAGGCCAAAGAAGTATTTCCTGGCTACTTCCTTCTATTGTCACAACTAGTTAATTACTTATCTTCATCAGTGTCATCTCATTTCTAAATTGTTTTTCCCAATTTACATATCTTTCAAGATTTCAGGAGAAGGTATGTGTTAGAAAAAGGTATACGTATTAGGATATGGAGGATAGAGGCAAAGGATATGAGATATTAATTCACACTAAAGGTTTCATTTGGAAGCAGAAAGACATGAGTTCAAATTCTAAATCCTTTTTTCCCCCTTTTACAAGCAAATGTTGACTTTTTTTTTCTATAATTATATTTTATTAATTTTCATAAACATTTACAGAGATTTTGGGTTTCCATTCACTCATTGTTGCACTATTCTCTCTACCCTCCTCCCAGTTTGTTCTTGTCCAAATGCCACAGTGCTTGTCAAAGCCAGTTCTGATTAATCTTCTTTGTCAGTGTTTCCTTTGCCATTCCCTATCACTCCTCCCTGAGAGAGACTTCACCCTGAGTCATAAGGAAAAGGGGATGGCGTATTCTCTTAGCTACTTCCTGCTGAAAAGGGACGCTGTGGGTTTCAGGGTGAAGATCTTCTCTCACTACTCTAAAGGGCCCCTTTGGCAGTAGGAAACACATAGACTATTATGGAGATTGACATTTTATCAAAAAATTTACATCTTTTGAATTGACTACATGGTCTTGGGTGAGTCTCTTCACTGTTCTAGGTGCTCCTTGTTGTTATGTGCCATTGAGTCACTTGTGACTCATAGTGACCCTATGTATAAGAGCCCTAATTGCCGCTCTATCCTGTGCCAACCTCACCGTCTCCAACACACTCATTCCCAACACCCCAATCACAGAATCGATCCATCTCATCTAGGGTCTTCCTCTCCTGTGCCATCCCTCCACTCTCCTAGACATGATGTCCCTCTCCAAGGACCAGTCCCTCCTTGCAACATGCCCAAAGTATGTCAGACTAAGCTTCAGAATCCTTGACTCCAAAGAGCATTCTGACTTCACCCTCTCCAAGACAAATGTGTTTGTTCTCCTAGTTGTCCATGTTATATTCAACACTCTTTTCCAGCATCACAGCTCAAAGTCATCAATTCTCTTTCTATTATCACTAGTCACTGTCCAACTCTCCAATGCATAGCACATAATTGCGAAGGCTGTAGCCTGGATCAGGTGCACCTTAGTCTCCAGTCTGACATCGTTGCTCTTTAGTACTCTTGAGAGGTCCCTCACAGCTGACTTTCTCAATGTAATTTTTCTCTTGATTTCCTGGCTGCTGTTACCAAGAGTGTTGACAATGGAGCCAAGTAAACGAAAACTGTTAACTATCTCAATCTCTTCACCATTCATACTGATGCTGCCAATTGGCCCAGTGGTGAGAAATCTTGGTTTTCTGGATGTTGAGCTTCAGTCCATATTGAAGGCTGCAGTCCTTGACATTCTGCACCAAGCACTTCAGGTCCTCCTCAGTTTCAACAAGCAGGGTTGTGTCATCTGCACAACACAGGTTGTTGATGACTCTTCCACCAATCCTGATGCCACATTCATTCCTCCTCGTATAGATCAGTGTCTTGGATGTTCTGTTCTGCATACAGATTGAAAAGGTATGGAGACAAGATACATCCCTGACAGACCACCTTCTAAGTAAAGATAGTAAAACTTCATTTAGCTAGCATACTTAGGGCATGTTGTCTGGGCAGGGTAGGGGTGCAGTCCTCAGAAAAAGACAAACACATAGGGCCATCTCTAAGCCTTTCTCTTACCTTTATGGTATTATTTTCTGCTAGCCTACCCTCACTCCTTGTCTTGCTCTCCTGCAGTCTCTCTAGTTGCTCATTAGCTACAACTGATAACTTTGATACAGTGAATGTATCAGAACCACCACTGCCTTAGGATCTTTGTACTGATTTTTCCTTTTCCGTGGCATTTTCTTTCCTCGAATATTTACATATCTTTCAATATTCTTACTTATTCTCTCACTTCAAGCAGTCTTTCTGCTTAAATGCTATAATGTAAGTGACACTTTCTATGACCTTGTGTAAAGGAGTAGATGCAACATGGGAATGGCTGAGTCTGACTTTTAACCACTTCACAAAGGGGAACTTTCACCATTAATAATAACCATAGCAGCAACTAGACAGCTGCTAGGTCAGACACGCTACCCCTTACCCCATGGTTCTGCACCTATTTCTACCAATCATACGAGTTTAATATTTGTTGTTGACTCATGGACTTTACTTGCAGTTGTGGTACCAACAGTGGGGTTTATTAGGGAAATAAGTTGTGGAGAGGAAGAGGCTAAGAATATCTCACAATACCACACCAGGGTTAGTCTAGCAGTACCAAGCCAGATTAACAGCAAAATACAATTCTTAATTAGTAAAAGTCCTCGTTTCAGTTCAGCAACACACATTCAAGAAGTTTCTGATTTTCTCAATTATCCAGCAAGGTTTGCCTCAGAGCAGTTATAAGAACATCAAAATCTTTAACTGTGGCCAGAAAAAATGCTAGAAGCCTCAGGTCACATGTTGCCACAGTTTCTCCATAGCAATACCACAGTCTCTGTACTACCATCACCAGGGTCTCTTCACCATGGTCTGCTTCTCACCAGGGTCTGGTTTTCACTATGGTTTTACTCCAGTCTTCCTCAAGTCTTGCTGCCCAGTGTGGGAAACACTCTGTCTTTTATCCTAGTCCTACAGCTACTGATAATTTTCAAGATCATGTGTTTATAGTTAAGTTGGCTGGAGATGAGAGGGGGCTAACATACTGGCTAGAAAAGCCAACACTTTAGCTAACACTGCACCTTGCTATTCATTTAAAGTTGCAATCACTCTTAATTTCACAATGCCAGTACTAACTATTCCCTATCTCCAATTACTTTTCCTCCATGTGTATTTATCTGGTGTTGGACATTTTATCAAATTGCTTCAAAAGTTAGTGACTTAATACACTGAGCATTTATGTCACTGTCTTAATTATCTATGCTGCTATAACAGAATGAGAGTTTATTTTCTTACAGTTTGTGAGTCTAGCAGTACAATTCAGAGTTTCAACTCTAGGGAAAGGTTTTGTTTTCACTACCAGAAAGTTCTTGTCTCTTTTAGCATCTTCAGGATAGCAATTCCTTGGAATATTTCTTATATCTTGACATAACTTTTTGCCCTACTCCTCAAGACACACCCTCTCCAGCTCAGCTCTTCTTTCTTAGTATTATTTAGATGATACTGGAGTGTCTTTCACACCTCTGTTTGTTTCTTTCTCCTTTTACCTATAATAGTAGGTATTGCAGGCTATAAATAAGGAAAATTTCCTTATCAAGGGAATTAAATGTGCTGTAATTCATTCTCAATAGTTTTAAAAGAAATTGGTTTATCATATTACTTTAGAGTCAAGAATCCAAATTAAGACAGACCCTGGGAATTGATGGAATACCAATTGACATATCTTAGCAAACAGATGCTGCCCTGGACATGCTCCCCAGGTTATATGTCAAGAAATCTGGAAGACAACTACCAGGCCAAATAACTAGAAGAGATCTGTATTTTCATTTAAAAAAAGGTAACCCAGAAGAGTGCGGAAAATATCAAACAATGACACTAATATCACATACAAGCAAGATTCTGCTGAAGATTAACCAGAAATGTTTGGAACAGTGTATCAGCAGAAAATTGCCAGCTGTGCAGTCTGGGTTTAGAAGACACTGTGGCACTAGGGACATCATATCAAAGTTAGGTGGATTTTAGCTGAAAGCAGAGAGTACCAGAAGAAAGTCTGTTTGTATTTTGTTACCTATAAAAAGGCAGTTGACTGTGTGGATCACAACAAATTGTGACTAACTTTAGAAGAATGGAAATCCCAGAACCCTTAATAATGCTCATGTAAAACCTATATTTGGACCAGGAAACAGTAGTTAGAACAGAGCAAGGAAACATGGCATGGTTTAGGACCACAAAAGGTGTACATCAGAGATGCACAGTATTTCCATACCTTTTCAATCTATATGCAGAACAGATAATTTGGGAGGCTGGACTTTATGAGGAGGAATGGGATATTGGGATTGAAAGAAGACTCATTAACAACTTACATTATGCAGATGACATGACCTTGCTTGCTGAAACTGAGGAAGACATGAGGTGTTTGCTGCAGAAGGTTAAGGACTGTAGTCTTCAATATTGATTGAAACTCAGTTGAGTGAAATATCTCAGTCACAAAGGGACAAATACTATGTAATGTACTGTTGTAAAACAGTACTGAAATCAGGGTTGGGGAAAAATAAGAAAAGAGGGGATAAATAATGTACACTGCATTGAAACAGATTATGGAAAGAACTGTCAAAAAGGAACACATAAAAGGAATATATGATTAGGTATTATTTGAAAAATGACAACCATCTAGAATAAGAGCTGCATAGTAAAGTGGACTAGGGTGGGGAATTGTACAACAGTAATTTTTTTCCCCAAAGAGAAAAGTGAACTGGGGGTGGGGTTAGAGAGGAAAATGTGCAACAATGAATGAATGGAAATCCCAAGTTCTCTGTAAACATTCATTAAAATATCATTTTTTAAAAAAGAAAACAAAGATTCTCACCCCTGTGCCCACAGGCAGCTTTATGATGGATGGAGAAGAGATTGAGATTGTTAATACCTTCAGCTCTTGGCACCAGCACTCAGCAAATTAAAAGACGATTTACATTGGGGAAGACTGCTGTCTGGGACCTTCTTAGAGTACTGAAGAGTAATGACGTCAGTCTGGAAACTAAAGTGTGCCTGATGCAGGCCATGGTCTTTGCAATTACTTGCTGTCCAACTGAGAGCTGGACAATAACTAAGGGTGATAAAAGACGCATTAATGTCTTGAGTTATGGTGCTGGAGAAGAGTGTTGAACATACTTTGGACTACCAGAAGAACAAACAGGTCTGTTTCACCCTTGGAGAGGGTGAAACCAGGCTCCTCTTGTGAGGCAAGGATTTTGAAGCTCCACCTCACATACTATAGGCATGTGACCAAGAGAGACCAGTACTTGGAGAAGGACATAATTCTTAGAAGGGTGGAGGGACAGTGCAAGATAGGATGATCCAGGATGGAACTGATTGATTCAGTGACTGGAGAAATGGAGTTAGGTCTGTTGGAGATGATGAGTTTGGCTCAGGATAGCACAGGGTTCAAAGCTAATATACATATGGTTGCCATGAGCCACAAGCAATGCAATGACACATAACAACAAGTTTCTTTACCTAACTGTCATTTTACATCATTCTATTCATAACACTGAGAATCATTACTCTTTCTTTTGGAGAATGCAGTTCTATCCATGACACTCAGATTTTTTCTGTGTCAGAATTATTGATGCTTAAGTAAGTAGTCTTCATGTAGGGTCTTTAGTTTAAGAAGATTTACTGCAATTCAAAATATACGTGGTTCAAACCCATCAGCTGCTTCATGGTTTCTTCTTGTTATATGCCATTGAGTCATTTGTGACTCATAGTGACTCTATGTACAAAAGCCCTATATCCTGTTCTATCCTGTGCCAACCTAATTGTCTCTGACATACCTACTCCCACTACCCCAAACACTGAATCAATCCATCTCATCGAGGGTCTTCCTCTCCAGTGCTGTCCCTCTACTCTCCCAAACAAGATTTCCCTCTCCAAGGACTGGCCTGTCCTTGCACCATGTCCAAAGTATGTCAGATGACACTTCAGAATCCTTGACTCCAATGAGCAGCCTGGCTGCACCCTCTCCAGGACAAACCTGTTTGTTCTCCTAACAGTCCATGGTATAGTCAACACTCCTCCAGCACCACAGCTCAAAGGCATCAATTCTTTTTTTATCAAAAGGATAAATTATCTCCTCTTGTCTGATTTATTGCCACTGAACACCTGCCAGAGGGTTATGTATGGATTCGTTCCCACTTTGCACACAACATAAAGTTGCAAATTTTGTCTGGGGCAGTGGTGTCATCTCGAGTTTTAACTTCATTGCCAACACAAAGGCAAGTGGTTCAAATCCACCAGCTATTTCATAGGAGAAAGTTAGGTGATTTCCCATATGGTTTATTGCCTCTGAAATCCACTGGAGAAAAAGTTATGAATTGGTTCCAACTCACTAAGAGATATAGTGGAATGTTTTGATCACTTGTCGACTCACAGTAGTTCACTGACTGTTTTGACCAGAGGGCTTCCTCTACTCTTAGCCCTATATATTTTTCCAAAAGACTACTTGAAACATGATGTTTTGATTACCTCTGGGTAAGTAAGAAAAGTAAGAAAGTGTCCATAATAGAAGCTAAATCCATTTGTAACTTCTCTCTGAAGTACACTTTTGATATACTGTGATCAGTCCAGATTCATACACAAATGGAGAAATCAGTAGGGATCATCAGTATAGACTGGACATCACAAAACTGGTAGGAAATGTTGTCTGTTTTCTCTACTGTATCCCTAGAATTTAGAGTATTTCCTGATATATTGTAAGGTTTTGGTTGATTCATTGCATAAATGACTGTAATTTAGAACCTGCACATAAGTAAAGAGATATATATCATAATATTATTATAAATCCCATAAAATACTTTTTCTTACTTGTTCTTCATGATTCCTTACATCATTTATATTAGGTTTGAGTCAGTGATTCCATTGAATTAGCTATTAAAGAAAGAGTAACCTAGCATACTTCTTCTAATACTACCATGTTTCAGAGATAATATATCTATATTGAACCTCCAAGTTACAAGAAAATTCTGTGATAGCATAAGAATCTGTGAGAACAATGAAATGAAAATCAAAACTGACATTAAAGTCAAACTAAGGTAAGTGTCATCCAATCAATTCCAAGACATGGTAACTTTGTACTTGTCATAGTGGAGCTGTTATTGATAAAGTTTTCAATGGCTGATTTCTTGGAAGTAGATCATCAAATATTTCTTCTGATTTAACTGTAAGTAAACTCAAACTGCCAATTTTTCAGTTAGTATCTAAATCCCCCACTCAGTGACTACCTATTCAATCATATTGTGGTGAATAAGATTTTGCTTAAAAATAAGATGTATGAGGAAAATAATAACGATTTCTTAAAGCTCTAAAATTCCATCTTACTAGAAATGAAGCTAAAGAAAGAATGATAGAATTCTGTACGATCAATGATTTACTCAGTGAAAATACCTTTTGTGAGAAACATAAATGTCAACAACACATGTAGACCTCATCTAACGGTCTACAAATGAATCAGATTGATTATATGTGTGGGAAAAATCTTTGGAGAAGCTCGACATCAGTTGTGAAACTAAGTCGTGTGCTGATTGTGGATCAAATTATCAACTACTTATATGGAAGTTCAAACTGAAGCTAAAGAAAATAAAATAAAATCCAGTAGAACCAATGTTTGATCTCAAGTCTATCCCTGTTGAATTTAAGGACTATCTCAGGAACTACTAAATATTAAGGAGTGAAAACCAGATGAGCTGTGGCAGAATGTCAAGAATATCATCCATGAAGAATGCAAAAAGTCATTCAAAAGATGGAAGAAAAAGAAAAGACTGAAATGTATGGCAGGATAAACTCTGAATATTGCACAAAGCACTGATAAGCCAAAGCAAAAGGAAAAAAAAATGTTAGGGACCTGAACAGAAGATTTTAAAGGTCAGAATGGGAAGACAAAGCAAAGTATCATAATGACATGTGCAAAGAGCTGGAATTGGAAAATTAAAAAGAACAAACTGGCTCAGCATTTCTTAAGCTGAAGGATCTGAAGAACAAATTCAAGCCTCAAGGTGTAGTTCTTAAGGATGCTGAAGGCTGAATGTTGAATGATTCAAGAAAAATATTGTAGAGTGTGTGTGAGGATACAAGAGGAACAGGGTGGGAGCAGAGGGGTTAGAATGAGCAGGGTGATTGTAATTAATCACAGGGTCATACAATTTGATGGCAAGAGGAAGGGGTGGGTAAAGGAAATAGGGAAGATCTGGTGTGAAAAACAATGTATACAAACTTTGTAAGTAAACCAGTATAAAATTAAATTTTATTTTTAAAAAAAAGAAGATAGAAGGAGTACTATACCAAAAAGAATTGGCTGATACAGAACAATTGAATTTCATGAAACAACATATATGAGTCTGTGATGATGAAGGAAGAAGTTCAAGCTGCTTTGAAAACACTGGCAAAAAGCAAGGCCCCAGGAATTGATGGGATACCAGTTGATATATTTCAACAAACAGATACTGGCCTAAATGCACTCACCAGGTGGTGACAAGAAATCTGGAGAACAACCACCTAGTCAGCTGGCTGAAAGAGATCTGTATTTATTCTCATTTAAAAAAAAGAAAAGGTGAGCCGACAGAGTGTGGAAATATTCACACAATATAATTAATATCATGAGCAAGAAAGAACGAGAACTTCCAGATACGCAGACTCGGTTTAGTTATAGCCAATGTTGGACGAATCTTAGCTGAAAGCAGAAAATACCAGAGGAATGTTTATGTGTTTCATGGACTATGTAAAGGCATTTGGCTGTGAATCACAACAAAATGTGGCTGACTTTGGGAAGAATGGGAATTCCAGAACACTTGATTGTGCTTATGTGAAACCTATACTTGAGGCAGGAGGTAGTCATCAGAACAAGCACGGAAATACTACACAGTTCAAAATTAGGAAATGTGTTTGCCAGAGTTGCATACCTTTTCAATCTATGTGAAGAACATATTATCTGGGAAACTGGGCTCTATGAGAAGTAATGTGGCATCAGAATTAGAGGAAGACTCATCAATAAACTGTGTTATGCAGATGGCACAGCCTTGCTTGCCAAAACTGAGAAGGACCTGAGGCTTTTGCTGTAGTGGGTCACGGACTGCAGGCTTGAATATGGATCAAAGTTCAACAAAGATTCTCACCACTGGCCCGATTGGTAGTATCATGACAGATGGAGAAGAGATTGAGATTGTTAATAGTTTCAACTTGCTTGGCTCCACAATCAACACTCTTGGTATCATCAATCAGGAAATCAACATTTAAATTTCACTGGGAAAATCTCCTGTCAGAGCCCTCTCCAGAGTACTGAAAAGCAAGGACGTCAGTCTAGAGTCCAAGGTACTCCTGATGTAAACCATGGTCTTTGCAATTACTTTCTGTGCATCAAGAGCTCAACAGTGACTAAGAATGATAGAATAAGAATCAATGCCTTTGAGTTGTAGTTATAGAGAAGGGTATTGAATACATCATGGACTGCCCAAATAACAAACAGGTTCATCCTGGAAATGGTGAAACCCGGCTGCTCTTTGGACATAAGTTTTTTAAACTCCATCTGACATACTTTGAGTATGTTTCCAGGAAGGTGCAGTCCATGGAGAAGGACATCATGCTTGGGAGGGTGGAGGACAGTACAAGAGAGGAAGATCCTAGGTGAGATGGATTGACCCAGTGACTGGGCCAATGAAAGTAGTTGTGCCTCAAGATAGAGCAGGTTTAAGAGCTGTTGTACATGGGTTCAATATGAGTTGCAGGCAACTCGATGGCATATAGCCATAACATCTTCTCCACAAGTCCAATTGATTTCTGATTGCAACAATTGATAGAAATCATCTATTTCCTCCTTGTTGGCCCTGGTTGTTGGTGCATAAATTTGAATGATAGGGGTATTAACAGTTCTTCCCTTTATGTGTATGAATATTATCCTGTCACTCACAACATTGTACTTCAAGATGGATCTAGAAATCTAGAATAGGTCTTTGTAACTATAAAAGTGACCTCATTTATTCTCACTTCATTTCCAGAATAGTAGATCATATGAATGTCTGATTAAAGATGTCCCTGCCAATCCATATCATCTCATCAGTGTTGATTATGTCAATATTTATGTGTTCCATTTCTTCCTTAACAATCTCTAATTTTCCCACATTCATACCTCCCACATCGCATGTTCCAATCACTAGGGATTGTTTACAAGTGTTCCTCCTCCTTTGTGATTCCCAGTACAAAGACTCAGTCTCTGGTGCCATATCTGTTTGTTGTTGCTACTGTTATGTGCTGTCAAGTCACTTTTGAGCCATAGTGACCCCATGTACAGCAGTTCCGAACCCTGTCCTGTCCTGAGCCAGTCTCGCTAATTCCAACACACCAATCCCCTTTGCCCCAGTTACGGTATTCATCTTGTCCAGGATCTTCCTCTCTGGCACTGTCCCTCCACCTTTTTGAGTCCTTTTCTAAGGACTGGTCTCTCCTGGCTACATGCCCTAAGTATGTGAGACAGAGGTTCAGAATTCTAGCCTCCAAGGAGAAACTTGATTTCACCCTCTCCAAGACAGACCCCCACCTTTTTGAGTCCTTTTCTAAGGACTGGTCTCTCCTGGCCACATGCCCTAAGTATGTGAGACAGAGCTTCAGAATCCTAGCCTCCAAGGAGTAACTTGATTTCACCCTCTCCAAGACAGACTCATTTGTTTCTAGTCTTATCTAAATGTGCTCTATTATAATAGAGTATTTGCATTCTGGTTATTTTGAAAGTGTATGCTTTCTCCAGCAATACTTCTCTCTAGTCTACCTTAATTTGGGTGCTTAGCTTTAAAGTAATATTTAACAGACGAGGATTTTACCCAAAAGAGCTGATGAGAGCATGCAGGTAACAGATACGATGTTGGTCCCAGGGGCCCACCCTTTGGTACATGTATTCTCATGCTAACCCTGCCATGCCAGCATCCAGCTCAATCCCTCTCCCTGTTCTTATGACATCTCCTATCACCTGCCCCTGGCCAACTCTGGATTGATTGCTCAGGCCTCCCAACACCTGGTCCTCCTATTTTCTCTCCACTCCCCTGTGATATTGGGCTCTTGGACTAGGAGTGGCAGGGCGGTCTCCACGTAATAGCTTGGTCTAGTGCTCTGGGTATGTCCAGGCAGGAACTCATCCTGGGTGGGAGCTTGGTCAGAGCGAAAGCTCAGTTTGCGAAATTAAAATATCTGAGAGTATCCTGTTGTTGTTGTTGAACATCATTATGTCAAAACTGAGTTATAGCTGACCCTTTAGCATGTTTTCAGAGGCTAGTAATCACACAGGAGGAGATTTCCCATTCTTCTCCTGCCTGTGAACCAGCTGGTGGATTTGAACTGCATGCCTTTAGGATTTCAGTGGAGTTTCTTTTTTATTTTGTTGTTGTTGTTTTCTGGTTTATAGTTTGCAGTGGAGTTTCTTTACCACTAGACCACCAGAGTTCCTTCTGAGAGTGTCCAGAGCGTGAAAACAGATTACTCCTTGGTGAAGTTTTGAAATTGCTCCTTGGAGAATCCAAGGATTTTGAAATTCCATCTGATATACTTTGGTCATGTTGTCAGTAAGGGCAAGTCCTTAGAGAAGAATATCATACTTGAAAGGGCTAAGGGTCAGCACAGAAAAGGAATATCCTGTATGAGATGGATTGACACCATGACTGTGGCAATGGGGTCCAGTGTGTCAGAGACAGTGTAGTTGGCTCAGAATAGGGCAAAGATCAGAGCCATTGTACATAGAGTTAGAGTTGCAGTCAACTTGATGACACTTAAGAACAATATCTGAAAGTCAGACAATGAATAAAGATGACAGAATAATTGATGTTTTTGCATTTGGCTGTTAGAGAAAAGTGTTGAATAGTCCATGAACTACCAAAATAACAATTATCTCTTGAAAAAGGTACAGTCAGAGTGCTCCTTAGATGGAGGGATAATGAAACTTAGTCTCACATGTTTTGGGAATGTTGTTAGGAGGTGTCAGTCCTAGGAAAAAAAACATCATGTTTGGAAAAGTATAGGATCAGCAAAGAGAGGAAGACCCTCAAGATGATAGATTGACACAATGAATGTAACAATTGGCTCAAGTATTTCAGAGATGAGAAGCATGATTTAGGATACGACAGGTTCAGAGCCATTTTTCATAGAGTCTGTATGAGTCATAGACAACTTGAATGCACTTAACAACAGCAGCAACATGGCCTAAGTATGTGAGACAAAACTTTTGTCTGCCTTGCCTCCAAGGAGTACTTTGGCTACTTTTTCTCTAATACATATTTTATTCCTGTAATATCTACCAATTGAGCTCAAAGGAGTGATGACAACCCGCTTTTTAAACACTGGGCTGCCAATGAAAAGGTTATTGGTATGAACATACCAATGATTTCTTTGGAGAAAAGACCTGATGATCAGTCTCTTTAAATTTATATTATAGCCTAGAAAACCCTATAGAAAGTTTTACTGTCCTAGATGTTCTCTTTGAGTTAGAATTGACTCAACAATACACAGCAGCAAATACTGAAATATGGAAATAAATAATGAGAATTAGAACTCAGCAGTAGGAGAACATTCATATCAGAAAGAACATCTTGTTCCCATTTGCAAATAGGTGAGATTCAACTGAAGAAAAGTGCACAGTTTTATAAGCCCAACAACATCTGTTTCTCTTGTTTTTAACTATTCGGGTGAGTAAATGAATAAATGACAGGTGCTGCAGAAGAATACTCCAATTAGGTAGTATAGCCAGTAGTGAACTGAGCTGCTAGCTCGAAGGTCGTGCCTCTCCAGCAGTTCAAATTCACCAGCAGATTCATGGAAGAAAGATGGGCAATCTCCTCTTGTGGGATTTGCAGTCTTAGAAACCCACTGTCAGGACAGCTTTGAGTTTATTCTTATTTGACTGCAATGAGTTTGACTGAGTGAGACATGTTCTGCTGGATGTATTATTATTTCTAGAGAAAATGAAGGCCTTATTTGCTTTTTATGATCATTGGACATAAGACATAGATACCAAAGTCAACACTCAAAGTAAAAATGTACAAATGAACGTTGCCTTGGTTATTGTTCTGGGGTGACTGAATGGAGAAAATCATGTGCCCAGAAACCTCTAATCAGTTGTCATTCATTTAATTTCAGCTCATAAGGGAGAACCTATGTGTCTGTCCAAGTATGGTTTTCACCAGCTGATTTTGGAGTGGAGATTGCCAGGCCTTCCCTCTCAGGCATTGCTGAATAAACTCAAAGCTCCAAATTTTCAATATTTTTGTGTAACATAGAATCAGAACCAACCCATAGCTGACCCTCTGTCAAATTTTCAGATGTTGTTAATTGCATGAGAGGAGATTTTCCAGCCTTCTCCTATGGAGCAACTAGTAGCTTTGAACTGCGTGACTTCATGATTGTAGTGTAGCTTCTTTCCACTAGGCTACCCGAGGAGTTAAATATGTTAACTATTTGCACCTTTATTTTAGTACGAATCTGGGTTGTGTGAGAGAATAAACTCAAAAGAAGTAGAGATTGTAAAGCTCTTTATTCCAGATAGACGAAGTGAGTGAGACTGAACCCTTTTCATGTCCTCTATAAATCCTATAGAACAAGGTAGTCAGGGAGTGTTTTCTCTAATACCCTTTCCTTTGGGAAACAAAAGCCTTGCAGAGATTAAGTGACTTTTCTTAGAACGATACAGCTTATTAACACCAGAATTGTAATTTTATACAAGCAATCAGGAAGTGCTGGAGGGAAAAAAAAAACACCCCAACATATTTAAATGATTCCATCAAGAATAAAAATTAACTACTTTTTATCAGCCACAAGATAAGAAAGATGACATTTTTTTCTTTGATATCATTCCCAAGTTAAGCTGATGAGTGTCTGAGGAGAATACACAGTTTCTCAGCAAACAATTGAAATATTAAATCATTTTAATTATGTTAAAATTACTCTGACGTAAGCTGCAATAGCATTTGTGTAGTAGCAATGGAATACACAGAAGTGTAAGTGCATGGGAGTGGAAGGCTTTAATTAGAATTGAGAAACAGGAATACTGATGTACAATTCCTTTTAGGGTAGATTCTAGCTCCATTTAATTTAGAAGATTTGCAAAAGAATGAGACAAATATGGTTTGGCTAGAGGTAGCAAAAAAGTGTAAAAACAGTCAGCAAAAAATATGCTAAATAAAAGCTGTTATTTACATTAGCACTTAACAGAGTAAACAAGAAAAAAGATTGTTTTACTAATAAAGACAAAGGTAACAATGCAGTTGTAACAATTCAGGTTTTTCAAATTATATTTCAATCATTTAGGAGGCATTAATGAAAACTGTTGTTGAACCAAAAATAAACAGTCATGAAAACATCGAGGCAGCATGCCTAATGGATCAAACAGCGAACTAGAAACTCCTGGCCTTGAAAACACTCTTCAGTTTGGTCTCCAACTCTTCATGAGAATTGGGGAAAATGCTCTACCTCCTAGTGCCATGTTTATCTCATCTGTGAAACAGATCCCATGAAAATCTTTGCAATGTGTAAATCATAGATACACTATGCGACGTACTAGTTCAATTCCAGATGGGCAGAAATATCTATAGCAGCATACTTTTGTTAATCCTGCAGTTCTTTCCTTGAAAAGTTAGCCTCAGGAAGCTCGAGAACATTAAGCAAATTAAAGTCAAGCTGCTTCCTTGAAACTGGGAAATATACAAATCAAACCTCCTACCTACTTAACTACTCTCATCTACTCCAACCTGACTACAGCTAAAAAAATCCTCAAAACTCACTGCCATTGAGTCTGAATTCGACTTAATAGAACCTTTCTGTGGGTTTTCTGAGGCTGTAAGTTGTACAGCAGGAGAGTTCCTATTTCCCTGTATCTCCTGAGGAGCCCTTGGTGGGTGCAAACCATCACAATGCAGAGCCTTTTGGTTTAGCAGCGCAACTTCTCATAGACAGCACTAACTCTCCTACTAAATGGGCTGTGCAAATCCCTGAGCTCTGTAAACCACTCTTCAAAAATATCCATCCTTATGATTCTAAGAAGCTGGACATTTGAGCTGATTTAAGTAAGCCTTTTCTTCTACTCACCCTTTGCATGTACATTGTTTTAATAGAATAAAATTTGAAAATGTGATACCTTGCAACAGGCATTGTTGAGATCCAAGTAATTTTCTTTTTTCTTAATCTGAAGCTAAGTACAAAAACAACTGTATAAATTGCACTGGATTCTGACTCTGTGCTTCAGTCTGTTGGGTTCGACTAAACAGTATCACCATACAGGTCTTAATACTTCTGGAAAACTTAATGCAAAAGAAGGTTGAATGATAGCAGAAAACCCTGCACACTAATAATGAAAAGATTTCAGTTCCTAGTCTTTGTTCCTTCATGTATTGTCCAGGTGACTTTGAAAATTTCCTATAATCTGTCATCTTGTACGAAAGTGGAATTTTATCCAGGAGAAAATGAAAAATGTGGAATCTCACTATGCTTAAAAGATATCTGTGTACAACCATCAAAAGTCAGGGCCCATGATCTCTGATTATGTCAGGGAAGACATAGCACTTGGGATCAAACAATTAATTGGACAACCACAAGAAAAAATATATATATATTCCATCAACAGAGTCCTAATACGATAGTTTCTCTTGATTCTATGGACTGATTTTTCTTAAGAATTTTAAAAAAAATATTGGAGGCAAGGATTCTGAGGCTTCGTCTGACATACTTTGGTCATATTGTAAGGAGGGATCGGTTCTTGGAGAGGGATATCATGTTTGGGAGGGTGGAGGGCAGGCACAGGAGGGGAAGGCCCTCTGGGAGATGGATTGATTTGGTGACTGAGGCAATCGGGATGAGTGTGTCGGAGACAGTGAGATTGGTACAGGACAGAGCAGAGTTTAGAGCTGTTGTACATAGGGTCGCTAGGAGTCGCAAGTGACTCGACGGCACATAACAACAACAATTTTAATGAACATTTACAGAGATTTTGGATTTCCATTCATTCATTGTTGCACTTTTCTCCCTGCCCAGCCCTTCCCCCTGCCCCCCCCACCCCAGTTCGCTCCTGTCTTTGAAAAGTAAAAGAAAAATTCTTTCTTTGATATACAATCCCCCCGCACCCCTCCCCCTGCCCAAGTACACTCCATTATGCAACCTTAATTGTGGACTCTTGTGATAACCATAATACCCTATCATACATCGCTTTTGAATTATTCTTTCTCTCATCTGTTTCAATGCAGTATACACAATTTATTCAGTTTTTCTCAGTCTTTCCCCAACCCTGTACATTGTGTTTTACAAAGTGTATCACTATTGAACTATGCCCACCATTTTCTTGTGTGTTTAAGTCTCTGCTGGCTCATTCCCATTTCTTTCATCTGCCTCTACCTACCAAATTGTGTAAACCTGTGATTTCTACCCTGCCTATCTTCATACCTCTGCTCCCTCTTCTTCCCTCCTTGTACCTTTGTGTATATTTTACTAATTACTCTTTTATTTTTAAATTAGTGGTCTTATGCAGTATTTATATGGACTGATATTTATATTAAAATGAAATGTCACAACTAATAATAATCAATGAGGCATAAAGCAAAATAAAATGTACCTGAGAACAGAATCTTGGAGAATTCAACACATTTGAAGACACCTAAAAATATAGCCAGGAATCAAGAAATCAAAAGATGTATTTGCAAAGTCTCTTGTCAAAGGTCTTCCCAAAATACAAGGAAAACTTATGCCAATTTAAATACTAAAGTGCACCCTAATTCAACCATGTTCTGGTACAATGAATAAGTATGATAGAAAAAGAATTGAAGCCTTTGAGTTGTGGTGTTGGAGAAGAGTACTGAACATCCCATGTCTGGGAGAATGTGCAGCCAAAACTCTCCTTAAGGCAAAATGGCAAAGCTTCATCTCATAAACTTTAGGGATATTTTTTTAATGGAGACTGTTCCTCAGAAATAGACATTATGTTTGAAAAAGTGGAGGGTCAGTGAAAGAAATGAAGACCCTCAATAAGACAGATTGACTGTGACTTTAGCTCTGAGTTCAAGAATGTCAGACATCATGAGGATGGTGCAGGATAGGACAACAATCATATTTGTTTTTCAAAGGGTTGCTATTAATGATACTCAATGGCACCTAACAGTAACAACAAAAACAAACCTTACTGCTGTTCAATTTGTTCCGACTCATGTCCCTTCTATCTGGGTTCCAAGAAGACGAGAAGAGACTCTTCCGTTTATCTCCTGAAAAGTGGCTGGTGAATTCCAACTCTCACCCTCCTGGGTAGTAGTCCAACACATAAAGCATACCATCAGAAACTAGAAAAGCAATACCATTTATAAGCACTAACCACATGATGAAATACTTAGGAATAAATCTAACTAGAAACACAAAAGACCTTTTTAAGGAAAACTACAGAGTGTTGTTGTTGTTGTTGTTGTTGTTATTGTTGTGTACCATAGAGTCAGAACCCAAAACCAACCCTTCAGCAGGTTTTCAGAGGCAGCTAATCACATGGGAGGAAATTGCCCATCCTTCTCTTATGAGCAGCTGGTGGATTCAAATCATATGTCTTGGGGATTTCAGCAAAGTTTCTTGCCATTAGGCCTAAGCAAATGGGAAAATACCCTCTATTAATAAATAGGCAGACTGAAAATGAGAAAAAAAAAGACAATCCTTCCAAAAGAAATCTTTAGGTTCAGTGCAATCCCAGGACTGATACCAAATTTATACTTCAAGGAGATAGAAAAGGTGATATCCAATTTAATATGGAAAAGAAAGAGATCCAGAGTAAGCAAAGCCCTTCTGAAAAATAAAAACTAAGTAGGAGGCATGCCATTCCCAATCTCAAAACCTACTACACAGCGATAGTAATGAATATAGCATGGTACTAATACAATGACAGACATATAAATGAATGGAATATAATTGAAAACTCAGAAATTAGCCCACCTGCCTACAGTCAACTGATATTTGACAAAGAAACAAACCCCATTAAGTGGGAAAATAACAGCCTTCTTAACAAATCATGCTCAAAGAATTTGACGTCCACATGCAGAAAACTTAAACAGGATATACATCTCTCATCATCTATAAACACCAACTCAAAGTAAATCAGAGGCCTAGGAGTAAAATGCAAAACTATAAAGATCCTAAGTGACAAAATGTGAACAAACTTAAAAGTCCTATCCTACAGCATACACCGTTTGCAAACATAGCCAAAATGCACAACCAAGAGAGGAAAAATTGATGAATGGTACACTCTTAAAAGCAAATCCCTGTGTGCATCAAAAACTTTCTCCAATAGTGAGAAACAAATACCTACAAAGTGGGGAAAAGACTTTGGCAATTGTATTTCAGACAAAAATTTACAGTGTCTCCACAAGAAAAAGACTGATAACCCAATTCAAAACAGGCAAAATACATGAAAAGACTCTTTACAAAGGAAGACTTTCATATGGCTAACAAACACATGAAGAAATATTCAAAATCACTGGCAATAAGAGAGATACAAATCAAAATCACAGTGAGATAACTTCTCATCCCAAAAGGAGTAACAAAGTTCAATAATACAGCAAAGAATAAATGTTAGAGAGTATGAAGAGAGATAGGTCCGGGCTCAGAGCTAAAGTTCTTACTGTTGCTATGAGTCATAGTCAACTCAACAGCACTTACCAACAACATGTGGAGAGATTAGAACTCGTATGCACTGTTAGTGGGATTGCAACAACTATGGAAGGCAGTTTAGCATTTCTTCATAAAGTTGAATATATAAATCCCATATGATCCATTGCCAAGAATATATAGCAAGGAAATCCGAACCAAGACACAAATGGAGATATGTACACCTACATTCATCATAGCATTATGCACAACCACAAGAAAATAGAAAAAGCCCAAATGCCAATCTACAAATGAATGGATTGAGAAATTGTGGTACATTCACACAATGGAATACCATTCAGTACTAAGAAACAACAATTTTACGAAACATATATAACATGGGAGAGTCTAGAAAACATTATGCTGAATGAAATAACTTAGACATAAGGACAAATAATGCATAAGACCACTGTTATTTAAATAAGAGGATAACTGAGTAACATATGTCTAAAAATTCAAAAGGGGAATGGGAGAAGGAAGGAGAAGAAAAAGAGAAAGGGGAGAAAATCAGTAGAATAGCAGAGGTGGTTAGTGGGCAGGGGAGGGGATTAAAGAATGGGAAAGAGTCAATACAGACTTTGAAGATGGGGCAATAATAAGCATACATCACTAATAATTATATAAAATAAAATGTTAATGAAAGATTATATCAAACACAATGTACATGAATGAAACCTAATGTACATAAATAACTGTATGCAAACTAATACATGAAAGGAAAAAATACAATTGAGTAACATTCAGAAAAAAAAGTTAGCTTTGTTGGAAATTAAATACGTGGATATATTAAGACAGTATCATTTCCTCAATTAGCTCAGCGGTAGGATTTTGTTTTGTTTTATTCTAAGAAGAAGCATCATGTTTGATGGAATGAGGCATCTTTAAAAAAAGAAGATAATGCTCACTGATTGACACAATGACTACAACAATGGACTCACATAACAAAGATTATGAGGCTAGGACAGGACTAAGTACTGTTTCTTTCTATTCAACTTAGGGTCTGAATCAAGTCATGAGCACCTAATACCAAAAATATTCTAAGAAAAAAATTGGAAATGTGGCCACATGTTTATGAAAAGATAGAAATATCATAATCCACTAATAATAGAGTATTAAAAAACTAGTAAAAGTTTGCATTGTTGTTGTTGTTGTTTTGTGCCAGCCAGTCACCTGTGACTCATAGTGACTATGTACAATAGCTCTGAAGCCTGCCCTATCCTGAGTCAGTCTCACTGTCCCTGACACACCTATCCTCAGTTATTGTGTCAACCCACCTCAACCAAGGTTTTCCTCTCATATACTATCCCTCCATCATTCTAAGCATGATGTCCGTTTCAAGGGATTGGTCTTTCTTGGCCACATATCTAAAATATGTGAGACAGAGCTTCAAAATCCTTACTTTCAAGAAGAAACTTAGTTTCACCCTCTCTAGGGTAAACTTGTTTGTTTTCTTGGCAGTTCACGGTATGTATGGTTAATACTCTTCTCCAACATCACAACTCAAAGGCATCAGTTCTTATGTCAACTCTCGCCACTGTCTAGCTCTGCTTAAGAAGTAATTGCGAGGAGCATGGCCTGCTGAATCAAGTACACCTTAGTCTCTAGACTGGCATCGTTACTAAATAATTGTTGTAAATATGATTATTTTATTTTCTTGATAATATGAAAATTAATTCTTAGAAAGAAGAGAGTAATAGTGTGATATTAGGGATTATTGTTCAAAATGGCTGCCTTAACCACTATTAGCTTTGTTATGTGCATGGGCGGGAAGAAGTGAATAGGAGGTCTTAGCCTATCTAGAAGAAGACTGGCTAGTCTCACCAATAAATTAAGCAGATCCAGTGTAAAATTTGAGAATCTGACCACTAGCAAAAAAGCAAGAGAATGCAGTACATCCTTTGGGGCGAGAGATTTTTGTGTCAGCCAGACCCAGCCTGTTGTGAAAGCAGCACCATAGCAGCCGTAGCGCAAAATCGAAACCAGAAACTCTATGAGACAGAGCTGACCTTGAAACTGCTACCCCATAGAGGAAACAATGCTAAGAGCCTTTTTCTAAGATTATTGGATAACTTGGTGGGGGAGAGCCATAACTGGCAAGAGTAAGTGTTTAATACTTGTCTAAAGACATGGTGAGGCTAAAGCACATGTTAGCAGCTATTCTGACAGTGAGTATATTCTGTCACTGATCTAACCTCACCTTTTATACTTCCCTAACATGGTCCTTTGTCATCTGTGAGCTATCACAAGATTTTTATTTTTTTTTTTACCCAATAAAGCAGTAAGATTTATATTGAGACGAGTAGAAAGAGGTGTGGGAGCATGGGAGCATGTCTAATCGCATACAAATTGGTTTTGTGTTATTGGTGTTGTTTCTCTTTGTGGAATTGGTAAAGGTCTATTACGGCCATTCCTACATGGCCCTTGCTGTTATAACATTTAGTTTTGGTTTTTACTTTATATTTGTTTGGATAAAAAAATTATATGCATTGTGTTTTACACTTTCCTTTATTCAATTTGTGTTTCATCCAATCAATATGCCCACCATTACCTTATCTTTTCAAGTCTCTGCTGGATTTTTCTCATTTCCTTTATCCTCTCCCTCCTCCTATCAAATTAGGAGACCCTGTGATTTCTCCCTGCCCACCCTCACCCCTCTGCTCCTGCTGCTTCCCGCCTTGGACTCTCTTACACGTTTTACTAGTTATCCCTCTGTTTTTACAATAATGATCTTAAGCAGTCTTTTTGAGACTGAGTTAGTTCATTCAGCATAATGTTCTCCAGTCTCTCCCAAGGTGTGTAGTATTTTTCAAAATCATTGCTCCTGAGTGCTACATAGTATTCCATTGTGTGAATATACCACAATTTCTCAATCCATTCAATTGTAAAGATTTTTTCACAAAGGAAGACATTTGGATGTCCAACATGAAGAAATGCTCAAAATCACTGGCAATAAAAGAGATGCAAATAAAAACTACAATGAGATACAACCTCACTCCAGTTGCAGTGGCAAAGTTTGACAGAAAAATGATAAATGTTGGAGAGAATGTGGAGAAATTGGAACTCTCAAACAGTGTTGGTGGGGTTGTAAAGTGGTACAACCATTCTGGAAGGCAGTTTGCTGTTTCCTTAAAAATGGAAACAGAAATTCCATAGGGCCCAGCTATTGCACTGCTAGGAATACACCTCAAGGAAATTAGAACTGAGATACCAACAGGCATTTGTACATGAATTATCATAGCAGCATTATCTTTTCATACTTAAGGAGGTTTCTTTCTTTTCTTTTTTTTTTCTTGTTGTGTACCATCGAGTCCAATACAACTGGCACAGAAGGAGATTGTTCCTCCTTCTCCAGCAGAGCATCTGGTAGATTCTAACCACATGCCTTTGGGATTACAGTACAGCTTCTTGCCACTAGACTACCAGAGCTCCTTTTCATACAGTTCTAAAATTTTTTTTCCATAAAACCCAGATCTTTGTACTGAAAAACCAAATATGCCACTAGGTTTCCTTATATGAAGAGAATACACATTAAATGATAAGATTAAGCTATTAACTCTAAGAGGAAGAACATAGTATCAAGATGGGAGAAAGACTCACCAATAACCTCCCTTATGCGGATGACACAATTTTGCTTGCTGAAAATGAGGAGGAATTAAGGCACTTTTAGTGGACGATAAAAGAACACAGCCTTCAAAATGGATTGCATCTCAACAGCAAGAAAACAAAAATTCTCATTGTTGGACCAACAGGCAACATCTTGATTGATAAAGAAAAGATTGAAACTGTCAATGACTTCATCTTAGTTGGATTCATAATCAATACACTTGGTATCCACTATCAGGAGACTTATTGCACTGGGAAAATTTGTAGTCAGGAACCACAAATTACAAAATGTAATTGAGAAGCAATTGCATCAGCTTGAGGACCAAGGTGCACCTGATTCAGGTCACAGTCATTTTAACCACTTGCTGTGCATAGGACAGTTAGATAATTATTATGATGACAGAAAAAGAATTGATGCCTTTAAACTGGTTTTGGAGGAGAGTACTGACTATCCCATAGATTGCTGAAAGAATGAACAGTCTTGGAGAACAGACAACTAGAGCTCTCTTTGGAGGCAAAGATGATAGAGTTCTGTTTCATGTAATTTGGGCATGTTGCTAGGAAACACTATTCCTAGCGAGAAGGATATCATGCTTGGAAAAGTGGAGGGATGAAAGATAGGTTGATTGACACAGTGAGTCTAGCAATGGGTTTGACTATGTCAGAGATTATGAGGATGGCACAAGATAGGACAGGGTTCAGATCTGTTCATAGGGACACTATGAGTCATACTCAATTCGACAGCATCTAACAACAAGGTATGTCTAACCCAACCTATGACGTTTTCAATAACTTTATATGCATGTAAAAATTGGGTTATGTATCCAGAAGATTGAAGAACAAGCCTTGTCCTTTAATTGTGTTGCTGGTGAATACGCAATATGATGGGAATTGCTAAAAAAAATAAACAATTTTGTCTTAGAAGGGGTAGAGCCAGAGTGTTCCATAGAAACAAAAATAGTGAGACTTCCTCTCATAGACTTTAGTTGTACCTTCACTGAGGAAGATACGGTAACAAGAAAAAAAGTGAATAATCTTAAGGTGAGTCAGTGAATGTGTAGAAAATGATATGGAGAAACATAATCAACTAATAATTCTTACATAAAATTTCTAGTAAGAGCTATTGTTAGGTGCTGCAGAGTGAGTCTCTATTCATAGAGAATCTATGATAGTTTATGGATCAAAAGTTTAATTGGCCTAGATTTTGTGTAAGACCGCAAGTGACTTTCTCTTAACTTGCACACATAGCTGCAGAATAAATTATGGCCATGTAATTATACTAAAATATGGATAATGTTTAAGTCAGTTAAAAGAATTAATGCATAGCCCATTAGATAAGAAGCTATTAAATGAGCAGCAACAAAGTGGGCGCTGGTATTCTTACACTTCTCCACTTAAATCCCAGAAAATTAAAAGCATCAGAAGAGAGTGCAGTTGAGCTGTCAATACTACATTATTACTCATGTCCTGACCAACTCTTCTTTATGCAACATTCACTCTATTATAATTATGACTAAAGAAAAGACACTGCATTAGTACTTTCTTTATCTAATTTTGTTAAGGGTATTTTAAACTAAATGACTTCAAATTGTTTGAATGTAAAAATACCAGTTATCATCATTATATAGATGACATCTTTGTCATTTGAAAAGTATCAAAACAAAAAATTCTAAACTTTAAACTTAAGAAAAAACCCTCTTTTCTTCAATTGCAATGAAAAGGAAACACATTATTATATTAAATTTTTAAAAATATACACAGAGTATTTTACCACATTTTTGTAACACTTCAGAGTCTAATATAGTGGTTATTTTACTTGAAAATAATTCAGTTGAGTATAAAAAGTTCACAGATCAGACATAAAGCAATGCATAGAAGTGTAGTGATTTTGTTTATATATTTAAATTCTATCTGTAAAATTTTTAACAGTGTTTCAGCAACAACATGCTTGGATGAACACAAATGTAAACTGTACTGCCTAAAATTTTGATGATAGTTTCTTAAATATTGGGTTTTTTAAAACTTACTATGTGTCAGTTATTTTAAAAGTCTTTTGTCATTATAACTAAGTTCTCAAAATTTTGCCTCTTGTAGGCATTACTTTATTCTTGCATACATTTACAGCATATATAAACATATACTTAGAAATATTGTTCATTAAATATATTTATATAAAATTTTTGCAGATGTAATCTCATTCTCCCATCCAAATCTGTTCACTGTGGATGTTTATCCGTATATCCATGCTATAAAAATGTTTTCTGTATATCCATGCACAGATGAATGCTGTTATTGTTACAGGTTTATATATGTAGCATTACTTATCTTTGTTACCTTTAATCCCTGTGCTCTTACAGGATCATCCTTTGGCTGGATCATTTTGTGTTGATCTCCTCCTTATTACATCTTACCTTTCCTTACACCCAAATTAATGTGTGTCTGGGCTTGGGGACTCTAGCCCATAGTCATAGAGGGCACTATAAGACCAACTGGCATAACATAGTTGGCAAAGAGAATGTTATCTATTTTATATTGGTGAGTAGACTGAAGTCGCGAAAGCTCATGAATGGCCATCAAAGATTCATTTTTTTATTCTCAGAGATGGTTCAAATCCACCAATTGCTTTGTTGGAAAAAGATGAGCGATCTCCTTCCATGTGATTTTACTGCCTCTGACAATCTGCTGGAAAATCAACTGAGTCCGTTCTGACTCAATTATACTCAACAACAACACCAACACGCCCACCTAGTGCAAAGAGTCAAAAACCTAAATTTATTATCATTAAGTCAGAATCAACTCATAACTAGCTCTGCATTTTGGCCCACAATTGAACTCTAAGGGTAACACAGTTGGAGGTCCTGGATAGAATAGGGGGAAAATGCAGAATAAAACTCAAAACAATGAAGGGGAAAAACACCCACCAAAACAGGTTCACTGATCAAATTGAGAACTCTGGTGGCCTAATAGTAAGGACTTGCTGCTGTCAACTCAAAGCAACTCAGTTCAAATCCACCAGCTTTTCCATGAGAGAAAGATAAGACACCGCCTCTCAAGTGATTTACAGCCTCTGAAAACTTCCTGGAGGGTCAGCTATAAGTCGCTTCCATTTTGACAGTACAGAACAACAGTGGTCATATCGTGCCTGAGAGAACTTCCAAGACTATGGTCTTTAGAAGATGCCCTGCAAGCCTGAAACGGAAATCACTCTCATGGCTCAGCTTTCAGTAAAACAAAAGACAAATGTATAAGGTAAACAAAGAGATATATCTTGGTAAAGTATAGCCATAGTGCTCCTTGGAAGCCAAGATGACAGAGCTTCATCTCATCTCCTTTGGGAACGTGTTTAGGAAAGGCTATTTCTTGGAAAGGTAGAGGAAAGTAGAGGCTCAGCAGGTTCCATGGTCGGAAAGGTAGAGAGTCAATGAAAGAGAGGATCCTCAACCAAATGGATTGACACAGTGACTGTTGCAATGTCAAGTGTGTGAGAAATGATAAGGATGGCACAATAGCTAGGACAGGATTCAGGTCAGTTATTCATAGAGTTTCTATGAGTTAGTCATACTGGACTGGATGGGCCCTAACAACAACAACAATCTAAGGTAAGTAATAACACCAAGAACGTAGACACTATTTTGAAAAATTAACCATGTAAAACCAGAAAGACAGCAATCATTCATCAGTAAATCTTAGAAGGCAGAACAGGTTTGGATAGAAGATCTATTGGAAATAGTAAACACAAGAAGACAGCGAAAGAGTGCTGTTACCATGTAGAGATTATAATCACTGTTATGAAACAAAGTATGTATTAATTGTTGCATGTAAACCAATTGATTTGCAAAATTTCATCATTTTTTAAAAAAATGTTATAATTAAGAGAACTGTAACTCTATTAGTTATAAGAAATAAAGTAAAATTAAATGTAAAAAGACTATTGTTATCTGATTTTATTGATGACAATTGTTATATATGCAGAACAGATTATCTGGAAGGCTGGGGTCTAAGAGGAAAAATGTGGCATCAGGATTGGAGGAAGACTCATCAACAATCTGCGTTATGCAGATGACACAACCCTGCTTGCTGAAATTGAAGAGGACATGAAGCACTTGTAGCAGAAGGTCAAGGACAGCAGCTTTAACTATGGGTTGAAGCTCAACATCAGGAAAACAAAGATTCTCACCACTGGGCTGATTGGCAGCACCATGATAGATGGTGAAGAGATTGGGATTATTAACAGCTTTAGTTTGCTTGGCTCCACAATCAACACTCTTGATACCAGCAGCCAGGAAATGAAAAGATTAATTTCATTGAGAAAGTCTGCTGTCAGAGACTTCTCCAAAGTGCTGAACAGCAGCAATGTCAGTCTGGAGACTAAGATGCACCTGATTCAGGACATAAGAGTCTTTGTAGTTACTTGTTATGCATCAGAAAGCTGGACAATGACAATAACTAGTGATTATAGAAGGACAATTGATGCCTTTGATCTGTGGGGCTGGAGAAGAGTTGAATATACCATGGACTGCTAAGAGAACAAACAGGTTCATCTTAGAGAGGGTGAGACTCGGCTGCTTATCGGAAACAAGGATTCTGAAACTTCATCTGACATAATTTGGACATGTTGCAAAGCGGGACCAGTCCCTGGAGAGGAACATCATGCTTGGGAGGGTAAAGGAACAGAGCAAGAGAGGAAGACCCTTGATAAGATGGACTGATTCAGTGACTGGGGTAATGGTGTAGGTATGTTGGAGACAATAAGATTGGCACAGTATAAAGCAGATTTTAGGGCTGTTGTACATAGGTTTGCTGTGAGTTTCAGGTGACATGGCAGCACAAAACAATTGTTATATTAATGTCATCAACATTTTCAATGTTCTTGTTGTTGATATTATAAACTATCAAGTAAGAAACGACTCTTAGCTGACCTTCCAGTGATTTTTAGAGGCTGTAAATCACAGAGATGGAGATTGCCCTTCTTTCTCTTAAAGAGCAGTTGGAGGATTTGAAATTTGTAAAAATTCTATTGAACTTGGATATAATAAATAGCCAAAAGTGAGGTTGCTCAATTAAACCTAACAATTTACTAGTTCCAGTGGCCTACTAGTTTGGAACTTGTGCTACAAATGCAAAAGCAGATAGCTCAAATCCATGAGCTGCTCTTCACTGAAAAGATAGGCCCTCTCTTCTCTGTGACTGATAGCCTCTGAAGCTTCACTGGAGGGTCAGCTCTGAACTCGTTCTGATTTAACACAATGAGAGAGAACAAAACCTTGAAAAGGTTACTAGATCCTCTTCTCTCCATTCTCTTGGACCCAAATTGTTTTCAAATCCTTTTTTTTTTAATGATGTTGTATTTTCATTGTCAATTCTTGGGTTAAACATCTGATAAGCCAATACAATGGATACCTTCAAATATCACCTCATCTAAGCATACAAATACATCCCATTTAAGTAATTAGGAAAATATTACATACCTGCCTTACATGTTGTTGCTATGTGCTATCGAGTCGTTTGCGACTCATAACGACCCTATGTACAAGAGCCCTAAACACCGTTCTATCCTGTGCCAACCTCGCTGTCTCAAACACACTCATTCCCACCACTCTACTCACAGAATCAATCCATCTCATCGAGGGAAAATATCTAGTAAGTGATATTTTCTTCCACGTTTAACTCTACATTTTAAGTCAACTCACATACATGTATTACACTATTCACCTTGAAACAGAATTTTTAGAGGACAAAGCTGTCTTGTACTGCTGAATGCAGCACCTAGCACTTCTTGGGTGCTTAATAAATATTGAACAACCCAGCAATCAAGCCCTCCAGGCAATGGCTGCAGTTGTTAGTTGACACATATGCAGAGTGTACACAGTAGGAATTGCCAATCAAACAGCCAGATTTGAACACACAGAAAATAGCAGAGACAATAATGGCTGCATCACCTTCAAATACAAAGGACAATCTATATGTATATATTATGCTATGTATGAATTTTAAAGTATTCATGGTTTCTTTTATTCCATTCTGAATTTACATAACGCTCAGCATGTGAAATTAGCCAAATGCACACACCTCTCTTCAGAGAATCAACTTTAAAAAGGAAATAGTTCTGGATTATTACTTTTAATAAAGGAGTGTCTTTGCTTCAAAAACAACTTCAAAGTTTTGGGAGGTATAATGGCTGCTTGCAGTTGCAGAATTTCTTCCAATCTTACATATTTACAAATCACACATTAATAAGTACCATATGCGTAAGAGCCCTCTATAAAACAGGTATCTTCACCATATTAGAATTGAGCATAGACACTTTACCTTTAGCCACAGATCACTTTTCATTGTAAATTTTGACAATTAACATGCTCTCATTTGAATTTCTCTTAAGATGCCATCTAGGATATTGGGAATTTTCCCTTTGTGTAATAGCTCATCCTGGTAGCCAGGGAGAAGAGTGGACTTCTAAATAACTCTAATCTTTGTGCTGAAGCTTAGCTTTTCCTAAGAGACCTGAGTCAATTCTTTAAAAAAGAAAATTGAAGCCCATCTAAATAGTAAGATAAATGAGTGCCTGACTGTACTAAGATGACTGGAAAAGCCTTAACGGGCTTACCATTTCCCTTCTCACCAACATTTTTCCTGTGATCCTTGTTCTTGTGTCAACCCTTTAGTGAATACTGTTTGAGCTGCTTAAAATTAAACATTCAATGTCAGCTTTATGCTCTAAGGAATATTTAATGTGAGACATTATTCACTTTTGCATAGAAATTAGCTCTGCAGTGTGAAAACTGGCTTCAAGTGAATTCTACTTTAAAAAAAAAATCCATAAGTGAGAACAGGAAGAACCTGAACACAAACACCCCAGTCATGAAAATCACCCCCAACAGCTGTAGCATCTGATATAGCCAGAAGATTGTTTCATATCCAGAGGAATCTATTTACTGTGTAAATAAATACATTCAAATTAGGAAACATAGGAGTCCTTACATATCTAAGACATGGACGATTTTTTTCTTAAATTATTATTATAAACTTAATTCCTCCTTTCATGCATAAGAAAACATTGGAAACACATTTAATATGCTGAAGAGGCTTTTTCTTCTTTGCTCTTTAAAATGCATCTTTTTGCTCCTGACCAGTGGATAATATTGAGTCACATCATTCAAGAGAAGTGTTTTGATTGACTTGGATCATTTACTCAATATTGACTGAGTGTTTATGATGTGCCAAGCATCACAAGCTGCAAAGTGTAAATAGGGAAGATATGCTTCCTCCTTTCCTTAGGAAATATTCCAGAGGAGGAAGGAGACATATTCAGATCATCATCACACGCAAGGTAGTAGAGAAACAGTGGATAGAAATATGAATAAAGTGTCTAGGGCACACGTACTAGGGAGCAGGGCTAGCAAATGAACAGAAAGAGAATAAGTAACTTTACACTAGAATTAAGAGAATTAAAATAGAAAGGATTAGATGCTCTAGGGAGAAACAGCAGCTACTCAGCCTTCTCCATTAACTCCTTCAGAAGATCTATCTGAAACTAAGACTGTATAGATTTCCTTTTTAATGGAGTGAGGATACAAAGAGGTCTTGACATTGCCGGGTGAAGGAAGAGAACAGAAAAGTAAAAATATACATGAATGAAACATAATAATAATTTTAAAAAGAGAATAAAATGAAATAAAATTTTAAAAAACAAACAAACATGAAAACCTGGTAAGCAGGATCTTTCGGAAAGATTGTTGTTGTTGTTGTCATATATAACTGCAACTCACAGTGACTTTATGTACAAGAGCTTTAATCCTGCCCTATCCTGAGCCAGTTTCACTGACTCCAACATGCTCACCCCATTATTACCCCAGTTACTGTGTCTATTCATCTCAACCGAGGTCTTCCTCTCTTCATTGTCCCTCCAGCCTTCCAAACATCTTGTCCTTCTCCAGTGTCTGGTTCCTCGTGGTCACATGCACAAAATACGTAAGATGGGGCTTCAAATTCTTGCCTCTGAAGAACAACTTAGTTTCACTCTCTCCTGCTATAAAACTCAATTGTGGTGATCACTACACAACTCTGCAAATTATTAAAAATTGGGTTGCACATTAAAAAACAACAACTAACTAAACTAAAAATATTTGAATGACCTGATATTATTCTGCTTATTAGTAAAATAGAAGATGGGTCTCTATTAATGCTCCTAAGTTAGAAAAAGTAGTTTAGGTCATTCAAATGTTGACACCAGGGATACAAAGAAGATGAATTTTGATATGCATGGGTTTGTGTTCCAACAGGAGAGACAGATAATCACAGGATTCTAAAAGACTATTAGGTGCAATTGTTGATAGTTAAACTAATGCAGAAACACAAATGAGGGACATTTGGCCCTAACTGAAGAGCTACCAGAGAATAAAGATATCTTTAACTATTTTAAGTCTGACCTAAAAGAAGGGTCAGAGGAAAGGGGCACATGGTATCATCAAAGAACAGTTAGTGTATTAGGAACTTCAATCACTAACTGGAGACATAGGGAGAAGACAGAGAATGGAATCTTAGGAGATGAACAGGTACTAGATGCTTGGGAGATTATACCTGCTTTTGCCAAGAGCTCAAGGTTAAATGAAGGTCAATGGGCAGACATTTCATACATAAGAAACTGAGCTTGAAAATTCAGTTACTTGTCTAAAGTTGCAGAGGAAACAAGTAGCCAAATGAGAAGGTGACTTTAAGTCTGTTGTTTTGAAAAGTGCACCTACTTGAGCATTATCCCATAAATTCCTAGAATTGAGAGGTTGTTTGCAGACGCTTCATGAACTTAACATTTCTTTGCCTCTGTCTCATTATTTGTGTATGAAACAGGCATCATAGACGGCATAGGGGTAGCAGTGAGGTGAAGGGGGGGCGGGAATCATGCTACAGAAGGAAAGTATTTGGAATTTACAAAGATGGCAGATGCAAAATTGTTGGGAAGATGCCTGCCACACAAGTGCTAATGTGATATCATAAGCCAGTGATTTTATTTTCCTGCTAAAGCAACAGAGTATTATGAAATTAAAGTCATAATTGAGCCCAGAATGCTAATAGGTGCAGCTGTATAACCCAATCAGTAAACAAAGAAGATGACAGAGAGAAAGGAAATAGAATATGAGAGTGAATGGCATCTGAATACGCAGCCCAGATAATTTGAAGAGGAAGATATATGGCTTAAATGCTGGCATAAAATATATACACACTAGTATGTCTCAGATGGAGAGAAATTTGTTTCTTTAAATGGAAATGATACAAACAAGAATACTGGATTTAAATGGACAGAGAATATGTATTTCTATAAAAACATGCTAATAGAAAGTTCAGCTGCAAAATAGCAAGAACTTTACAATACAGAGAGAAATAAAACCCACTTGGAATTTTCAGCTTATGTTTTTCACACCAATTGTATCTATTCTACACATACTAGAATCCTTCAACATTCAGCACCGGCTGATACAGACATGTGACTTCACCGGGGCCCTTGCTAGCCTAGGTTTTCAATGATGTTCAGACATCATATCAACTTTCACTAAAATACTGTCCAGGAAAATGGTTTGCTGCACTCTTCAAAAGAGCAACATTGTGTCAATAATGGCTGACAATTGAAAGAAACCATGACTACTCTCAAATATAGACAATCCGCCCCTCCCTTTCCCACCTTTTCTGAGTGAATTGTGAAAGGGAAAAAAAATGGTGTTGAAGTTAAAACAGGAATTAAAGAATCTGCAGGTGTTACATGCTCTTTGAGCTTTTCTGTTAGTTGCATCTTTTCTGCTCAATAATTGGTCAGATTAAAAATCTGATAGAAAATAAATATGTGTGTATTTAGGGCTTGCTGATGAAGTTTTAAAGCTGTTAGTTTGAACACAAAATGTGTTATTACATTGGATTGTCAAAGAAGAACACCTACCTGATATCAAGTTGCTACGGAGAGTTGTTTAAAAATCTGTAATGGCAAATATTCTGTTGATGACCAACATTCCAATCTGTTGAGGTAGTGTTAAGAGAAATTTGTTATTTGCCATGCATCTTGTTAATTTCTTAGATGCAATATGAGGTACAGAGCACAAGTCAATTGGGCTATAAATTGTTTTCAAAAATAGTTATTGAATATTCTTTTAAAGACATTGTTAGGGTCCTTAGAGTATATATATATATATATATATATATATATATATAATGGCATATACAGACAGTATCATGTGTTCAAGAAATAGAAGAATTATTGGGGGGGAAGTAGTTAAAAACATTAAGATATTTTAATGAAAAATAGTTCAAGTGAGTTATTTAAAAAAATTTTTTTAAAAAGTCAGTGGATGATGACCGTAAATCAGTGGCTTGCGCCTATATATACATTTCTCAGACCCTCAGCATAGCCTAAATATGTTTACGCTCCACCATTTTATATCTTTGCCTCAATCCACCAACAACCTTCCCCAGTGAGAAACTGATGAATCTGTTCCATATATTATTGTCAATCTAAAACCAATAATAATTCACTCCCCTACTTATAGCTACCCAGTCTTGTCCCTCTACGTTAAAACAGAATCCAAACTGAGGAGTTCAAGTGGTGTAGTTTGTAGCACCTTCATGTGATGAAAAGGACAGCAGTTTGAATCCACCAGAAGCTTCACAGGAGAAAATTTGGGCAGTCTCCCCCATTAAAGAGTCACAGCCTCAAAAAAGCCCAGGAAGTAGTATCACTATGAGTTGGAAGCGGTTGAACTGTAGTAGGAAACAAAAGACTGTAAATAATATGAAATATGACATCTACCTTCCTTTCTCTCCCTTTTATGATGCCATTTTGTCCCTTGTGCTTTTGGCTTGGATCACTTGTAATTGCTGTTTTATACATTTGTATCTGGAACTCTCTCTACCTAAAACACCTACCTACTCTAAATCGCACAAATGATTCTGCTTTCAGCTACAAGCTAAAAGGTTGGTGGTTTAAACTCAGCAGGAAGTCCTTTGGATCTACTTTCACAATTTGAAAACCCTACGAAGACATGGTTGCACAGGCCCACAGAAAGTTATTATAAATTGAAATGAACCACTAACAGTTACTAAGCACATCTCATAAGGATGCCAGGAGAAGAATCGCTGGCTTTGAGTTGTGGTGTTGGAGAATAATGCCCAATAACCCATGGACCACCTAAACTATAAACAAATATATCTTGTAAAGGGTTTAGCCAGGGTGTTTCTCGGAGACAAGCATGGCGAAACCTTATCTTATGTATTTTGGACATGTTGTTAGGAGGGGCAGGTCTTTGGAAAAAGACATCATGCTTGGAAAGGTTGATGGACAGTAAAGGAGGGAAGGATCCTCAATGAGATGGATCGACATAGTAACTCTAGTGGCGGGCTAATGTATGACAAAGATGGTTAGGACGGCACAGGACAGAGCAAAGTTCAGATCCATTGTCCATAGTGTTGTGATAGATATCTTGACTGTACAAAAAAAAACAAAAAACCAACTACCACATCACATGGTCAGCTTTTTCTCAGCATCTAGTTCTTAGTTCAAATATCACCTACTAAGAAAGGATTTCCTTAAATGTATCCAAAAAGGCTCTCACTATATAGCCCTCCCCTAAGACAAACATTGCTGTCACATAACCTTGTCTTCCACCCTGGACTGTCAGTTTGTCTCAAGGCTTAAAATAGATTCATTCTAGTTGGAGCTTTTGCTCAGAATTTGCATTTCCACCCTAGATATAATGTATTTACATTTGACAAAATCCCAGGTGTTTCTTATAGATCACCAGCTGTCACAAAAAATAATGTTGTTGTTGTTAAGTGCTTTCAAATACCTTGCAACTCATAGCAACCCTATGTACCTAGAACCCTGTTCTATCTTGAACCCTCATTGTCTCTCACACACCCACCTCCATTACTCCTGTCACTTAGTCAATCCATCTCATCCAGAGTTTTCCTTTCCCATGTTGTTCCTCCACCCTCTGAAGCAGAATATTTCTCTCCAAGAACTGGTCCTTCCTTGCAACATGCTGAAAGTATGTCGGACAGAGTTTCCCAAACCAAGGAATAGCCTGGTTTCACCCTCTCCAGAACAAATCTGTTTATTCTCCTATGCATTATATATTCAATATTTTTCTCCTGCACCACAATTCAAAGGCATCAATTCTCCTGCTATCATCCCTAGTCATTGTCCAGCTTTCTGATACATAGCAAGTAATTGTGGATACTATGGTCTGGGTCAGGTGCATCTTAGTCTTCAGACTGACATCGTTGCTCTTTAGTAGTCTGGCAAGATCCCTGATGGCAGATTTTCCAAATTCAATTCATCTTTTGATTCCTGGCTCTTGGTACCAAGAGTGTTGACTGTGGAGCCAAGCAAGTTGAAGCTGTTAACAATCTCAATCTTTCTACCGTCTATTGTTGCCAATTGACCTAGTGGTGAGAATCTTTGCTTTTTTTGATGTTGACTTTCAATCTATATTGAAGGCTGCAGTCCTTGACATTCTGCAGCAACTGCCTAAGGTCCTCCTAGGTTTTGTCAAGCAAGAGTGTGTCATCTGTGTAAGGCAGGTAGTTGATGAGTCTTCCTCCAATCCTGATGCCACCTACATATAGAATGAAAAGTATGCCAATAGGATGCATACCTGGCATACAGTTTTCCAGATTTTGAACCATGCATCATTACCTTACTCTGTTCTGATGACTGCCTCCTGGTCCAACTATAGGTTTCACATAAGCACAATTAAGTATTCTGGGATCCCGATTCTTCTCAGAGTTAGACACATTTTGTTGTGATCCACACAGTCAAATGCCTTTGTGTAGTTAATGAGACACAAATAGACTTTCCTCTGGTACTCTCTGCTTTCAGCCAAGATTCATCTAATACTAGCTATAAGAACTCTAAAATCATGGCCTCTTCTAAAACCAGCCTGCATACCTGGCAGTTCTATGTTGATGTGCTATTCCAGTTGTTTTTGGACAATTGTCGGTAGGGTCTTGCTTGTATATGATATTGATGAGATTGCTTGATAATTTCTGTACCCTGTCAGATCATCTTTTTTTTTTTTTTTTTTATGGGAACAAGTAATGGATCTCTTCCAGTCAGTTGGCCAGGTGGTTGTCCTGTCATCAATTCCTGGGGCCTTGATTTTTTTGCCAGTTCTTTCAGAGCAGCTTGAGCTTTTTCATCACCACAGGCTCTTGATCTTTCATTGTTTTCATTAAATTCTTCTGTGTCAGCCAATTCTTTTGGCACATTGACTCTGTATACTCCTTCCATCTTCTTTTTTCCCCTTCCATCTTATTTTAAAGCTTCCTGGATCATTTAATATTATGGACAAAATATACTTATCTTGCAACTGCAAAATCAAGGCTTGTATTTGTTCTTCAGTTTTTTCAGCTTAAGAAAGCCAAGCAAGGTAGCCTTTAGATTTTCTGACTCCAGCTCTTTGCTAATTTTGTTATAATACTTTGTTTTGTCTTCCCATACTGCCCTTTGAAATCTTCAGTTCCTTAATTTCTTGATTTATTCCTTTCTCATTGGGTTCTTGACACTCTAGTGCAACATTCCACGTATCGTCAGACATCCATTTTTGTCTTTTCTTCCTTCTCCATCTTTGTAATGACCTTTTGCATTTTTGCTAGATGATATTCTTGATATACTACCTCAGCCCATCTGGTCTTCATTCATTAGGGGTCAAGGTCTCAACCTTGTTCATTAGATGGTTTTGAGATTCAGGTGGGAAAAACTCAGAGGTAACTCATGGTTACTGTGATGCTAAACACTGTGACAATGATATGTCAAATGTAATGGTTACCCACAGTGGACAGTGTTTGGTGGAGCTTCCAAACAGGCTTAGAAGCAGGAGTGGCATCCACTTCCAAATTAGCTTGCCTCTGGAAACTCTATGAACTTCGAGAAACAATGAAAGTTATTCAAGTATTCAGGTTTTCATTCATAAGGTTGCTATGAGTTATCTATGACTCGATGGTACTTAACAACAGCTCCAGCCATTGAAAAATTACAGCATGCTGAGAGAAGTGGAAGGTCAGAGAATAAAATAAGATCCTCAACACGATGGATTGATACGGTGACTGTAGCAATTGATTCGAGTATGTCTCAGATTGTGAGGTTGGCATAGGATAGGGAAAGGATTAGATCTTCTTCCTAGAATTGCTGTGAGTCAAAGAGCTCTATTGGCCTAGTGGATAGGACGTTATGCTGCCAAACGAAAGGTGGATGATTTTAATCTGAGGCCCTCAGGCCTGGTTTTAATTGGTTTTGGTCAAACATTCTTCTAAGTGGTATAGCACTGGTCTGTCCATTTGCTGTACAGAGATACTGCGTGGTAGCTGTGATGCTAAACACTGCGACACTTATGTGTCAAATGTGATAATGGTTACCCATGGTGGACAGTGTTTGGTGGAGCTCCCAGATTAAAACAAGCTTTGAAGCAGGAGTGGCACCCACTTCCAAAATGTCTTGCCTCCATAAACTCTATGAACTTAGAGAAATGATGAAAGTTATACAAGTGTTCAGGTCTTTCATTCATGAGGTCACTATGAGTCTTCTATGACTCAACGACACTTGTAAAAACAACAACAAGACTCAAGGTTAAATTTTGGTTCCTGAGGATTGATTTAATCTTCTTTAGCTTTAGTTTGAACTTGCATATGAGTAGTCAATGATCTGTCCCACAATCAACGCCTGGCCTAGTTTTCACAGCTGACATTGAGTTTCTCCAGCAATTCTTTCCAGAGAAGTAAGGTATCAATCTGATACCGGTGCATACCATCAGGTGAAACCCATATGTGTAATTTTCATTTATATTTCTTATAAAAGGCATTTGCAATGAATAGGTCATTGATTGCACAGAATTCCATCATTTAATCTCCCACCTCATTTCTGTCACCAAGTCCACGTTTTCCAACTACTGATGCTTCTTCCCTGTTCCCAACTTTTGAATTCCAGTCATCCATTATTATTAATCCATCTTGATTGTAGGTTCTATCTATTTCTGACTGTAAAGGTTGGTAGTAATCTTCTATTTTCTCCTCTTTGACTTTGGTTGTTGGTGCATATATTTGAATGATAGTAGTATTCATTGAACTTCCTTGTGTGGGTATGGTTATTATCCTGCCATTCAAAACATTGCATTTCAAGATGGATCTAGAATTTGATTCTTTTGATTATGAAAGCAAACTCATTTTCCCCTACCTTTTCACCTCCGGCATAGTAGATCGTAGGATTATCTGATTCAAAATACCCCATGCCAATCTCTCTTTTTTAGCTAGTACCTAGTATGTCAATATTTATGTGTTCCATTTCTTTCTTAACAATGTCTAATTTTCCTACATTCAGGCTTCTCACATTCCATGTTTCAATTAACAGTGTCTGCTTTAACTGTTCCTTCTCCTTTGTGTTTCTACATTTGAGGGCTCAACCTCAGTTACCAAATCTGCTAGTTTACTCTAGGTGTGCTCTATTGTACATAGGGTTTTCAAAGTCCTATTATTTTGGAAGAGGATGGGCAATCCTTCTTCCTAGTCTGTCTTAATTTGAATGCTCAACTTTAGAACATTATCTGACAGACAAACATTTTGCAGAAAGGAGCAGATTAAGAACATTTCCCAATTATAGAAGTAACCAATAGATTCTATGTTGTTCCACAATTGTTGGCACTTGTGCCTTGAGCCATCCTTTTCCCCTCTTCACCAGTGTCCCCTTCCACTCCTATCTACCCCAGTCAACACCTCCCTCCCCCTATTCAAGCCTTGATGTGACGGCTTAGGTCTCAAGCCTTTTGTGCCTCTGTGATGGCTAATGCCTCTTGCCTTTGCTGGTCTCTTATGCTGTGGCCAGTCTCTATTGGGTTGAGGAGACTTTGATTTCATTCCACCTGAATTTCAGAATCATCTCAGGAACAGGTTTGAGGCCTTGAACACTAATGAGCGAAGACCAGATGAGTTGTGGGAGGATGTC
>NW_006399834.1:7079656-7094642 GCF_000299155.1 Elephantulus edwardii | reverse complement strand
GGCACATAACAACAACAACAACAATTCTAAATTCCAGATACTAGATATAGGGTAGGGTAGGGTTTCTATCTCAGACAGTTCTGAGAAAAACACTCTGCCTTCAGCTTCTGCTCCAGGATTGACTTCTTGAGACCTAGTGTCCCTTCTCTTTTTTGAGCATGCTGCTGTCAAAGTAGGATAATTTCCCAAGTAAGGGTGTTGTCTTCTCTAGATCTGACATACAATTAACATTTTCTTGGCCCTGTGTGGCAGGATTCTGGAAATGTGGGTATACCTGCTTTGGACAAGTAGAGGTGTAACACCGAACTTCTACCATGCTAACACCCAAAATTAGTTTTATAAACAATCCCTGTGTGCTGGAATTCTGGGAATGTGGGTGTACCTGATTCGGAGTGGGGGCAAAAGTAATAGAAAGTGCATTAGTTGTAGAATGAGCCTTGAATAGGAATTTGAGTGGCACAGATGTCCAAACCTTATATTTAGGTGCAAAGAAAATGTTTTACTTCTATTGTCCATCATATAAACTATTGCTCTATTACAAAATTAACTTACATTCACTTATTCATTGTGGTCAAATCAGATACAATTCATAACTGACCCCTCCATGGGTTTTCAGAGGTTGGAAAGCACATGGGAAGAGATTACCCATCTTTCTCTTATCTACTGTTAGGTGTGTTGGAACTACCTGACTTTGAAATGGTAGTTCAGCTCCTCACTCAACAGGTCCCTGGAACTCCCTATGATAGAATTAGATAAATTTGCTTTATCAGAGTTTGACTTGGTAAAGAATCATGAGGATTAAAGAATAATCTTAAAACAATATATTGAACCTAAGTAATTTTTACACAGGCTTTATAAATAGATAGTTGCATTTGTAACCTAAAAGTATAAACTTTTTATACATGAGCTTCTTTAAGGGGCAAAGGTGGAAAATCTCCTCCCCTGTAATTTATAGCCTCTAAAAACTTGCTGGAGAGTCAGCTATAAGTCTTATCCAACAATAATGAGTTTTGAGTTATAAAAGGCATAGACACAATGTGAGGAAGACCAAGACTGGCTTCTACCCACTTTATGAAGGGGAACTTTCCCCATCAATAATACCCATAGTACCACACAAATAATTACTTGGTCAGGTATGTCACCCCAAATGCTCCTGTACCTATTTTTACCAATCATTAGGACAAATGTTTGTTGTAACTTGACTCACAGACTTTACTCATAGTTTTGGGGTTTATTAGGGACATAACTTGGGGAGTGGGAGAGGCCAAGAATATCATACAATGTAAACCCAGGTGTAGTCCAGTGGTCCCAAAACAGATTAACAAGGCATAATTCCTTTATTAGTAAAAGCCCAGGTTTGTTTCAGCAGCACAAATAAACCTCTGATTTTCTCAATCAGTCTAGCAAACTTTATCTCAGAGCAGTTACAAGTCAGCTTTTCATTCAGTCATCCAGCAAGCAAAACCTTTAACTCTGGCTCCATCCCCAAGATTCCTCTGGTTATATCTTGCCAGTGTTAATCCACAGCAGTGTCACAGTCTCTTTACCCTCTCTTTACCACTGTCTCTAACAGTTATCCTCACAGTCCGACCACCACTATCTCTCAGAGCATAAAAAAGTGTTCTCTTATTTGGTCCTACATCTGTTGATTGTTTGCAAGACCATGTGTCCCCAGTTAAGGTAGTTGGAGACCACGCCCCTCCCATGGGGGCTAATGCAATGGCTAAATATGTGTACTTTTGGTAAAATTGTCTGCTATACAGTTGAGTTGGATAGATCCTCCAGTGATTACAAACTTGTGAGTTTGATGCAGCAAAATTACACATGCCTTTTTTTTTTTAAGAATTACACATTCTTAACTCTGCTGAAGAATGCAAAAGCCCTTGAATAACAATGTTGTCTAATTACACTACCCAGCAAGGAAGGATGTGACACTCTTATAAGCCCCTAAAATATAAGTATATTCTAATTTACCTGAGGTATGTTGCCCCAAAACTAAGAGAATCTTTATTACTAAAGTATCCACTAGAACATAATTTTTTAAAATAGATGTATAAGATGCATTTGGAAAAGTGTTTAATGTTCCTTAATTTAGTATTGAATATTTTCCTTAATGTGGACTTTGAAAGAGAAAAGATAAATCTAACATCAAATCCGAGAAAGAGTTCAAGATGATTAAAATATTTTTCTACACCTTTTTCTTGGCACACACTTAACCTGAATTTTGGGGAAAGTGAGTACACCTTGAGTGACTTTTTAGTTACTTTTAGTACCACTCTTGGGTCCTTGCAGTCACTTTAAAATTAAGATGGCTGAGGATGATGGAGAACTCCTACCATTCCTGAAAAGAAGCTTTTTAAGTAAAAGAAATCTTTTCCCCCCTTTTCTTGTCTTAATTTTATTCCTCCAGCTATTTCCTTTAATGTATGTACTGACATAATGCAAGATAATATCACTTGTACGTTCTGAACATGTAGTTATGGACCGATAATTTCATAGGTTAGAACATTCGGTCAGAATACTCATTACATTACTAAGTCCTCTATCTTATTCTATAATTTTTCATATATCCATATGTCTATCTAAACACAAAAGACAGTGGCTGCTCTCTGCTGAGAGATAAAGTGAAAATCTCCATTACAATACATTGTCTCCTGTATGAATGCTCCACATTTGCAGCTGTCTTCACTGTATTAACTGATGTCATCTTGTGGATTTTTAGCCTTGTCTAAACGGCTCTTGCAGTGACACTGATAATGAAAAGATACATCATGAGGAGCAGTTATTAATATATAACACTAATTAGATAAAACATTGTTTTGTCTAGTACTAGTTATATTACATAAAATAACTGCCCTATCATGTTCATTTAATGTCAACATAGTCTATACATAGAGATATATATTTTGAAAGGGAAGTTGGTTAACTCTTTTTAAAGTCTTATGAAAAGTGGCTTTGAAATTACTGTATATCACCAACCAAGCCATTACATAAATTTGCTTTTGTGAATGAAGATCAATCTGAGTAACAAGAGTTTAATAATACAAAACGAATATGAATTATTCAAAAAGGAGCAAGCATTTAATGTTTTCCTTTAAGAAAGATGCTGATAATAAAAGTGGAAATGTCTTACCAATTTGGAGCTTTCTGCAATTTTGTACTTCCCACACATGTAACTATTTTTTAAAAAGATATATGCAAAGACATGAAAAATTATCATATTGAAATACACTGAATCAATACATATTTTCATCAATTGGAACTTTTCTTACTAATTATATAATCAATGCTTTTGCAGTCAAGAAATAGAACACAGAAAGGAAAAAAATGGAACCAAATTTTAGCAATCAATAAATATTTTTAAGAATGGTACATACTTAGGGATCCCAATAAAATGTATAAAATAGTTAAGACCTTTAAAATGTCAATGTTTCAGTAAGATTTTGCCTTATGAGGATGCCTACAAACAATCTAAGCTCTATTTCAGATCTGGCACCACAATTCTTTTACCCTCTCTGATACTTACTGGTTTCATACATTTCACTTCTAGCTTTCCTGGCTTCTCCATCTTCTGTTTGCTTGAGGCTGCACATTAGATTTCAGTCTCTACCCAGCTCATCCATCCATGGGATTTAGTGCTTCTGAAAACCTGCTAGAGGGTCAGCTATTAGTTTGTCCTGACTGATGGCACTCAGCAACAACAATTCAGCTCTTAGGTTTAGTAATGTGGTTGAAATGGCAAATCTCAGCATCCCAAAAGACATGGCTTTCAGGGCTTACTTAGTAACTTTATGAACTCTAATCCTAGGTAAGACAACTTGCTAGAGGGTCAGTTATGAATGAGTTCTGACTCAACAGCACATAACAACAATCCTAGGTAAGAGAAGTATAATAGCCTTACTTATATTTTATTTCCATTTCATGCGCCCCGTCTTGTCCATTCACTCCTCAACATAATCTTGCATTAAAACATTATTTTTGGTGTGATAAACCAAGATCTATATTTTTTATAGTTCCTCTGAGCTCACTTTGACTCATGGCAACCTCATATGTTAACACAGAACTTCTCCATAGTATTTTCTTGGCTTAATATTTATGGAAACAAATAATCATAACTTAATTCTGGATTTCTTCTCAGTAATTTGAACTATATACCACTCCTCTAATGTAATAGAGAAAAAGAAACAGCAGAGGTTTGTTATCAAAGAAGTATAGCTCTTGCAGACAGTTGCGATCAAAGTCGAAAACTATCTCAGAAGCATGGTAAGAATATGAAAGTAGTGTTTGATTAGACCTTGAGATATTTTAAATGCACCCAGACTGTGTGTTAGTGGAAATAAATTTGTTACCATTGTAGGTAAAATCACACGGGGAAAATGGGCAAAATTCCAAAGAATCAACCAGAGGAACTTCTAGGACTGCCATTGCAAAACATCAAAATTGTGGCATGTTGTAGTTTATATGTTGTATTTTTGAGTGTTGAGCAAAAGACCAATAGTATATATCAGATGGTACCTAAATGAAGAGAAAAATAAAATATTATTTGAGGAACTATGATCCTAGGCAATTTTTATCTCTAATTCTTAGTAATGTTAGGCATTATAAAAACTGCAGGCACAGGGAGAGGAACTGGCCATTTCTCCTCTAACTTCAAAGAAGGAAGAATTCCTTCAACATCAAAAGCATCAAAAGCACAAAGATAACTCCAAACTCACCAGTTGCTCCATGGGATAAGGATGGGCAATCTTCTCCCATACAATAAATGTCTCTGAAAACCTGCTGCAAGGTCAGCTATGGATTGATTCTGACTCGATGGTACACAACAACAGTAGATAGGTAGTGAGTACCATGGTAGGGACAGTTGTATTAGAATTGGTAGAAGAATATGGATTATGGAATATTAAGGCATGTCTGACCTCTTTGCAATGATCACACAGAATGTACAGATAATGAGACTGCAGGATTTTCCAGGGAATCAGATAGATTCAGACCACCAAAGAGGTACCAGCTTTGAGTTAGCAGCAACTACCTACATAGTAGGCCACAAGAGCTCTAGTAACTTAAGTAATTGTGAAAAGTATTACAGGCCCTACCCTAAGGAAAATGCCTTTAAGTTCAATCAGGCCTGTGATGGGTTTAGGGAGCACTGCATTCCACCCTTAATGCTCCTACAATGGTTCTGTTTATCAGTTCTTCGGGAAATGGGTCAGGTTGGCTAATGCATGTTATTGTTGTTGTTAGATATCATTAAAACCATTAAAACTACAAGGACCAGTTCCCTCTGAAAATATGCCCAAAGTAAGTAAGATCAAAATTCACCACCTTTGTCTCTAAGGAGCACTCTGATTAGACTTCTTCAAGACAGATTTATCTGTTCTTTTGGCAGTCCATGGTATATACTCTTAGACAATACTTAACTCAAAGTCATCTTCTTCTGGAAACTCTATTCACCATCTAACGTTTAGATGCAAAGGAAGCAACTGAAAAAAACCATGCCATTGATCAAGTGCACTTTGGTTTTTTAACTGACATCCTAGCTCTTCAGAATCTTGGAGAGATTCCCCTTGATGGCAGATATTCCCAATGTGACACATCTTTTTATTTCTTGCCTACAAAATAGCATGATGTTGCCTACTGATTCAGTAGAGAGGATTTTTATCTTGACAAGAATTCCACCCCTTAACACATCCTCAACACACTCTACACCATAATCTGTGACCTGGCTCATATCGTGGGACCCCAATCACTTCTCAAATGAGCAGAAACTCAGACCTGACTATGTACTCCAACTCCAATTTTCTACTGAGCTGACAGATATGACTCTAAGCTAGATAGTTTGTTTTCTATTTCTCATAGCATGCAAATTTATTTATGATATGTGTATGCTTGCTCATTTATAGTTTTCTGGATACAGCACTTGTCTGGCAATTTGCTGCAATAGAATGACTTATATGTTGCTATGATGCTGGAAGCTATGCCACTAATGTTTCAAACACCAGTAGGGTTAGCAATGGTAGTCAGGTTTCATTGAGATTCCAGACTCACAAACTAAGAAGCAGAATGGGATATCGACTTATGAAATAACAGGCTTTCACAAACACTATGAATGACAGAGGAACAATATTAAATGTAGTACTAGAAGATGAAATCTTCATGTTGAAAAGCACTCCAAAAAGGCAGAGAAGTAGCTGTAAACATCCACTAATTAGTAATTGGAATATGGAATTAAATATCAATCTAATAAAATTAGAAGTTGTCACAAATGAAATGGAACACATAAAGATTAGCATTCTAGTCACTGATGAGGTTTTATGGGCTGGTATTGGCCATTTTGAATCAATCACATAATCTGTTATTCTGAGAAAGAAAAACTGAAGAAGAATGGCATCACTGTCATAGTATAAAAGAACATTTCAAGACCTATCTTGTTGTGATAGGATACTATCCATATGCAAAAGTAAGTCATGTTAACTAATATTTAAATATACACATCAACCACTAAGTCAAAGATGAAGAAATTGAAAACTCTATGAATTTCTGTAGTCTGAGATCATTCAAACATGCAATCAAGATTCATTAATAATAATAGGTGACTGGAATACACAGTAGGAAATAAAAAAGGATTTGTAGATGGAAAATACAACCTTGGTGATAAAAAAGAGGCTAAAGATCAAATGAGTGAATGACAAAATGAATTGAAATACCATGTCTTGAGTGAGGTCCACTTGGTGATATTGTTCATTCTTAACACCCTAAAAAAGTAGCATATTTTCCAAACTGAAATGTCTGTTGATGTCATGACTACTGTATATCTGTGAATATTGATTTAAATAGAATGAAATCCTTGATGATTCCAGTATTATCTTCATTTATCATGATGTGTTCAGTAGGATTTGACCCAAGGTCATATTTTGGTGCTTGTGAAATTGTTTTCATTTTATTTACCTTCAGTTGGAACTTGTAAATGAGTAATTGATGCTTTGTTTTGGTCACTTATATCAAAGTTCGCCATTGATTCTTTCCACTGATGTGTTGTTATTTTTGTTTTTATTGTTATTGTTGTTATTGTGGACCATAGAGTCAGAACTAACTCACAGCTGACCCTCTGGAGGGTTTTCAGAGGTACTTAATCACACAGAAAGAGATTGATCATTCTCTTTTGGCATACCAGCTGGTAATCTTGAACCTTGTGCCTCATGTAGCCATTCTGATTTCTGTATAGTTCATCAGATGAGGTCCACATACACAATCACGTTCTATTTTTTTAAAAGACATTTGCAATGAATAACTTATTCAATGTACACAATTAGTAGGGTAGTTCTTATATCTCACCCTAATTCTATGTCATTAATATAGTCAATATTTCAGCATAAAATAAACAGTTAAGCTGGCTAGGAAAGACATTTATTTTCTTCAGTTTTCGTTATTCATAGTCCAACTTTCAGATGCACAGGAAGCAATTGAAACACAAAGGTTTGAATAAAGTGCACTTAGTCTTTAAACTGACATCATTGCTTTTTATAACTTTGGAAGGGTCCTTGAGAGCAGACTTCTCCAATGTAATTTGTCTTTTAATTTCGTGACTACTAGTACCAAGGGTGTTAATTGTGATTCCAAGTAAGATAAAATTATTAACAACTTCATTCTTTTCTCCATCTATCATGATGTTGCTTATTGATACAGGAGTAAAGATTTTTCTTTTCTGGGTGTTGGCATGTATTATATAACATATACATATTAAATTTATGTATATATTAAAGACTGTCTTTGATCTTCTGCAGTCAGTGCTTCAAGTATTTTTCACTTTCTGAAAGCAAGGTTATCTCTTCTGCATAGCACAGTTGTTAATGTGTCTTACTCAAATCCTCATTCCACATTCTTCTTCATATAGTCCAGTGACTAAAAATACAGATTGAATATGTATAGAGAAAAGAATACTACCCTGACACACACTTTTCCTGATTTTAAAAAATGCAGTGTTCCCTTGTTCTGTTTAGACAACTGTTTCTTAATATATGTATGTTTCTCATGAAGAGTTAAGTGTTCTGGGGTTCCCATTCTTCTTAATTTGATTCATAATTTGTTATGATTCATATAGGCAAACACTTTTGAATAAGCAATAAAATACACATATATCTTTTTTATATTCTTTGCTTTGAGTCAAGATACACTTGACACCAGTAATGATATTCGTCATCCCACAGCCTTTTCTGGATCCAACTGGAATTTCTGGCAATTCTTTCTCAACATATCATTTCAAACATTTTGTGTAATCTTCAGCAAGATTTTACTTGCAGACAATATTAGTGATATTGTTCAATAATTCCCACTGTCTGTTGGAACTTATATTAGTTTGCTTTTTAGGTAATGGGGACAAATACAGATCCTTTCCTGTCAATTCACCTAGTAGCTGCTGTCTTCCATATTTCTTAATAGAGATTGATGATTATATTTAGGGTGCCTCTGTTTCCAGAAACACCTCAGTTAATATCTGTAAAAAGAGCCAGGGCCATATGAGGTTAGCTATATCTGACCTTTACCAACTTCATAGAAGGGAACTGTCCCCATCAACAGCATTGATAACACAAAACCAATTCCTACAAGGTCAGACATATTCCCCATGATCCCATACCTCAATCTTACTGCTTTATTTGGTTCAAAGTTCATTGTGATAGCTCATAGATCACACAGAACCATATTGGGGAAGTCAAAAGTTTATAATCCAGGTTACTAGCAGAAAATAATTACGAAAGCTTCAGAAATGTGCATGCAGACACCTCAGCCTTGGGTCTCATGGCTTTAGATCAGTGTTACAAAGTTCTCAGTCCTGCCAGTATCAGCCCCCCACACCTTGTTGTCCAACAAACTTGACAAAGGCTCTTAGCTCAGGTTCCAATGATGTAGCAGTCCCAAGGTCCCATCTCATGTTTCTGCTGTGGCTGCTATGGCTGTTGGTCCTACAGGCTCCCTTACTTACTCTTTTCCTGCCAGTGACGTTTTTTCTCTTCTTTGTTGGTGCTGGAGAAGTCTAATTCTACTGCTGCTAGAGTGCTCAATTTAGTGACAAGACTAGCCAATCCTCTTGTGGATAGGCTAGCATACCCCATTCACATATTATACCTGACCATTTGCATGGCAAAAACAAATTCTGGCTAGGAAAGCCATATTGAAAGATAAACTATACAGTATCCAACAATTCATGGGTCTTTATTTTGTGCCAATACTTTCAGTGCAGCTTAGATTTCTTCCTTCATTCCATTGGCTTTTGAATATTATGCATATTTTGCTGTTATCCTTCTATTATCACAAAAGTGGTCTTATGCAATATTTATCCTTACATAACTAAGATATTTCACTCTGCATAATGCTTCCTAGTTCTTCCTCAAGTTATACAGATGTTGTTGTTGTTGTTGTTATGTGCGATTGAGTCACCTGCAACTTATAGCGACCTTGTGTGCAATAACCCTGAAGCCTGATCTATCCTGAGTCAGTCTCATTGATTCCCATAATCCTACCCCCACTACCCCAATTATTGTGTCAATCCGTCTCATCTGGGATCTTCTTCTCCTGTGCTGTCCCTCTACCCTTTCAAGTATGATGTCCTTCTCCAAAGACTTGACTCTTCTGACAATATGCCTAAAGTATGTTGAGATGGAGCTTCAAAATCCTATTTTCCAAGGAGGAACTTGGTTTCAACCTCTCCAAGACAGACCTGTTTGTTCTCTTGGCAGTTCATGGCATGTTCAATACTCTTCTCCAGCACCACCACTCACACACATAGATTCTTCTGTCACCCTTCATCATTGTTCAGTTCTCTAATACATAGCAAGTAATTGTAAAGACCATGGCCTGGATCAGACACACCTTGGTCTCTAGATTGACATCATTGCTTTTTAGCACTTTGGTGAGGTTTCTAAAAGCACACTTCCACAGTGTAATTTGTCTTTTCATTTTCTGGCTGCAGGTGCTATGAGTGTTGATTGTGGAGCCAAACAAGCGGAAATTGTTGCCATTATATAGTATTTTACAAAATCATTGTCCCTTAGTGCTACACAGTCCTCTATTGTGTGAATGTATCACCATCTTTCAATCCTATTGATTGTGCTTGGACATTTGGACTGTTTGAATTTTCTTGTTATTATGAATGAAACTTTTATGAACTGAAGTCTATGTATTTGTGTCTTGGTTCTGATTTCCTTGGGATATAAACCTAGCACGTCTATGTTCAGATTTTTGAGGAAACGTCAAACTGCCTTCTGTAGTAGTTGTTGAAATATTGAATGAATTTACAACCCCACCAGCAGTGAATAAATGTTCCAATTTCTCCTCATCCTCTCCAATATTTATTGTTTGCTGTCTTGTTAAATGTTGTCACTGCTGCTGGCGAGAGATGGTATCTCATTGTGGTTTTGACTTGCATCTCTCTGATTGTTAATTATTTTGAACATGTTTTTCTTGTGTTTATTAGCCATTCAAACGTCCTCCTCTGTGAAAAGTCTTTTGCCCATTTTATGATTGAGTTATCAGTATTTTTTCTTGTGGAAGTCTTACAATAGCCTGTAAACCTTAATTATGAGACCCTCACCTGAAATGTCAAAAGTTTTCCTCAGTATGTAGGCTTTCTTTTCACCATATTGAATAAAGTTTTTGATGCACACAGGAGCTTTATTTTTTTTTTTAGGGGCTTCATTTTAAGGTACTATTCATTGATTTTTTTTTTAATCTGCTCCAGGTTGACCATATTGGCTATGTTTGCAAGCCTGTTTATGCTGTAGGCCAGGGTTTCTTATGAGCATTATGGTTTCGGGGTTTACTCTTATGTCTCTGATCCACTTTGAGTTGTTTTGTTGGGTTGTTTGGGTTTTGTGTATCTTGGGGGAGAGAGTTTGTTTTTGTTTTATTTATTTATTTGTTTATTTTTTATGATGAGATGTGGATCCTATTTCAGTTTTCTGCATTTAGATATCCAGTTTCACCAGGACCATTTGTGAAAAAGACCATTGTTTATCCATTTAGTGGGTTTTATTACCATGCCAAATATCAGTTGACCATAGGTTGATGGGTTGGTTTCTGGACTCTTGGTTTTATTCATTGATCTGTAAGTCTGTTGTTGTACCAATATCATGATGTTTTGATTACTATAGTTGAGTAGTAGGTTTTGACTTCAGAAGAACTTTGCTTATTCTGGGCCTCTTTCCTTTCTGAATGAAACTAGAAATTGTCTTTTCTTTCCTCTTGAAGAATGAATTTGATAGCTATATTAGGATTTTACTGTCTTTTTCACAATGCTCAATCTTTAAATCTGTGAACAGGGAACATTTTTCTGTTTAGCTAGGTATCTTACTGCTTCATATAGAAGTGTTTTATTTCATATTCAAATTAACTTTATTCTGTTGTAGTTAAATCCTCTAAGTAGTTTTCTAGTCAGTGACTTGACAGAGGTTCCCACAGTCTCCATCAAGCAGGTTTCTTCCTTCATTGATCCTATTTTATCATCCCTAAGCTTTGTCTACTTCTGTGACTGTCCTCTTCTGTCAGGAGGGATCAAATTTCTGCCCAATGGCTTCAATCAGAGCTCAAAGCATTTTTATCAGCTGAAAGTGCCTTCAGGCTTGGTGGGAACCATGTGGACAAAGTCTTGTAGAGCACAGCACTCTAGTGCAGCCTGGTGACCAGGTCTACAGCTTCTATATACTTAGGATTGGGCATGTAGACATTCTTAGTAGGGCAGACTATCCTCACTTTCAAGGCATATGTACTTCCTCTTCCCCAGCACCACGTGGACTCCAGATGTCAGCTGAACTGGGGCTGAGTCCCAGGATGTGGCCAGCATGAACATAAGGACCTACCATTTTCTTACCAATAGGCAGATGGATGGAAAGGAGATTGAAACTGTCAATAGCTTCATCTTGTTTGGATCCACAATTAACCCCCTTGGTAACAGCAGTCAGGAAATAGGGAGACACATTGCACTGGGGAAATCTGAGGTTATGGACCTCTCCAAATCATTGAGGAGCAATGATGTCATTTTGAGGGCTAAGGTGCATCTAATTCAGTCCATGGTGTTTCTGATTACTTACTAAGCATCTGAGGGCTAGACAATAAATTAGGATGACAGGGAATATATTGACCCCTTTGAGGTGTGTGGTTTTGGAGAAGAACACTGAACATCCTATGGATGGGGAAGAAAATTATATTCCTTGGAGAGGACACAGATGAAGTACTCTTTGGAGGTAGGAATGATGAGGCTTCACCTCACATACTTTGGCATGTTGTTAGGAGGGGCTATTCCTTGGGGAAGGACATGATTCTGGGAATGGTAGAGGGTAAGGAAAGGAAAGGAAGACCCTCGACCAGCTGTATTACTGCAATGGGCTCTTGTTTTTCAGGTAGTTTAAGGAGAGTGCAAGATAGAGCAGGGTTCAGATGTTACTATGAGTCATAATCGACTTGACAGCATCTAACAACAATAACATAGCATTTGGCAGATGACTTTCCATCAAGGTTTTTGGAGTGGCCATCCACCTTTTTGGAGGCATATCTGACAGCAAGTGCCTGAGGGGGCTTAACAGTGATGTAACAGCTGACCAGGTCTACAATGCTAATATCAGTGATGCCATATTGGTTTTCCCAAACTTCCAGTCTTGGAATGTCTCTTTAGTAGTGGTTTGTGGGGTTGTTGTTTTTTTTGTTGTTGTTGTTTGGTTGTTTTGGTTTGGTTTTTTTTTTTCCTTTGTTTGCTTTGTCTTTCATTTTATAAAGTAGTGCTTTGTAGTTTTCCTTAAAAAGAGTTTTTGTGTCTGTAGTTAAGTTTACTATTGAATATTTCATTTTGTGTTTGGCTACAGTAAATGGTACTGATTTTCTAGTTTCCTTTTCTGTGTTTCTTTGTTGCTTTAATAATATCCAACTGAGTTTTGTATGTTAATCACAAATCCTACCACTCTATTAGGCAAGTCTATTACTTCTATCTTGACTCGATCTTATAAATTATAAGACAAAATTATTTAAGTACATAATCCTTTCCTACTGAGATACTTGTAATAAATTCTATTCTCTCTTAAAAAGTATAAATTATTCTCTCTAATAAATGTTCAAGATTATATAGAGGAGTTCCTAAAATTGAATCCTATTATAATTTATCCACATCATGATAACCTAATAAAACTGTTTTTGGATCCTAATTCTGCCATTCTGCATAGACATCATATCTCCTAATCTATTTTTTATTCTGACTTCTCCTTTCTATAAATACAACTAGTCATCATGTTATTTCTCCTTTATCATAAAAAACCCAAGCCTAAATTTAATCATAATTCAATTATGTAGCCAGTCTTTGTTGTTGTTAAGTGCCATTGAACCAACTGTGACTCATTGTAACCTGTGTACAATAGTCCTAAGCACTGCTCTATCCTGTTCACCCTCTCTAGGATGAACTTGTTCATGAACTAGCAGTCCATGGTATATTCAATATGCTTCTCCAAAACCATAACTCAAAGGCATTAATTCTCCTATCATCCCTAGTCATTATTCAGCTTTCTGATACATAGCAAGTAATTAGAAAGACTGTGGCCTGGATCAGGTGCACACTAGTCTCCAGACTGACATCAATGATCTTCTGTACTTTGGAGAAAGCTCTGACAGCAGATTTCCCAATGAAATTCATCTTTCAATTTCCTGGCTACTGGTACCAAGAGTGTTGATTATAGAGCCAAACAAACTAATGCTGTTAATAATCTCAATCTCTTCACCATCTATCATGATGCTGCCATTCGGCCCAGTGGTGGGAATCTTTGTTTCTTTGATGCTGAGCTTCAATCCATATCTAAGGCTGCTGCCTTTGACTTTCTGCAACAAATGCTACAGATCCTCCTCCATTTGAGCAAGCAGGGTTGTGTCATCTGCATAACGCATATTGTTGATGAGTCTGCCTCCAATCCTGATGCTACATTTCTCCTCATAGAGCCCAGCCTTCCAGATAATCAGTTCTGCATATAGATTGAAAAGGTATAGAGATAGACCACAACCCTTCCTAATGACAATTCTTAGCATTTTGCATTCCTGACCACAACGTCACATTTCCCCAAAAGTTAGAATTCACCAATAATTACACAGGAGAAAGATGGGAAATATCCTCCCATAAAGATTTACAGTCTCAGAAACTTGACAGAGTGTAATTGTGAGTTTAAACTGACAAGATTTCAGAGCATGAATAAGTGAACTAGATAGTGGGATCTGTATTACAATAAAAAGTTATTTGTTGAAACTCCAATTTGGGAAATGATTCCTAGATTTTACCATAACGGGGAGGAAGCAAAGAGCACTTGTACCACTGTTAATCATCAGTTTGTCATTAGTTGGAATATGAGTGCTGGTTCAAAAGAGTTTTGCTAACAAATTTTCCAACTTAAAATCTATCTCCTTCTGGCTGTGCCACTCCACAAACTAACAAAGGCAATAGACTTCATGAAAGGGGCTGCTATCAGATGAGAGGCTTATTCCCAAAGCCAACACATTGAGGTGTTAGGAAGTGAGGGACCTGCAATCTTCTTGGGCAGAAATTTGTTCAGCTAGAGAATCTGTCCATACCACTTTGTAGACCAAAGGGGAAAGCAGACTTTAGGGAAAAAATGTGCAATAAAGCAAGACTCCAGCAGGGCTGGAGACCAAGAACTTGAAGTATTTTAGGAAAGGCAAACCTTCCTGCTTCACACATCCAAAAAGGATTTCCAGTAGAGTAAGTTCCCATTCCTATAGATGGAAAAGTTCAAGCCTGCAACTATCAATAAAAATATCTTTATCATAAAGATAAAGAACTGTCAACAACTTATGTAGACACAATTAAAACAACCTAGTACATACCTACATATGCACCCAAGCGTCGAGGACTCTTCTTCATAGGGTCTCTATGAGTCGTCTGCAACTGGACGGTACTTAACAACAATAATATCAACACAGAGAGAGAGATCAGCTTGCCCAGTGGACA
>NW_006399834.1:7078804-7079401 GCF_000299155.1 Elephantulus edwardii | reverse complement strand
GAACCGGGAGAGAGGATGAAAGACACCCAAGCATCGAGGACTCTCCTTCATAGGGTCACTATGAGTCACCTGCAACTCGAGGATGCTTAATAACAACTACAATAGTACAGACCAAGAGAAACTTTATGCAATGTCAAGAAAACAGCAGAAAGCTTCAAATATTGTGAGAAAATGAAATGTCTTTTCCTGAAAAACCATAGCGTCTCAGGAGCAATGAATGCCCCAGAGACAGAGAGGTAGTAGACATATAGTGATGTGGAGTCATATGGACAACTCTGAAGAAGGTACAACTTGTGAAAGAAAGAATGGAAGCCACAAATAAAGCAAATACATGAGAGACAGTGAACCAGAAGAATAGAGTGATGTGAAGTTATATGAACAGCTATGGAGGAAGGTGCAAATGATGGAAGAAAGAATAGAAGACATAAAGAAAGTAAATACCTCCGAGACAGGAAGCCAGAAGAAATATAATGATGTGAAGAACATCAATTACTATGAAAGAAATTGCAACAGATGGAAGAAAGAATCAAAACTGTGGGGGAAGGGGAGGAGTACAAGAACTTAAAATATCATCAAAAGACAGAGCAAGTCCAGCCC
>NW_006399834.1:7075285-7078394 GCF_000299155.1 Elephantulus edwardii | reverse complement strand
TTCTCCAAAATAAAAGATATGGTTAAAATGCTAAAAGCAACAAGAGTAAAACAAAGAGTCCCCTACAAATGAACCAGTTAGATTAAGATCTAACTTCTCAGCAGAAACCATGTGAACAAGAAGACAATGTGATGGCACATACAAAAGGTTGAAATAAAACAGTTATCAGCAAAGGATCCTGGACCCAGCAAAGCTGTCCATCAAATATAAAGAAGAAATAATTTCATTGTAGAAAAAGAGGAACTTAATGAATTTGTAGAAAAAAGATCAACTTTACAAGAAACTCTAAGGGAAGTCCTTCTTCACACAGAGACCCCAAAGGAAAGTGAATAGACCATAGTAATCAGAAACAACAGAAAAAGAAACACAGCAAAATCATGACAATAAAACCTGAATGGCAATAATCACACCTACTATGAATGGATTAAATGCATCAATCAAGAGAAAAAAAGAGTAGCAGAATGGATTAAAAAACAAAGCACATCACTATGTTCCGTATGAGAGATTCCTCTAAGAAATGAGGAAAAATATAGAGTAAAAATCAGAAGCTGGGGAAAAAAATACCAGGAAAATGGCACCCATTAAAAAATAATAATTTTTTTAAAAAGCTGGAGAGGCAATACTAATCCCTTACAATATAGATTTCAGGATGAAAACGAGCACAAAAAATAAGGAAGAGTACTATGTAATGATTAAAGTTACAATAATAGATCAAGAAGACATAACTTTGGTCAACATCTCCACACCAAATGATAGACCCACAAAATATATAACAACAGCTAACAATTTTGAAGAAAGAAATAGGCAGAACCACAATAGTGGTAGGAGACTTTATCATACAACTCTTACTAAAACATAGGTCAACTAAAATAAAACCCCCCAAAAAACAAAGATGCAAAAGATCGAAACTATACAATTAGCCAAGTTGACCTTGTAGATGTATTCATGGTACTACACCTAACTAAAACTCAATTAACTTTGTTTTGAAGTACATTTTCCAGAATTGATCATATATTAAGACATAAATCAAGCCATAAGAAATTACAAAACATTGAAATAACACAAAATATCTTTTCAGACCACAATGACATAAAACTAGAAATTAACAAGAGGATAAAATGTATTAAACCACAAATGTGGAAGCTAAATAAAACCCTGCTAAACACCATTGGTTTGTAGAAGAAACAAAAAATGAAATTAGAAATGTCCTCAAAAGAAATTATAATGAAAATACAACATATCAAAACCTCTGGATGCAGCTAAGGTGTAGGGGCAGTTCATAGCAATAGGCAATTGCATAAAAAAGAAAGGAAAAATCAAAATTAATGATCTAAATTAACATGCCCATCCAATAGAACAAAAATTTAATCCCATAACCTCTAGAAGAAAAGACATGTTAAGGAAAAGAGCAGAAATCAATAAGATAGAAAACTATTGAAACCTTCCACAAGACTAGGAGCTGGTTCTTCAAAAGGGTCAATAAAATGGACAATCCACTGGCAAAATTAACAGAGAAAAGGAGAACATACATATAACTCAAATAAGAAGAGAAAGAGGTAACATCACAACACAATCAGCTGAAATCAAATGGATAATATTGGAATATTATGACAAGCTATCCTTCAATAAATTTGAAAGCCTAAAGGAAATGGACAAATTCCATGAAACCTTTAGCCTACCCAGATTGACAGAGATAGATGAAGAACACTTGAAAAGACTCATCAGAAAAGTAAATTGAACAGATCATAAAATGACTTCACTGTAAGAAAAAAGTCCTGGACCATATGGCTTCATGGCTAAATCCAACCAAATATTCAGCGACAAACTTTCACCAATTCTATTTAAATTGTTTCAAGAAATAGAAAAAGAGAAAACATTCCCAGAGTCATTCTATGAAGAAAGCATAACAGTAAATGTCAAAACCAGGAAAAGATATAACCCAAAAAGAAAATGACAGACCAGTATCTCTCTTGAATATAGATGTAATAATCCTTAACAAAATCCTGGTCAACCGAATACAACAGTACATTAAAAAAATAATTATGGCCAAGTGGGATTCATAGCAGACATGCAGGGATGGTTCAACAAAAGATAAACAATCAATGCAATTTTTCACATTAACAAAGAACAAGAATCACATGATCTTATCAATTGACACAGAAAGAGCATTTGATAAAATTCAACACCACTTCTTGAATAAAACACTCAGCAAAATAAAAGTAGAAAGAATTTCCTCAACACAGTGAAAATACATACGCAAAATCAAGATTCATCATTCTCCATGGTGAAAGACTAAAGGCATATACTTTGCAAACAGCACTTTCACCTTCAGAAAAATATGCCCATGTTCATTCCTATCCAATGTTGTAAATGGAAGTACTTGCTAGGGCAATATGACAAGAGAAGGAAATAAAAGGCATCCTGATTGGCAAAGAGGTGCTAAAACCATTGCTACATGAAAATAATATGATAATGTACCCAGAAAATCCCAAAGACTCAGCATAAAAACTCTTGGATCTAGTAGATCAACTTAGTAGAGCAGCAAACAACAAGTGCTGGAGAGGTTATGGAGTAACTGGGAAAAGTATTCACTGCTGTTGAGAGTATAAAATGGTGCAACCACTATTGAAGGTAGTCTGGTCCTTTCTCAAAGAGTTAGAAATAGAAATACTATTTGACCCAACAATTCCACTACTGGGAATTGGGAATATACCATAAAAAAAACCAAAAAACAGAACCACCATCCAAACAGTTGTATGCACACCCATGTTTATTGCTGCATTATTCAGAATAGCAAAGAGATGGAAGCAACTCAAGTGCCCATCAACAACTGAATGGACAGAAAAACTATAGAATATCATGCAGCACTGAAAAACGCATAAAATGAACTAATTTTATTGTAATGAACTCATAAAACATTACACAACATGGGTGATCCTGGAGGACAATTTGCTCAGTAAAATATCTGTCTTAAAAGTAAAATACTGCACAATACCACTGTTATAAAGCAGGACTGACAAGGGGTTTGGGGAGGGGAATAGCAAAAGAGTGAGTATATAATCAACACTGCATTGAAACAGATGAAGGAAAGAACTGTTTAAAAGGAATA
>NW_006399834.1:7073805-7075185 GCF_000299155.1 Elephantulus edwardii | reverse complement strand
TGATATTGATATATATATCAGCCCAGAATAAAAGGTATATTGCTAAGTGGACTGGGGTAGGGAGAGAAAAGAGGGGGGAAGTTGTACAACAATGAATGAATACTAAAAAAAAAATTTAAAAAGAACTCAGGGAAGGGAAGGGAGGAAAATGTGCAACAATAAATGAATGAAAATACAGCTTTTCTGTAACCTTTTGTTAAAATCACAATTAAAAGTAAAAAAATTTTAAAAAATTAATAGAGTGGCAGGCTACAGGATCAAAATAAAAAAATCAGTGGGTTTTCTCTACAGCAACAAGAAACCACAGATAAGGAAACTAAGAAAGCAATACCATTTACATTGTTATGTGCACTTGAGGTAACTACTACTCATAGCGTCCCTATGAACTATAACTCTGCCCTATTTTGAGCCAATCTCACTGTCTCTGGTACATCTGCCCCCATTGCCACAGTCATTGTGTCAGTTCATCTTGACCAGGGCCTTCCTCTCCTGCCCTGATACTCTACACTTCCAAGCATGATGTCCTTCTCCAAGGACTGGTTCTTCCTGGGAAAATACCTTAAGTATGTGAGATTGAATTTCAAAATCTCTGCCTCAAAAGAGCAACTTGGCTTTACTTTCTCCAGAAAAGTCCTGTTTGCTCACTTGGAAGTCCATTGTCTGTTAAATACATTTCTCCAGCACCACAACTACAAGCCATTGATTGTTCAGTTAATGATCTTTATTCACTGTCTAGCTTTTAAATGTATACAGAGTAATTGCTAAGACCATGGCCTGGATCATGCACACCTTAGGCTTTAAACTAACATTCTTTAGAGCTCTTGAGAGGTCCTTGACAGCAGACTTCCATAAAGCATCTTGTCTTTTGATTTCCTATCTACTGGTGCCAAGAATGTTAATTATGGAACTGTGTTGTTAAGTTGTTAATTGCTGTTGAGTTTTAGGCGACTCATAGAGACCCTATGTATGAGAGACTGGGACACTTGTTAATTATGAAACTAAGCAAGATTAAATTGTTAACAATCTCAATCTCTCCTCTATCTATCAAGTTTCTGCCATTTGGCCTGGTGGAGAAAATCTTTGTTTCCATAATGTTGATATGTAAAATCCATATTAAAACTGCAGTCCTTGATGTTTTGCAACAAAATTTCAAGTCCTCAGTTTTGGTGAATAAGGTTGTGTCTGCATATTGCTGGTTGTTGATAGGTGTTCTTCAATTCCTTATGCCGCATTCTTCTTCATGAAGTCAAGCCTCCTTAATCATATGTTGCACTTATAGATTAAAAAGGTATGGAGAAAAGATGCATGCCTGCTACAATCCTTTCTTGATTTTGAACCTTTTTTTTTTCTATAATTATATTTTATTAATTTTCATAAACA
>NW_006399834.1:7068637-7070101 GCF_000299155.1 Elephantulus edwardii | reverse complement strand
TCTACCATGACAAAAAGAATACAGAGCCAGAACTAAGAGAAACAATACCTTTCACCATAGCTAATCACAAGATTTTGAACCTTGAGTGCTTCTTTGCTCTGTTCTGAGGACTGCTTCCTGGTTTAAGCATAGGTATCGTGTAGCCCAATCAAGTGTTCCAGGATTCCCATTTTTCACAATGTTAGTGAAAATTTGTTGTGATACACACAGTCAAATGCCTTTGGATAGTCAATAAAACATGAACAGACACTGTTCTGATCATCTCTGCTTGTAGCCAAAGTCTATCTGACATTAGTAATGATATCCCTAGTATCACTGCTTATTTTAAACCCAGCTTCTTTTCTGATACTTCTCTCTTGATGTACTGTTCTAATAATTTTTGGATAATTTTCAGCAGTTGACATTTCACAGAGGATTATATCCAGATTACATGAATAAATGCTCAAAATCACTGGCAACAAGAGAGATGTAAGTCAAAGTCACAATTGAGTTACCATTTCACCCTATAGCAGTGGGAAAGTTTAATGGGGAAACAAGCAGCAAATGTTGGAGAGAATGTGGAAGGATTGGAAGTTTCATACACTTTTGATGGGATTGTAAAGTGATACAAGCACTCTGAAAGACAGTTTGGCATTTCCTCAAAAAGCTGAACATAAAAATTCCATATGACCCAACTATTCCACTACTAGAAATATGTTGTTGTTGTTATGTGCCATCGGGCCGCTTGCGACTCATAGCGACCCTATGTACAACAGCCCTAAACACTGCTCTATCATTTGCCAATCTCACTGCCTCTGATACACCCATTTCGATTACCCCAGTCACTGAATCAATCCACCTCATAGAGGGTCTTTCCCTTCTGCACCGTCTACCTGAGGAAAATAGAACTGAGTTAATAAAATGTATTTAAAAGTTTTATGTATAAGTAATATTAATTGAAAAATATTGTAGCACCTCCATAGAACATAGTGTGAAGACTTACACTAAGTCTGTGTGAATGTATGCATCAGTCCTGTCACCTTAGTTTTAAGATGTGTTACCTGACATGATTTACAGGTACAACAACCTAAAAAAGAGACATCACCATTTCACACCACGAAATGGTCCAATTACATTCTGTTACCTGTATAAGTAATTGACAATTACAGAAGTATAAAAGGTATAGGTCTGCAGTTCTATGCTGTTAATTGATTTATGTGTGAATATGTTAATACAATGATGACTTTCTTTTAAGGATTTCTAGACATTGATTTTGAGTACATATAGTTAATAGCTTAAAACATTTTAAAGTAAGTTTGAGAATCAACTATTTTATCATATGTCTAATTTTCATTTTCCTTTACAATAAACAGTATTTAGTCATTAGCTAAATCCTTCTGCTGCAGAGTGTCAAGGACTGCAGCCTACAATATGGATTGAGGCTCAATGTTAAGAAGACAAAGATTCTTACCACTGGACCAATTG
>NW_006399834.1:7062415-7068157 GCF_000299155.1 Elephantulus edwardii | reverse complement strand
GGAGAAGGACATCATGCTTGGGAGGGTGGAGGGACAGCACAGGAGAGGAAGGCCCTCTATGAGGTGGATTGATTCAGTGACTGGGATAATTGGGAGTGGCAGAGACAGTGCGATTGGCAAAGGACAGAGCGGAGCTTAGGGCTGTTGTACATAGGGTCGCTATGAGTCGCAGGCGACTCAACGGCACATAACAACAACAACAACACGGAGAAGTTTAAGCAAAATTTTTTACAGTCTGGATAAGCTCATTCTTTTAAAATTATTGAGAAGTAGGACCAACCAACTTTGTTGTTGTTAGGTGTTACTGAAAAGGCTCTAATTCACTTCAAGGCTACATACAGTAGAACAAAATCCTACCCTAACCTGTGTAAACCTCACAATCTCTGTTGTGTTCAGCTCCATTGTTAAAGTCACTGTATCGTTTAGTTTCCTTGAAGGTCTTCCTATCCTTCTCTAACCCTTTACTTTTCCAAGTATGATCATTCCCAAAACAGGCTTCACCTAATCACACCCTCAAATTATGTAAAACAAAGTCTCATCACTCATACTTCTAAGAAGCACTATAGCTGGACTTCTTTTAAATAAAATGTTCTTTAGGCTATTGTGTTGCTGTCAGTACAGTCTAGTTGGCTCTGTCTCCTAGCAACTCCTTATATTACACAATTAAATCCTGCACAATCCCCACAATCTCTTATGAATTTAATTCTATTATTGCTGTCACTATGTCAATATATCTCTTTGAAGGATGTCTTTTTTTTCAGTGGCCCTATAACTCTTCCTGATTACACGGCTAGAGGTATATAAGACAAAGTATCATCATCCTTCCTTCCAGGAAAAATCCTGACTTGTACTTCTTGAAAGATAGGTTTGTTCTTTTGGTGGATCACAATATCTTCAAGATTCTGTGCTAACATCATATCAAAGGCATCAATTCTTCAATCTTCCTTATGCATCACCTAACTTCATCATTCATATGACATAATTAAAAATACTACGGTTTGGTTCGCTTGTACCTCATTTAAAAACATCCTTGGCATGAGAAGATTCACACAATGAAATGTGGTATTGCTAAGTGACATCAAATCAACCATGACTCATAGAAATCCTACATATATATACATATGAAGATAGATATATATATGAAGATATATATATATGAAGATATATATATGAAGATAGATATATATATGAAGATAGATATATATGAAGATATATATATATATATATATATATATATATATATATATATATAGAGAGAGAGAGAGAGAGAGAGAGAGAGAGAGAGAGAGAGAGAACTAAACCTGAATCTGAACCCTGCCTTATCTTGTGCCATGCTCATCATCCCTGATATATTTAAATCATTGCTACAGTCACTGTGTCAATTCATCTTGTTGAGGGTCTTTATCATTGATCTTACCCCTTTCCAGCATGATGACCTTCCTAGGTCATTTAACTTACTGACTTCTCTTTCCATAGGTTTGGTTGTGGATCAAAATAAATTTAAATCCTTGACAACCTTAATTATTTCTCAGTTCATCATGCTGTTAATTGATCCTTTCACTAAGATTTTTTTATTTCCTTATATTGATGTGTAATTCATATTGAAGTTCTTGAACTTTTTCAGTAAGTGCTTTGTCTTTTTCTAAGGGCAAGGTTAGGCCATCTTCATATTTCATGTTGTTAAAGAGTGTCCTCCCAAAATGATCCTATATCCTTCTTCAAATAATCCAGTTTCTCAGATTATATGCTCAGTATGACTCTGGTGGTATATCTATAGAGAGTTTAACTGCTAACCCAAAGACCACAACTCTCAGAAAATATAAATCCACCAGTGGCTCTATGAGAGGAAGACTGGCATTCTCTCACCATAGAATTTACAGCCTCAGAAATCCAATAGATGACCAACTATGAGTCAGTTCTGACTTGTTAGCAACGAGTTTAACTGAATTTTTGCATTGTTTGAATTTTTGTTCTTCTTGTTGTTAGGTGCCATTGAGGATGACTCATAACAAACTGATGAACAGCACATTTGAATCCTGTCCTGTGTCATCCTCATCATCTCTGACATGTTTGAGCCCATTGCTAGAGTCACTATGCCAAACCATCTAGTTGAAGGTCTTCTTTCTTCTGTTGATTCTCCACCTTTCCAAGCATGATGTCTCTTTCCAAGAATAAACCTCTACTAAAAACATAACTAAAGTATGTGAGGTAAAGCTTCACAATTCTTGCCTTTAAGAATCACTCTGGCTTTACTTTTCCCAAAATGTACGTTTGTTCTTTCGGAAGTCCATGAGGTATTTCACTTTTTCTCTAATATCACAACTCAAGGGTATCAATTATTCTGCAATCTTCATTTATTGTTCAGCTTTCAGATGCATAGAAAGTGATGGAAAAGTCCATGTCCTGAATCAGGCCTTAGTGTTCAAACTGATATTATTGTTCCTCACTACTTTGGAGAGGTCCTTGACTGTAGTATTGCCCAATAACTCTCCTGGTTCATATACAATGAAATGTTGATAGTTTAAATCTTTTCTCTATTTATCATGATGTTGCTTATCAGTGCAGTGGAGAGAATTTTTATCTTCTTGATGTTGAGATGCAATCCATATAGAAAGCTTTATTTAGTCTTTGATCTTCTGCAGCAAGCACTTTCAGCAAGCAAGGTTTTGTCATCTGTATAACAAAGGTTATTGATGAGTTTCCCTCCAAGATTGATAATACTTTCTTCTACATAGAACTCTGCTTCTCCAGTGATTTACTCAGAATGAAGATTTAATAAATATAGATGAAGTATACTACTCTGAAATGCACCTTTCCTGGTTTTTAAACCATGCAATGTCCCTTTGCTCTGTTCAAACAATAGCTTCTTGATCTGGGTATAGGTTCATATGAGCACAATTAAATGTTCTGGGATTCTTATTTTTCCAGTGTTAGTCATATTTTGTTAGCATGCACAAATCTAATAATGTCTTTGTCTTTGCTGTTGTTGTTATGTGCCATCAAGTCACTTGCGACTCATAGCGACCCTATGTACAACAGTCTTAGACGCTGCTCTATCCTTTGCCAATTGCACTGCCTCCAACACACCCAGGCCAATTACCCGAGTCACTAAATGAATCCACCTCATAGAGGGTCTTCCCCTCCTGTGCCATCCCTCCAACCTCCCAAGTATGATGTCCCTCTCCATACCTGTCCCTGCTTATAACATGTCCAAAGTATGTCAGACAAAGCCTCAGAATCATTGCCTCCAAGGAGCAGCCTGGTTTAACCCTCTCCAGGATGAATCTGTTTGTTCCCTAGCAGTCCATGGTACATTCAATACTCTTCTCCAGCACCACAGCTCAAAGGCATCAATTCTCCTTCTATCCTCCCTGGTCACTGTCCAGCTCTCTGATGCATAACAAGTGATTGCAAAGATCATGGCCTGTATTAGATGAACCTTAGTCTCCAGAGAGACACCATTCCTCTCCTGTACTTTGGCGAGATCCTGAACAGCAGACTTCCCCATTGTAATACATCTTTAAATTTCCTGGCTGCTGGTGCCAAGAGTGTTGACTGTGGAGCCAAGCAGACTAAAGCTGTGAACAATCTCAATCTCTTCACCATCCATCCTGATGCTTCCAATTGGTCCAGTGGTGAGAATCTTTGTCTTCTTGACATTGAGCCTCAGTCCATATTGAAGGCTGCAGTCCTTGACCCTTTGCAGCAAGCGCTTCATCTTCTCCTCAGTTTCTGCAAGCAGGGTTGTTTCATCTGCATAATGCAGATTGTTAATAGATCTTCTGCCAATCCTGACACCACATTTCTCCTCATAGAGCCCAACCTCCCAGATAATCTGTTCAGCATACAGGTTGAAAAGGTATGGAAACAGGACACATCCCTGGTATACATCCTTCCCAGTTTTGAACCATGCAGTGTTTTCTTGCTCTGTTCTGATGACTACCTCTTGGTCCAAGTATAGGTTTCATATTAGCATGATCAAGTTTTCTGGGATTCCCATCCTTCTCAGAGTCAGTGACCCTCCTTCTTTAGCAGAGCATCTGTTGGATTTGAACCACATACCTCTGGGATTGCAATGCAGCTTCCTGCCATTAGGCCACTAGAGCTCCCTGATGTTTTATTACCTATTCTATTTCTTCTTTTTTAATTGGCTTGTTAAATTTTTCTATTTCAGTCTGTGTCAGCTTCGGTAGGTTGTGGAATTCTAAGTATTTATCCATTTCATCTAGGTTTTCATATTTGTTTGAGTATAGTTTTTCCTGATATTCCATTGTTAATCTTTTTGCTGTTGTTGTTTCTGTTATGACATTTCCCCTTTCATCTCTTATTTGGATTATTTGTATTTTTTCTTTATTTTCCTTTGTTAGTTTTACTAGTAGTTTTTCCATTTTATTAACCTTTTTGAAGCACCAACTCTTGGTTTTGTTGATAGTTTCAATTGTTTTTCTGTTTTCTATTTTGTTTATATCTGTCCTAATTGTTATAATTTCAGGCTTTTTACAGGGTGCTGTGTTTTCTTGCTGCTCTTTTTCAATTTGTTTGAGATATTTGGTTAGAGAGTTAATTTTCATTTTTTTACCATTTGATGTGTTTGCTTATTGCTATAAATTGAGCTCTAATACTGTTTTGGCTTTTTCCAGAGATTTGGTAAATTGTGTTTTTCTTGTCATTTGTTTCAAGAAAAAAAATACCTCCTGGTCTTTGCATATGTTGTTGTAATAGCTTGCTTTGTCTTCACAAGCTTCATTTTGAAATCTTTTGTTCAGGTCTCTTACACCATCATCTCCTCCTTTCACTTTAGTTTCTATACTTTCAAGAGCAAGTTTTAGATTTTCTTATTATATCCATTTTGGGCTTTTCTTTAGTACTATGTCATAATTCATTTAATTTCTCAAAAAGAGAAAGTTTCTGAAGATTTCTCCCTTAAATAAAAGAACAGATGAGGGCAATAATTTATGTATTGTTGTTGTTGCTGTTTTTATGTTATTTTAAGTTATATGACCTTGACAGATCTGAACCTTGCCCTTTTCTACACTTCCTTCAACAACTCTGATATGTTTGAACCCATTGTTAGAGTCACTGTGTAAATTTCTCTTGTGGAGGGTCTTCCTCTCTTTCACTAACCCTCCACTTTTCCCAGCATGATATCTTTTTCCAGTGACTCATTCCTCCTGACATCCCAAACTATGTGAGATGCAGTTTCACTCTTCTTGCTTCTGAGGAGCATTCTGTTTGCATTTCCTCCAAGATAGACTTATTTGTTCTTTTGGCAGGCCATAGGGTAGTCAGTATTCTTCTCCAAAATCACAGCTCAAAGGCTTTGATTATGCTTCTATTATCCCTATACATTGTCTAACTTTCCAATCCATAAGAAATAATTTATTCATTAGTAGATATCAAATCATTTTCTCCAATTCAATTACATGTTTCAAAAAAATTTTTTAGCATATGTGGGTTTATAAAAATCTAAGACTCCTAAAGTTAAAGGCAAGCAGTGTAAGCCCGCAAACTGCTCCAAAGAAACAAATGAGGCAATCTCTTCTTTTTAATGTTTACAGTGTCAAAAATCTGGTAGAAGGTGGCTATGGTTAAAAACTGACTGAATGACAGTCTATCTGCATACTTTTTGATGGTCATTATAATCTGAAGAAGTAGCAGTATGATGGTTTTGGATTATACTGACTACTAACAGTTGGGTTTTGTTTCAAAATCTTGAGCCAAAATAGATAAAATTCCAACCAA
>NW_006399834.1:7047325-7062313 GCF_000299155.1 Elephantulus edwardii | reverse complement strand
AATAATATATTAAATATATGTTTTGCATATTCTTTTTAAATAGAAAGTATTTCTGCTTTTTTAAATAATTATTGAATTAAAATAAACTAGGCAACAGAAATAACAGAATAAGTATTATAATGATGTCAGGAGCCGGATTTTTAAAAAAATATATCAAGTTATTTAGTGTCTATTTCTATTTACAAAGGAGAATATTTCCATGGCAACACAAAAACTCACTGCCCTAGAGCCAGTAATGTCTCATAGATGATCCTCTAGTAAAATCTCATGGGAGAAGATTGCCCATCTTTCTCCACCAGCAAGTGGAGCTGCTGATAGATTTGAACTGTTAGAGAGGCTCCATCTTTGGGTTATTACTGAAAATCCCTACAGACTAAACCACCAGAACTCCAGCTCCATAACCAAATGAGGCATATTTGAACTCCTGAAGCTACATCATTTCTTTACATTTACATTTCAACCCACAGCATGATTTATAAATTGTAAAATGTATGAGTTAGCTTTTCTGAAGCCAACATCCAACAGCTTCTTTTTTTTCCCTTTTTAGTAATATAATTGTGACATCAACTATTTCTTGTTCAAAATTATTTTCCAAGCCAGTGATTTTGACTTTGCCATATGGTTGAGTGAAAGCATGTATATAAGGTGTGTTAGTCTATCCACAATGGCTAGTTTTGCCATTCCACTATGCTTAAATTAAACAGCTTCAGTCTCAGAAGTTTAGGAATCTCAATACCAGCAAAGAAAAGGAAACAGAAAGCACATTCTTCTTTGGGGCCAGAGATTGCTGCACCATCTAGACCAAGACGTACCTGAGAGTAAGAGCAACCAGTCTCAAGCAAAGAACCAGAGACCATCTAAAGATAGAGCTGGTTTGAGACTGCTGCTTCACAGAGCCAGAACCATGGACTTCCTTTACCTAAGCTTGGTGGAAGACTGAGAGTGAAAAACATAACTGGCAGGACTAAAGGAACTTGCAACACTTGCTTAAGTCACAAGTCTCAAGGTCAAAAGGCCTACAAATACATTGGAGTAACTGTCTGGACTGAGGAACTATGCATTTGAGAAACTGTCTGGACTAAAGAATTTTATTCGGCTGTCAATCTGAATTGTACAATGAGTAAGGATGACAGAAGAATTGATACCTTTGAGTTATGGTGCTGGAGAAGAGTGTTGAACATACCATGAGCTGCCAGGAGAACAAACAGGCATTTCCTAAAGAGGGTGAAACCAAGTTGCTCTTTGGAGGCAAGGATTTTGAAGCTCTGTCTCACATACTTTGGGCCCTGGTAGGTCTAGTCCTCGGAGAAGAATATCATGCTTGGAAGAGTGGAGGAACAGCACAGGAGAGGAAGATCCTGGAAGAGATGGATTGATACAGTAACTGGGATGATAGGGACAGGTGTGACAGGGTGAGATTGGCTCAGGATAGGGTAAGTTCATAGTTATTGTGCATAGGGTCACTATGAGTTTCAATTGACTCAAAAGCACATAACAACAGCAGTGTCCCTAATAAACCTCATAACTGAGAGTAAAGGTCTATGACATCTGTATGTCAATTGCAGTGGTTTAGGATCGAATAGAGCCATAAGACTGATGTTGAAATTAATAGAACTAGACACAGGAGAATGAAAGATCATATATAACCAATGGTTGTTGATGTGTAACCATAGAGTTTGAACTGATCCAGAGCTAACCCTCCAGTTGGTTTTCTGAGACAGTTAATCACACGGGAGAAGACTGCCCATTCTTCTTCCACGGAGCCACTGGTAGCTTTATACTGTGATTTTGAGTTGTCAGTGCAATTCCTTACCACTAGGTCACTGCACTTCCCTTGTCTGACCTTATAGAAATTCATTTTGTATTGATGGGGACATTTCTCCTTTTTGGAGTTAGTAGAGGTCAGAAACAGCCATACCCATGCTGTCTACACTAATTTTATGAAAATGAATCACTGTCATTCTGAAAAACTTAATTTGCAAAATCTTCTGCATTTGTCAGCACTATATATTTTTCCACCCCCCCCATAAATTCAAGGGATTAATTATGGTATTAATGACACCAGGTATATACTTATTAATAGAAAAAAGTCAAAGAATTAGTATACATTGTAATCATATACATACAGCATTTGCAAAAAATAAGGCTTCAGGAATCTATGTGATATCTTTTGACGTGGTTCAACTAATGAACGCAGCTTTGGATGTGCTGATTAGCCTATTTAAAAATTTTTGAAAATAGCTCTCTGGCCTACTGACTGGAAGAGATCCATATTTGTTCCCATTCCTAAGAAAGGTAGTCCAACAGAATGTTGGAATAATTGAAAAATATCATTAATATCTCATGCAAGAAAAATATTGCTGAAGATCATTCAGAAATGGCTACAATTGTTGTTGTTGTTGTTATGTGCTATTGAGTCCCTTGCAACTCATAGCGACCCTATGTACAACAGCCCTGAACTCTGCTCTGTCCTATGCTAATCACACCGTCTCCAATACATCCATCCCGATTACCCCAGTCACTGAATCTATCCATCTCCTAGAGGGCCTTACCCTCCTGCGTGCTGTCTCTCCACCCTCCCAAGCATGACGTCCCTCTCCAAGGACTGGTCCCTCAATACAACACGTCCAAAGTATGTTAGATGGAGCCTCAGAATCCTTGCCTCCAAGGAATCGCCTGGTTTGACCCTTTCCAGGATGAATCTGTTTGTTTTCCTAGCAGTCCATGGTATCCTCAATACTCTACTCCAGCACCACAGCTCAAAGGCATCAATTCTTCTTTTATCCTCCTTAGTCATTGTCCAACTCTCTGATGCATAACAAGTGATAGCAAAGACCATGGCCTGTATCAGACGCCCCTTAGTATCCAGAGAGACACTATTGCTTTTCAGTACTTTGGAGAGGTCCGTAACAGCAGACTTTCCCATTACAATATGTCTTTTGATTTCCTGGCTACTGGTGCCAAGAGTGTTGTCTGTGGAGCCAAGCAAACTAAAGCTGTGAAAAATCTCAATCTCTTCATCATCCATCCTGATGCTGTCAAATGGCCCAAGAAATCTGGAGAACAACCACTTGGCCAACTGACTGGAAGAGATCTATATTTGTTCCCATCCCAAAGAAGGGTGACCCAACAGAGTGTGGAAACTATAGAACAATGTCATTAATTTCACATGCAAGCAAGATTCTACTGAAGATTATCCAAAAATGACTGGAACAACACATCAGCAGAGAAATGCCAGAAGTCCAGGCTGGGTTTAGAAGGGGCCATGGTACTAGTGATATCATAGCTAGTATTAGATGGATCTTGTCTGAAAGCAGGGAATACCAGAGGAATGTATGTCTGTGTATATCTGTAATGGCTATTATAGTACATAGAAAACTTCCAGAAGTTCAGGCTGTGTTTAGAAGAGTCCATAGCACCAGGGGTATCATTGCTGCTATTAGATTGATCCTGGCTGAAAGCAAAGAGCATGAGAAGAAGGCCCTTTTTTATACTTACTTTTTTATAGCTACTGGTGCAAAGGCATTTGACTTTGTGGATCATAACAAATTATGGCCAAAATTGAGAAGAATGGGAATCACAGAAATCCCAATTTGGCTAGTGCAAAATCTATTCCTAGATCAAGAGGCTGTTGTGAAAACAGAGCAAAGGAACACTATATGGTTTAAAAAAAGAAAGGTCTGTGTCAGAGTTGTATCCACACTCCATACCTATTCAATCTGTATGCTGAGCAAATTATTCAAGAAGATGGACTCTATGAAGAATATAGCTTCAGTATTGGAGGAAGACTGATAAATGACTTATGCTTGCTGAAAGTGAGGAGGACTTGAAGCACTTGATGCAGAAAGCTTTCTAAATTGATTACATCTCAACATCAAAGAAAAAAATTTATGCAACATCACTATAGATGGAGAAAAGATTGAAATTGTCAATGATTTCATCTTACTTAGATCTGCTATCAACACCCTTGATATGAGCAGCCAGCAGAGTAAAACACATATTCACGAGGAAAGACTACAATCAAAATACGGAGGAGCAATGTTATCAGACTTATGAGAGTAAGATATACCTAGCCATGGTCCTTTCAGTTCCTTGCTGTATTGTTGAGAGCTGAACAATGAATAAGAGTGACAGGAGTAGAATTGATGTCTTTGAGCTGTGGTGTTGAGGAAGACTAGTAAATATCCCATAAACTGCCAAAAGAACAAACAGACCTTTTGGGAAAAGTACAACCAGAGTGCTCCTTGGAGGCAAAGATGACAGACAAAGCTTTGTCTAACATAGTTCGGGCATGTTGCTAGGAGAGATCACTCCTTGGAGAAATACATTATGCCTGGAAAGTTGGAGGGTCAGCAAAAGAAAGGAAGGCTCTCAACCAGATGAATTGACACAGTGACTACAGCAATGGTTTAAAGTATGTCAGAGATGACACAGGACAGGATGTGGCCCTGATCAGTTGTCCATAGGATTGCTGAGAAATACTTTACTCTGTGGCACCTAACAATGATAATATACACATGTAAAAGAATAATATATATGAAAATATTCAATAGAGAATGATTGTATGAATATTTAAAGTTTACTAGAATCATATACATGTAAAGTTTGATCTTATTAAGGTTGTCCATCAAATTTGGGTCCCTGACTAATAGAGAATGACCAATGAAAATGTCACTAGAAACATTACTAAGAAAGTCAAGCACACTTATTATTATTAACCAGTGAGAAAATACATATAAGAATCACAGTGGCAAGACAGTATGTCAGTAGCCATTCCAGACATTAATAATACTAATAAAATCCAGGCTGCTAAATGAGGAAATTAAAATCTAAGAGAGAATTCAAAGTGATGTCACTCACTTAATCACTCATTGCCATCAAGTCAGAACCAACTCATAGTCGGTACTGTAGAGGGTTTATAAGGCTGTAAATCACTTGGGAGGAGATTGCTCACTTCTCTCCCAGGAGTCACGACTAAAGTCAAACCACCATAGTTACGCCTAACAAGTGTAAATCTCAAACATAGGGCAAAGTAAGAACCAAAAGCTGTCGAGTAACAGAGGTATATACATTGGAGAGAAAGACTTATTTCCAATTTTGAATGTTAATCTATGCCTAAAAGGTAAAAATCAAAGTCATTAAAAAAATATTGACTGTTAGAAGTGGACAAGCTATGATAGGATTTCAAAAGAATATTGCAGTGGCAAAATCAGAAGGTGTATTAGATAACATGGACTGGTGCTCAGCCTTCATTTCAACCTTCCTTCTATTGTGTTCTATTTCCCAGACTATCTTACAACTAAAGCTTCAGTTGTGATTTATGTTCAAACAATCAGAATGATTTGTAAGAGACTTTGAAACAGACATAAAGTGGTGGAAGCTATGTCTCAACTGCTTTATACCATTTCTATTACAACACTTGGTTATGATGATATTCAATTTTCCTGTGGAGTCATTAGCAGAAGTACCAGAGTCAGGACACCAACACTAATAAGTGTTGAGTTGTAAATACAGGGGGTATTGATTTTGTTGCCTTTTCTCCTAATATCAGAATACATTAATCTTGAATTATTATGGAGGAATTATTATTTAGAGGATCTGGTGGGATCCTCTTGCAAAATGTTTCTTCTCCCCACGGCATTGTTGATTGCCTTCGAGTCGAGCATGACTCATAGTGACCCTATGAACAAAAGGCCTGAAGCTTCTCTACAACTATCAACATTTACCAAAGTTCATAGAGTTTCCAGAGGCATGTTGTTTAGGAAGTGGATGCCACTCCTACTACCCTCCTGCCCCCAGGATTGACCTCTCTTGATTTAAAGATGCTAATATCCAAGAAAAATATTTTTGACAATTGAATCACTGGTTCCTAGAAATGGAAGTTGGGACTGCTGCCAGGCCATCTGGAGTTTCTAATGACCCTTAAAGGAACAGAAGGGGTAAAAAGATTGTTTTGCTAAATAGAATGATTGTTGACATTAAAGGAATCTAAATTTGCTATTAAAGTTTGTATGATTGGTATGTCTGCAATGGAGGGGATTTCTTGAGGTGTGCTCTTCCTTTACTGTGTCTACAGGTAGCAGTTAACGGACACTTGACAACCAGGTAAACAGGTCTAGCAATAGCTCCAACCCATCAGAAATGAGGTTTTACTTTCACTGACCTATCATTTAACTCCAAGAAGCTGATATCCATGGAATCATGGAATGTAGAGTAGAAAAGTAATAATAAAAATCCTAAATAGGATCTTGTGCTCTTTTACACAACCAAAATCGGAAGCTTGTTGTTGTTAGATGCTGCCAAGTTGATTATGACTCATAGTGACGAGAGGAACAGCAGATCTGGACCTGATCCTAATCTATGCATCCTCATCATCTCGGACGTGCTTGAGCCATTGCTGCAGTCATATTGTTAATCCATCTTTTTGAGGGTCTTCCACTCCTTCTCTGACCACTTTCCCAAGTATAGCCACTCTTAGCAACCTGCTGATTTTCCAAAAGTAGATAGCCAGACCTATCTTCGGAGGAGTCCATTCTCAAGTCCAATGGACTTAAATCATGAGTCAAGCCCTTAAATATTTATAATCATTCAGGCTGCCGTTAGAGATCTTAGTGCCTATTATTAACTTCAGAAGAGGGAGAGGATTTCAGGTGTTCATATTTGTCATATTTGCAAATATAACAGGTATAATATGACTCTGAGGGAGCTCTGATAAGTATCCAAAAAAGAGTTACGTTGCCAAACTAAAGGCCATGTTTCTCTGGTAGTTCAAATGCACCAGCCACTCTGAAAAAGAAAAAAAAATTACAATCTCCTGTTCTATTTACAGCTTTGGGAATCTTCTAAATGGTCAGCTGTGAATCAGGCCTGACAGAATGACAATGAGAGAGAATCCACAGTTCTCTAATCTTTGGACTGCACAGTTGGAATCATGTATTACTGGAATCTGTAGAAGTAGTAAGGGAGCTCTGTTGTCCTAGAACACAGGCAATTGTGTGACTAATTCAAAGGCAAAACCTCTCTGGTGGTTTGGATTCACCAGTGGCTCCATGAAGAGAGATTGGCAGCCTCAATTCAATGTGATTTACAACTTCAGAAATTAATGAGAATAAGCTGTGAATCAGTTACTACTTGATGGCAATGACTTATAGATGCCATGAGAGTGTCCCAGACTCTTAGTTATGCCATAGAGAAACTTCTATGATAAGTTAATTCTATGGTATGAAACTTGCCTTCCAATTTTTCCAATAAGTTTGCACAAACTTAATTCCTGTATTTTTTCTTTCTTCTTTAAATAGTAGGAGTAGTTTCTGATATCTTCAACTTAACCCTGACTCATACAGATGGTACATCAAGGAAGAAACACAGTTAACCATGTAAACCATTCTATGGGATGAGAATTTTTCCTTCCTGAGCATACTGTGAACTATAAACAATCATGTGTTGGAAATAAATATAATCTTGAAAGAAATAATATTTACCGATTAATAAAAAAATCAAATGTAGTTTAGAGTTTTCACTTAAGTTCTTCCATTTTCTCATTTTTATTACATAGCTAGGTTAAATGATTTCACCAAATGAAATAGTTCCTTGCTATTTTGAACTATGGGTCAACAGTTTTATTTATTAGACTGTACATACATTTTTATTCAGATTTCATATTAGTTTAATAATCACAGTTGGTTACTTGCCACGTATATGCTTCTTCTAAATCATATATTTATCAACAAATTTTGACACCTGTAAAGCAATGATGCATATCCATATGGATGTTTTCATAGTATGAAGATGAAAAGATGTATGTTATACAGATGATGAAATCTAACAGTTTAGGAGAAAATGTCCTTATCTGTAAACAAAAAGAAAACTCACAACTAGGTTAAGACCAAGCATTAAATATTTATCTATTGATTTCATGTTTGTTGTAATCTCTTTTTTCAAATCAGACAGATATTTTAAAAGACCAATAATTGCTGTTATTATGTGCTTCCGAGTCGCCTACGACACATTGCAACCCTATGTACAATACCTCTGAAGCCTCCGCTATCCTAAGCCAGTCTTACTGACTCAGATACACCTACCCCCATTGCTCCACTTACTGTGTCAATCTATCTCATCCAGGGCTTTCCTCTCCTGTGCTATCCTTCCACCCTTCAGAGCATGATATTGTTCTCAAAGGACCTGTACCTCATGGCCACTTACCTAAAGTATGTGAGGTATTGAGCTTCAAAATTCTAGCTTCCAAAGAGAAACTTGGTTTCACCCTCTCCAAGACAGACCTGTTTGTTCTCTTGGCAGGTGGTCCAAATGACAATAATCAAGTTGTAAACATGTCTGTAAGGTTTACTGATAACAATGGGCTGTGGTGAGGCTGCATTCCTAGATGACAGCAAAGATTCCTTCCTGGCCCATTCAGGCCTCAAGAGTCAGCCAGGATTGGGCTGTGGCAGATGTTAGGGTGAATAAGATAATTTATGTACACTCAACACACTAAATGTATGCTAAATTTGGGAGCTAATTATCTAATGTAGATTTTCTTTGGCTCTCTCCCTTCCTATCCTTTCTGTCTCAAGGATACCACGAATTTGTACTCGTACAATCTTTATACACAGCCATGGGGTATACAATCACATGTATTTGAGTAATTTATAAATGAAAGTAAACATGTATTTAACTTTATTTAGCTTTGCAAAGCTGACCTGTAACAGAATAGGCTAGGATATCTGTCTTACAAAGTGGGTGATTTTAAGCAACAAAAATATCTCATCACACAGTTCTGAAGGTTGGTAGTGTGGTTTCAATGTGTTGGCAGGATTATGTTATATCTGAAGACACTAAGGGAAAATCTTTTGTCTCTCTCACTTTCATGGGCTCCTGGAATTCCTTGGCCTGCAGCTGCAGCCTAACTCTGTCATCAAAGCTTTATCTGCCTTTTTATCACTGAGTAGATGTTATCAATTAACTGATAACATCTGAGGGACCCTATTTCCAAGCAAAATCATATTCACAGGTAGTAGGAGTTAGGGCTTCCATATTCATCTTTAAGACGACACAAGTTAAAACATGACATAATCTAAGTAGCAATAGAAATAAATACCTTCATTAAGTTGCAATTTAGAATCTATTTCCAATTTTAACAATTAATTTCCTAGTAATTTTAGTCAACAGCATTTGTTGGGTGTGTTTTTAATATTCCATAGTGATGAATTAAGTCTGAGGCCTGGCTAGAGGCTCCTCTGCAGTGGTTCCACTCTAGGAGTTGGTTTCTCGCATCTTGATGAGGGTCACACAAGTAAAGTTTTGGTTTCTGTTTGGTTTGTGTTATAGGTTTTCCTCTCCACAAACAGGTGTCAGCTGGCTGGAATTTTGCCCATTTTAACCAACAAGGACCCAACGGCAGAGGGTCTACCTGGTTTACCATAGTCAACAGCATCTCTTGGGTGTATCTTTAAAATTCAGTAGTGATGAATTAAGCCTGCTAGGATGACTATTCTTTAAGGGGCAAAGTATTCATTTGTCTATTAGCCATACTGAATAACTTGGAGTTGCTGTGATGCTGAACACTGGGCGATAATTGTGTCAAATATCATAATGGTTACTCATCATGGACAGGGTTTGGAGGAGCTACCAGATTGATTCAGGTTTGAAAAGGAGTGGCATCCACTTCCTACACCAGATGACTCTGAAAACTCTATAAACATAAAGAAATAATGTTAATTATAGAACAGAGTTCAGGTCTTTTGTTCATAGGGTCGCTATGAGTTGTATTCAACTTGATGACACTTAACCACTGCTAAGTGAGAGTAGTGTTGTTATATTTTGGAGGAATATTCTTCTACATTGTACATGATTCATTGCCAATTTGCTGTAATGAGGTAATCTGGGTTTGTTGTGATGCTGAACCTTGTGCCCCTGAGGTGTCAAATGCCATAATGGTTTCCCAATGTGGACAGTATTTGGTGGAGCTCCCAGTTGTAAAACAGGTTTGGAAGCAAGAGTGGCATCCAATTCCCGAACCACATGCCTATGGAAACTCTATGAACTTGGAGAAACAAAGATAGTTACAGAAAGGCATTAGGTCTTTTGTTCATGGAGTCACTTGACTTGACGGCAATCAACAACAACAACAACAGTAATTTTAGAACAAAAATAATATTCATTATTGCAAATGTACATTCTGAGAGAGTTCAGTAGCATAACTACATGCTTCTCCATCTCTCTCGTGTAATACCTAATGCATTGTGTCCTCTATACTTATCTGGAGTGGTATCTAATGACTGCTACACTTATTCTTGCTTTAATTATTATAAGGCTGATTCCTTTTTCCTTTCTTAGAGTAGGCAGGCATATAAATCCATTTTGGGGACTGTACTTTCTTTAATATTTTAGATATAAATTTTTCCTATATTGGCCAGGCAAAACATTAATGAGGGGCAAACATTTTTTACATCTAATTTATCAGATTGATACACCATTTTATAATATTTTGCTTAAGAGCATACAATAAGGAAAAAGGCTACAGTGCCAGAAACAAGTGAAAAATAATGATTAGAATATTTCTTAAAACAAGAATAGAATATTTTATGTAAATGGAAAGCCTGATGTTTTTTCTCCTCAAAATGCAGCCAATTAATGTGAAATAAATAAATATTAAGTAAAATAAATAAATATTAAGTAAAACACTGAAAAGTGTGACATCGGAAGACAAATCCTACTTGATCAGTCCAGTTACTATACTTTTGCCCAAAGCTTTCAGAGATTGCTGGTAGTTTACAGAATGGAAGCAAATTTTATGATAAAATTACTTCTAAATATCGTGGAGCAAACAGTGCTCCCTGTGACTATATGTTTTCTCATCCCTCTATGTCCACAGACAGCAGGAAACTCTCTTGTTGACTAAGACAGTGTCTGATAATAACCTTTCTTTCCTTGTTATATTACTTGGAGTGCTCATCATTTGAAACATGAAATGTGCTGGGAACCTCCTACAGGCTACTTCAATTGCCAGACACCATACCTTCCATATTCTCTCTGCACGCCATTTTTTAAAATCCAACTTTCCAGCTGAGTAGATTGAGGCACGTACTATTTTCTGAGTATCCCATGAATTTCACATATGGAATTGGCAAGAAAATGTGTACTGACCTGTCCACCTCTCTCCCTGTGCCTTGCTAGTACTTACACAGGATTTGAAATGCTTTTTGCACTTGACATTTGCCCTGTTTAGCCAATGTGCCTCAAAACACTTCACAAAGTTAAATACCATACCAGAAAAGGAAAAGCAAAATTGATATTAAAAGAAAAATTAAATCACATACCTCCTGAGACAACAGTCTTCAAAAATAAGATTTAAATAAAATTAAGAGTTAAAAATTTAAGAAATAACAATGAATAGACATTTATTTGACACTGTATGTAGTGTACTTGTCCATGGCAATCAAGTTTCTGATTAGTTGGTCAAAGGAGGATGCTATTGAAAAAAATTACCTAGATTATTTTTAATAGGGTGTTAATGTAGTTCTAAACTAGTTTCTAAAGCGAAGGTATGATTAATTTATGGCATCTCTAAATTACCAACACAGTGTTCACTCACTCTTTGCTGTTGAGCTGGAGCTAAATCATAGCTAGCCCTCCTGCAGGTTAGGAAAGTCTGCTGTCAGTGACTTCACAAGAGTGCTGAAGAGCAAAGCTATCAGTCTAGGAACTAAGGTGCACCTAATCAAAGGCCATAACTATTACTTGCTATGCATCAGAGAACTGTACAATGAATAAGATGACAGAAGAACTGATGTGTTTGAGTTGTAGTCCTAGAGAAGAGTATTGACTTCCAAGAGAACAAACAGGTTTGACCTAGAGAGGATGAAATCAAGTTTTTCCTTGGAGGCAAGGATCTTGAAGCTCCATCTCACATACTTTGGACATATTTCCAGGAGGAATCAGTCCTTGGAGAAAAAGATCATGCTTGGAAGGGTGGAGGGACAATACAGGAAAAGAATATACTAGATGTGATGGATGAACAGGGTGACCAGTGTATTAGGGACAAATGTGTTGGAGACAATGATATTAGCTTAGGATAGGACAGGGTTCAGAGATATTGTATGTAAGATAACAATGAGTGGCAGGTGACTTGACAGTATATATCAATAACACATCACACAGCGAGAGGTATGTAATCTAGTGACAAGTAGTTACACTTTCAATTGAAAGGCGTGTAGTTAGAATCTACAGCTGCTTCACAGGAGAAAAATGAGCAATCGTCTCTTATGCAGTTTAAATCCTATAAGTTAGCTATGAGTAAGTTTTTATTTAATGACACATAACAACAAGAACATATCTGACAGGAGGAGATTGCCCATCTTTCTCCCACAGAACATCAGGTAGATTAGAACCACTTGAAGTGCAATTTCTTACCACTGAGTCCCAAGGGAAAAATCTGGGATGATCTAGGAAGGATCAAAAGAAAGTGAAGGGAACACGTGGATTTATGATCCAAAAAAGAAATATTTCAGGAAATAGCATACTACTAAGACTCAAAGGTGGTAAAGGAAGAAGTCTAAGCCACATTGGAAGCATTGGCAAAAAAATAAGGCCACAAGAATCGATAACAATTGACATGTTCCAAATAACTGATGTAGTCTTGGATATGCTTACCAGTTTGTGCTAGGAAATTTGGAAGATAGCTACCTGACCAAATGACTGAAAGAGATCCATATTTGTTCCTATTACAAAGAAAGGTGATCCAACAGAATGTGGAAATTATTTAAAAAATCATATATCAGATGCAAGCAAAATATTGTTGGATATCATTTTAAAATTGTTAGAACAGTGCATTGACAAAGAAGTTCCAGAAGCTCAACCTGGATTTAAAAGAGGATGCTGCACCAGGGATATCATTACTGATGTTGATGGATCCTGGCTGAAATCAGAGACTATAAGAAAAATGTCAATTTGTGTTTTATTTATTCCACAAAGGCATTTGATCATGTGGATAATAACAAACTATGGCTAACCTTAAGAAGAATGAGAATTCCAGAACATTTGATTGCTGTTGTTCTTGTTGTGTGCCATTGAGTAGCCTGCAAATGATAGCAACCCTATGTACAATGGCTCTAAACCCTACTCTATCCAGTGCCAATCTGTTGTCTTTGACATACCAATCCCCATTACTCTAGTCACTGAATCAATCCATCTCATCAAGGGTCTTCCTCTCCTGTGTTGTCCTTCTACCCTCCCAAGCATGATGTCCCTCTCCAAGGATCGGTCCCACTTTGCAACATGTCCAAAGTATGTCAGATGAAGCTTCGGAAGCCTTGCCTCCAAGGAGCAGCCTGGTCTCACCCTCTGTATGACGAAACTGTTTGTTCTTCTAGCAGTTCATGGAATATTCATACTCTTCTCCAGTACACGACTCAAAGGCATTCATTCTCCTTCTGTCCTCCCTAGTCATTGACCAGCTTTCTGATGCATAACAAGTAATTGCAAAACTATGTCCTGGATCAGATGCACATTAATCTCCAGACTGACACCATTGCTCTTCATTGCTCTGGAGATTTCTCTGACAGTAGAGTTTCCCAATGCAGTTCATCTTTAAATTTTCTGGTTGCTAGTACCTAGAGTGTTGATTGTGCCATCAAGCAAACTAAAGTTGTTAATAATGTCAATCTCTTCACCATCCTTTAATGATGCTGCCAATTGGTCCAGTGGTGAGAATCTTTGTTTTCTTGATGCTGAGCTTCAATCCATATTGAAGGCAGTAGTCCTTGACTTTCTGCAGCAAAAGTTTCAGGGCCGCCTCAGTTTCAGTAGGCAGTGTTGTATCATCTGCATAATGCAGATTGTTGATTAGTCTTCCTCCAACCCTGATACCACATTTCTCCTCATAGAGACCAACCTCCTGGATAATCTGTTCTGAATTTAGGTAGAAAAGGTATGGAGATAGGAAACATCCCTGGCGAACATCCTTCCCAATTTTGAACCATGCAGTATTTCCTTGCTCTGTTCTGATGACTGTCTTCTGGTCCAAGTATTTGCTTTGCAAGAGCATAATCAAGTGTCCTGGAATTTCCATTCTTTTCAGAGCCAGCCACATTTGTGATCCACACAGTCACATATGTTTGCATAGTCAATAAAACACAGATAGACATTCCTCTGGTACTCCCTGCTTTCAGCCTAGATTCATCTTACATTAGCTATAATAACCCTAGTACCATGGCCTCTTCTAAACCTAGAATGGCAGTTCTCTGTTGATGTGCTGTTCCAGTCATTTTAATTATGCTTGTAATAAATTTGTACCTAGACCAGGAAACTGTTGTCCAAACAGAGTAAGAGAAGACAGCATGCTTTAAAATCTGGAAGGTTTATATGAGGGCTGTATACTTTATACCTATTCAATCTCTACACAAAGTAAATCATTCAAGAAGCTTGATTTTATTAAGAGTGTGGCATCAGGATTGGAGAAAGACTCCTCAACAACATGCGTTACGTAGATGACACGAGCTAGCTTGCTGAAAGTGAGGAGGATCTGAAGTGCTTGTTACAAAGGATTAAAGACTGCGGACCTCAATATTAACTACATTTCAAGATCAAGAAAACAAAAATTCTCACCACTGGACCAATAGGCAACATCATGATGGAAAGAAGATTGGAATTGTCAACAATTTAGCTTTGTTTGAATTCACAATCAAGACCCTTGGTACTAACAGTCTAGAAACGTATAGCATTGGAAAATCTGCTGGCAAGAATCTCTGCAAAACATTCAAGAGTTACAATGTCCATTTAAAGATGAAGGTACACCTGATTCAAGCCACAGTTTTTTCAATCTCCTGCTATGGATCTGAAAGCTAGACAATGAATAAGAATGCCAGGAGAAGAATATACTAATTTGCATTGAAAGAGTGCTAAATATACCAAGGACTATCAAAAGAACAAACAGATATATCTTGGAGAAAATACAGACAGACTGTTGCTGGGAAACAAAGATGGTGAAAA
>NW_006399834.1:7012037-7043400 GCF_000299155.1 Elephantulus edwardii | reverse complement strand
AACCATAAGGTTTAAAATTGGGGAAAGGTTGTATCATCTCTCCATAACTGAGCTAGTCTCAATGCTGAGCAAATAATTCAAGAAACTGGACTCTATGGCATCAGGATTAGAGGTAGTCTCATAAATAACCTTTATTATACAGGTAACACACCTTGTTTCCTGAAAGTGAGGAGGACTTGAATAATAATTGGATAAACTCACTATCAGCTGTTAAAACTAGACCAGATGTTGATTGAAGAAGAGACCATCAACCAATTTTATGCAAGTTCAAACTGACGCTGAAGAAAATTAAATCAATTGCACAAGAACCAAAATTTTACCTCAAGTCTATCCCACCTCAGTTTAAAAACCATCTCAAGAATAGGTTTAGGGCCCTGAGCACTAATGAGTGAAGGCCAGATGGGCTTTGGGAGAATATCAAGAATAATAGTCATGAAGAATGCAAAAGATCATTACAAAGATAGTAGAAGAAGAGAAGTCTGAGATGGATGTCAGAAGAGACTATAAATATTGCACTAAAGCTCCAAGAAGCCAATGCAAAGGGAAGAAATAGGAAACTTAAGAAGCCAAACAGAAGGTTTCAAAGAACAGCTCAGGAAGACAAAATAAAGTTATAATGAAATGTGCAGAGAGCTGGAATCAGAAAATAAAAATGAATTAACTAGCTAGGCATTTTTTAAGCTGAGGAAACTGAAGAAGAAATTCAATCCTCAAGTTATAGTACTTATGTATGCTATGGGCAGAATATTAAATGTTCCAGGAAGCATCAAAAGTAGATGGAAGTACTGCATAGAGTCACTGTACCAAAAAATAACTGACTGACAGAGGGTATCTCATTAAATATCTTTTGTCCAATATGCTATGGTAATGAATGAGGAAATTCAAGCTGCTCTGAAGAAACTGGCAAAAAACAAGGCCCCAGGAATTGAAGGAATATCAATTGACATATTTCAACAAACAGAACCCTAGAAGTGCTCACTAGGTTGTGCCAAGAAATCTGGAGGAGAACTATCTGTCCAACTAACTGGAAGAGACCTATATTTATTTTTCATTCCAAAAAAAGGTGACCCAAAAGAGTATGGAAATTATTGAACAATGTCACTAATACCACACACAAATAAAATCCTGCTGAAGATCACCTAAAATGATTGGAACAGAACACTGACAGAGAACTACCAGAAATATAGTTGGAGTTTAGAAGAGGCTGTGACACCAGACACATTATCATCAGTGTCAGATGGATCTTGGCTGAAAGCAAAGAGTACCAGAGGGATATCTGTCTGTGTGTTTTTTTTTACTATGCAAAGGCCTTTGACTACGTGGATCACAACAAATTGTGGCTAACCTTGAGAGAATGGGAATCCCCAACACCTGAGTGTGCTCTTGCAAAACCTAAACTTGGACCAATAACTGTAATCAGAAAAGAGCAAGGAAACACTGCATGGTTCAAAATCAGGAAAGAAATGCACTGTGGATGCTTCCTGTCTCCATACTTTTTTAATTCATATGTGGAACAGATCATACTGGAGCCTAGACTTTATAAGGAGGAATGTGGCATCAAGATTGGAGGGAGAATCAATAACAACATACATTATGCAAATGACACAACCTTGCTTGCTGAAATTGAGGAGAGCCTGAAGCATTTGCTGCAGAAGATGAAGGACTGTAGTCTGCATTATAGGTTGTATCTCATCATCAAGAAAACAAAGATTCCTACCACAGGACCTATTGGTACTATGAAAGATGTAGAAAAGATTGAGATTGTTAACAATTTCCACTTGCTTGAATACACAATCAACACTCTTAGTACCAGCAGTCAGGAAATCAAAAGGCTAACTACATTATGAAAATCTGCTTTGGGGGACCTCTCCAGAATACTGAAGAGCAACAATGGCAGCCTAGAGACTAAGATGCACCTGATATAGGCTATGATTTTTCTCAATTACTTGTTATGCATCAGAGAGATGGACAGTGACAAAATGTGTCAAAAGAAGAATTGATGCTTTTGAATTGTGATGCTAGAGAAGAGTATTGAACATACCAAGGGCTGCCTAGAGCACAAACAGACCTATTCTGGAAAGGGAGAAATCTAGCTGTTCCTTGAAGACAAAGATTTTGAAGCTCTGTCTCACATACTTTGGATATATGACCCAGAGGGATCAGTCCTTGGAGAAGGACATTATGCTTGGGAGGATGGAGAGACAGTGTAGGAGAGACAGATCTCAGAAGAGATAGATTGACACAATAACTGGGGTAATGAGGCTAGGTGTGTCAGAAATAATGAGACTGGTTTAGGATAGGACAGGTTTCAGCGTTAATTTGCATGTTGTTGTTATGCTTCTTGGAGGCAAGGCTTTTGATGCTCAGGAATGTGGCCAGGAGGGACCAGTCCTTAGAGAAGGTCATCATACTTGTAAGGGTGGAGACACAGTGCAAAAGAGGAAGACCCCAGAGAAGATGGAATGACATGGTAAGTAGGGGTAATGAGAATAGGTGTGTCAGAGGAAGAGAGACTGGCCCAGAATAGAGTAGGTTTCAGAGCTATTACACATAGGGTTGCTATGAGTAGGTCACAACTTGACAGCATCTAGAAACACAAAACCAACATGATTCTGCATGTTCTGTGAGCTGTTGCATCAGATTTGGGGTACAGTAAAGCAGAAAGTTTGCTGTTCACATGAGTGGAAAGAGGTCCCAGAGTGTAATGCACATGTCTGACTGACTTCATAGGAATTTGTTTTGTGTTGTTGACTTGGACAGTTCCCCTTTGTGAAGTGGTAAAGATCAAATATAGTCATCCACATACAGCCCTTGTACTTTTTGCACTTATGTCATTTTACCCCAATATAACTGGAAATTGACTGGAAAGGGAAGGCAGTTGCTAAGCTTGTCTTGCTACCTGTAATTTGGACAGGAGTTGATCATGATATCCTTTCATGGAAAATTTGGGTAAAAAGTAATGACAAATGTGAGGAAGGAAAAACAGAAGCAAAGGATAAAGAAATGAATAAATAATTCATATAGTAAGTATAAAAATACATTATGCTAATATCTTTGAAGCAGGGAGTCATGAGGGCCCCAGTCTTTTGAATGGGTCCCATATGGGAGCTAAGAAGACTGACTGAAGAAGCCGGTAGGTCTGAAACACAGGAAGAAGCATAGACTTCTGAGGTCACAGTGGATCCCCATCTACACTTAGAAACTGGTGATTGGAGATCTGATGACCAGAACCCAAGCAGAGCAGATGAAGATGAAGATAAAGATGTTTCACACTGTACACTATTGTTGATTGCTGTAACCTAGTGGCACGTTCTTAATTTTGCTTATGTATTTGCCTATGGATGCAGATGGTAAATGTTCTAACTGGAACAGATTTTTCAGATAAAGGAGCACACTTGTTTCTTCAGAGTACTGGTTTGACAGGAGCAGATTAATCCGAAACTGGCTATCTAAAATGGGGGGATTAAGGTTTGAGGCATGAAGTTCCTGGCTTGCATGCTTTTATAAATACAGTTTTGTTATTATTATTATTGTTATTATTAGTATTGTTATTATTATTATTATCAGGGGAAATTTGATTTTTAAGTGTGAGGGTGATGGATAAAAAAACTAGAGGGTGGTCTCTGTGATGTCTAAGATTTATCGTTCAAAATATCTTTCCTAGCCACTGATTAACTATTTATCTTTTCTGAAGTAAGGATAGAGGAGGAGGGTGAGATACAAGCCTCATTCTACTTAAAGCGTAAATGAGCTCATAGGACTTCAGTGATAGCTCTCTTTTTGGGACTCTGACTTCAACTGATAGTCTACAGTGATCATTGTCTCTGCAAAACCAACCTGCATACCTATAGTCATGTGAATCATTCTCCTGACTGCTCTGAATCTTGGGGGGACCTTCTAGCAAACCACTGAACTTAATCCAAGGGAAACAAAGGACCTAGGAAACTGAAAAAAGGAGGGGCTGTTGATGTGAGATATCAAGGAGTTACATAGTAAGTAAAGTATCTGGGAACATTGTTGTGCTGCTTCGTATAACTGATTATGAATACAGACAGTAAAAGAAAGGAAGACCTTTAACCACGAGGACTTAGGCTATCACTGCAGCAACAGGCTTGAGTGTGTCAGAGATTGTGAGGGCTGCACAGAATAGGACAGAGTTCAGAACTGTTGTTCTTAGGGTAGATATAAGTCAAAGTCATACTTGACTTGACCACACCTAACAAAAACAATAACATGAAGTTTTATGAATGAAAAGAATACTACTCAAACATGCTTTGGATATTAGCATTACTAAAGACTGCTAGAACAGTACATTGACAGAGATCAGTAGACGTTTTAGACGAGTTTAGAAGAGGCTGTAGCAATGCTATCATTACTGATGTCACATGGATCTTAGCTGAATGTAGCAAATACCAGAAGAAAGTCTATCTATGTTTTATTGACTATGCAAAAGCATTTGACTGTTTGGATCATAGGAAACTATTTCTAACATTGAGAAGAATGGAAATCTCAGAATATCTAACTGTACTATTATGAAATATATTCCTAGACCAAGAAACTGTTTTTGCAAACAGCTACGGAAACTTGCATGGTTTAAAATCAGAAAGAGTGTATGCCAGAGATATATTCTTTCTCCAAATCTTTTCAATCTGGGTGCTGAGTAAATAATTTGTGACTCTGGACTCAATGAAGAGGAATATGGAATTAGGATCAGAGGAAGACTCACCCACTACTTGAGTTACAAAGTCAATGTACTCTTTCTTGCAGAAAGTGAGAAGGACTTGAAATGCTTGCTTCAGAATATCAAAGACTATAGTCTTTAATATGGATTACCTGTGAACATCAAGAAGACTAAATTCCTCAACACTGGGCTGATAGACAACATCATGATATTTGGAGAAAGCCCAGTGGTGAGCTTGATGTTGAGCTTCAGTTCATATTGAAGGCTGCAGTCATATTAACTGGCTTAAAAAAATATTTGTAATCACACTTCTTGTTGTTGTTATGTACCATTGAGTTGTCTATTACCTGACACTTTTGTCATTGTTATGTGTCTCTGAGTTAAAAACAACTCATAGCTGACTCTGCAGCAAGTTTTCAGAGGCTGTAAATCATATGGGAGGAGATTGTTCATCTTTCTTCCATTGATCAACCTCTCTTTTTTAGATTGGCAGTTCAAATCCTTCCCACTAGACTACCAGAGTTCCTTAAAATGCACTGTTAGGGTACAAAATCTTCCTGTAATTTTAATATTTCCTTTAAATGTGAAATCATGAATAGTTTTTCCTAGACTCTGGGAAATTAGAAACCAGTTTTTGGTTTCAGGAAAGTCGTCCAGTTTCCCAATTTGTCACTATCAACAAGCATCTTTCTCTGAGAAACATTGACAATCTGGATATCAGGATCAGCAAATAACACTGCTAAATATAAATCAAATAATATTAGTAAATATGTTGAAAAATGAGAGTATGACATTTATATTATTATCCCTAAGTAGAATTAGTTGGGTAGGAGGAAATAATGGTAATCTTCATTGTGAGATCCAGAATAACTGTCAGACAGGAAGTCATCTCATTCCCCTAAGATGGATAATTACACACTGAAACCCACAAGAGTACCATTAATGAGTCGGACATAATAATGACCAGGTCCCACACATTCTTATTAGGCTAATAGAAAACAAAATACCAAAACCCCACCCAACTCCATATTGAATAAATCAGGATCCTTACATTAGACAAAGTGTTATGCTTGTGCTATAAAAGAAAAATATAAAACCAAAGACCAAAAACTAAGTTTCCATGTAATTAAAATTATTCATTTATTCATCTGTTAATCTGCTTCTCCTTTTGTTGGTTAAAACTGTCTTTGTTTTTTAAATGAGTTAACATTCATTTATTTTATAGTGTCTATTTAATAAATAGGGAAAGTCTGCTGTTAGGGACCTCTCCAAAGTACTGAAAAGCAATGGTGTCTCTTTGGAGACTAAGGTGCGTCTGATACAGGCCATGGTCTTTGCTATCACTTGTATGCATCAGAGAGTTGGACAATGACTAAGGCGGATAGGAGAATTGATGCCCTTGAGCTGTGATGCTGGAGAAGAGTATTGAGGGTACCATGGACTACTAGGAAACAGACAGATTCATCCCGGAAGGGTCAAAGTGGGCTGCTCCTTGGAGGCAAGGATTCTAAGGCTCCGTCTAACATACTTTGGACATGTTGCAAGGAGAGACAGGTCCTTGGAGAGGGACATCATGCTTGGTAGGGTGGAGGGACAGTGCAGAAGGGGAAGGCCCCCTATGAGGTGGACTGATTCAGTGACTGGGGTAATCAGGATGGGTGTATCGGAGAGCGTGCGATTGGCACAGGACAGAGCAGAGTTCAGGGATGTTGTACATATGGTCGCTATGAGTCACAAGCGACTCGATGGCACATAACAACAGCAACAACAAAATTTTAATAAATATTTGTTAAATCTCTGCCATGTTTAGAATTGCTAAGAACAATAAAGATGTCCTTTGTATACATTTGTCTAATTATGAAAGTATTTCGATAGATGGCAATCCCTTTCTGAAATTAAAGAGCTGTTAAAATTAGAAAATATTTGTTGTTGTTGTTAAGTGTCATTGAGTTGTAGACAACTCATAGCGAACCTATGAACGAAAATCCTCAACACTTGTGTGACTTTCATCCTTTCTCCAGGTTCATAGGGTTTCCAGAGGCAAGCTATTATGTAAGTGGATGCCATTCCTGCTTCCAAGCTTGTTTTAATTGGGGAGCTCCACCAAATACTGTCCGCCATGGGTGACCATTAATGCATTTGATACATCGGTATCACAGTGTTCAGCTGCACAACAACCACAAGTTACCACTGTACAGCAAGTGGACACACCAGGGCTATAGAAGAAGAATGTTTGAACAAAAATAATGAAAAAAATAGGCCAGAGGGCTGCGGATTAGAACTCACCCACGTTTGGCTTGGTAGCATCACTTTCTTTCCACTAGGCCAACTGATCTCTCTCTATGTTGGTATTATTGTTGTTAAGTGCTGTTGAGTCGTAGGTGACTACCAACATTATATTATTTGTGATCCATAACAAGTTTATGCATTAGGAAAGAATCATTATTAAGTTTAATAACTTGTTAAAGTTTCCTTTTTGTTGTTGTTGTTGTTGTTGTTGTTATGTGATGTTTAGTCACCTGCAACTCATAGTGATCATATGTACAACAGCCCTTAACCATGTTCATTATTTGAAGAGCGACAAATTACTTGCCACACATCCATTCCTTTTCTTTTACCTTCTCCTCAAATAAAATGTGTACTAAATGACACTTTCTTTATTAGCATTTAATGTTTAATACCTTATTCTTTGTGTCTTTGAAGACTTGCTCTTATATATTTACACATTAAGTGCCCTTTCTGTTCTCCATAATTTAGTTTGCAATATTGCAAATTAGACATGTTTTTATCTCCTGAAAAACATCTCTATATTTTAGTGACAAGAACATTGGTCTGGGAATAAAATTCTTTCCACCCCCGCCCTTCAACAGATTTTCATACAAATTTTTTAAATTATTATTTTAATGAAAGTTTACAGAGCAGTTAGATTTTTTAATTTATTGATTTATTTGTCTAAGATTTGTTGTTCCCATTGTTGGAAATTTTAATATTGCTATTCATGCTTTTTTCTAGTTTATATTATCTTCTCACCCTTTGATTTTTTTTTTTTAAGTCTGTCTTTATCATCACTTTTCAAGTGTGTCTCTTGTAGATAGCATGTTGATAGGTTGGAGGGTTTTTTTAATGTATATCCAATCTGCTGCTTTCTTTCTCTTCAGTGGTTCATTTAAACCACTCTCATTCAGTGTAAATATTGAGAAACAAGGTTTCATTATTTTGTTGGGTTCTTTTTTGTGTTGTTGCTGATTACTTTGAGTCATCCTCCTTCCCGTGGTGCCTCTGTGAGGACTTCCTTCAATGTTTCTTTCAACATTGGATTTGTTTTCACAAACTTCATCAGTTTCTGTTTTTCTGAGAATATCTTGATTTCTCCTTCATATTTGATAGACAGTTTTGCAGGGTAAAATATTCTTGACTGACCAGGGGATTCTTTGTGTTTTGTATGTGTCATTCCCCTGTCTTCTTGCTCACAAAATTCCTTCTGAGAAATTGGCAAAATTTCTTAAGCAGATAGTATCACAAGCAGATACTTCTAGTATCTAGTATAGTGCTTATTTAACTAGATAGTATCTTGAGCATATATTTAGTCTTATCTGCTCTCTTTTATAGGTTACTCCCTTTAACAAGATGTGACACGATATTATATCATATCTTAGTTTTTCCCTAAGTGCTTTCAGGATTCTCTCCTTGTCTTTGATTCTGCAAAATCTGACTATGATATGCTTTGGTGTTGTTATTTGGAGGATGCTCTAGCAGGATAGTGCTGTGAGCTCTGTCTTCTGCTTTGCTGATTTTGTGCTCCATCTCTTTGATTCTGCTCATTTGTCCTTCCAATATTTTGACAGGTTCCGAGACGCTGGACCTAATATTCGGAATTGCTGTTTCTTGTTTTTCTAGGGTTTCTAAAGCCACATTGGTTTTATCTGTGTTGTCTTGAATTATTTCTTTTTTCCTAGATCCATAGGTTTTTTTAATCTATTTGTTTACTATTGCCTCTTTTTTCTTTTTTAATTTATTCTGATTTATTTACAAATACATTATTTCTCACACAAAAGATCCTTCCCATACCTTCAACTGACCCACCAATCGAATTGTGCAACTCTATGATTAACACTCTATTACTTAAGTTCCTCTTGGCTTTTGCTTGTAGATTCCTGCAATTCTTCTAGTTTTTCTTTCAGCCATTGAAAATATTCAACCATTGTTCTTTTGAATTCTGTGGCATAAAGTTCGATCAGACTTTCCAACTTTAGGAAATTCACTAATTCTATGTTTTGATCACTTTTTGAGGGGGCGTATTCTTGCTTTGGTTTGGTATATGGTATGAAATAGTCTGTGTCTTCAGTGTCTTTGCGGTGGTAGAGTTTCTCTTGCCTGTGGCCATAGTGTGCCCTGGGTCTGAAGACCTTAGCTGGGGAGCTCACTGCTCCAGAAGAGGGAAGGACCAACTCACCCTTTCTGAGTGTCCCTCTAGTTCCTAATTTGACTCAGTTGGAATGAAAACTCCAGTAGGGAATTGGAGGGCAACTCACCATGCCTGTGGTCTTTCCTTCCTTGTCCTGTAGCAAAGTTTGATGGGCCCACAGTGAAGGGAACTTGTTCTGTCTCTTGCCATTCCTCTCTTGTCCTTCAGCTGGTGGGAATACCCTCCATGACTAGGGAGCTCTCTGGAGGTGAAGGGGGGTGGGGAAGAAGGAACTATAGAAGAATGCAACCTCATCCTACTTCTGTTCCTTCTCTGCTGATCCTGCAACAATGTTCTCTGTCGTTGTGGAGCCCACAGGAAAGGGATCAATTTCTGCCAAATACAATTCTTGATCTACATTCATGAATACCTCCTGTGATGGGTCCTAAATTTTTAAAATAGACCTGGTGACACAGTTCTTAACAATCTTGGCACTAATCAAAAGTCACAATCTAGCCCAGCAATCTTTCCATAGTAGAAAGATGTAGCAGGTGGCATTCTGTTTCAGTAAAGATTTACAAGCTTGGAATCCTTATTTGGTGTTTCTACTCAGTCCTATAGGATAACTATGAGTTGGAATGAACTCAGTGATAGTGTATTTAAAGCCTCATGATCTAAAAAAGTAGCTGGTTATAAACTATTAGCGTATAAAGGAGGCATCACATTAGGTTCTGAAACTAACATTTTTTTGGAATAGCTACTACTAACACAGTAAGATCTAATAATGATTGTATACACTCTATGTCATCATATGTAAATCATTCCAGGTGCATTCTTACTTGTAATATTCAATGAACAGATATTATTATCATCAATTTGCAGAATTAGCAAAAATGGAATATGATTAATGTGGCATCTATGTACAGGGTACTAGATTCAGACTAGGGTATGAATCTTAGTTCTATTACTTTCTAACTCTTATCTATAAAATTCTGGTCTTTATACTTTTACGCTTTGTCACAATGTTTATTTCGTAAAAAACAGTTATGTGTGTGTAGGTACATATGTATATGTATGCTTATGTGTGACCATGTAAACATCCAAGAACAAACTTCACTTCTATCCCACAGAGCATATATAAGGATGATTATTTATACTTTGATAATTTGGAGATTTCCATATATTTGCTGTATCTTGGCTTCAAGATCTAATTCAAAGTATATCACACACAACTCTGTCTTAATTTTTAAATGATGCCTTAGGCATGGTTCTCTGTTGTTATTAGGATTCAAGTCTTCTCTATTTTAAGCAATCGAGGTTGTAATCATTTGCATGTGCAGATTGGTGACAAGTCTTACAGGCCAGCCTCCCAAATTATTTGTCTGTATACAAATTGAATAATTATGGGGAAATTATACAATCTTGATGCACACATTTCCTGGTTTTAAACCATTTAGTGCCCCGTTGTTTTGTTCAGTCTACTGCTTCTTGGTCTATAAGCATGAGCATAATTAAGTGTTCTGGAATTTTCATTCTACTCAAAGTTGACCATAATTTCTTATGATCTACACTGTCAAATGTCTTTGCATAATCAATAAAGCACAAGTAAACATCTTTCTTGCCTTCTCTGTTTAGATGCAAGATCCATCTGATATCAACCATACTGCCCTTTTTCCACTGCCTCGTCTGAATCCAGGTAGAATATCAGTTCCCTATTGATTTAAAGTTCCCGTTACTTTTAAACAACATCTTCAGTAAGATTTGACTTGCATGCAATGTTAATTTTTGGAGAGGATTTTTTAGAGAAGCAATGTATGTGTATAAACTATATATGTTTATATATAAATACACATACACACACGCACGCACACACACACACACACGCCATTGAGTCGACCATGATTCAATGAACAATAGATCAAAGCTTTGCCCTATCCTGAACCACACTCACAATCTCCACCATATTCAAGTTCATTCTTGAGTTACTTGTCAATTCATCTCATTTAGAGTCTATCTTTCTTTTGCTGGCTTTCTACTTTTCCAAGCAGGTATCTTTTTTCCAAGGAATGCCACTTCCTGAAAAAATACCCAACAATTGTAAGACAAAGTTTCACCTTCCTTGCCTCTGAAGAACAAACTAGTTTTACATCCAACAAAGTGGCTATATTTGCACTTTTGACGGTTCATAGGAGAGAGAGGTATTTAGAGAGGTTTATGATAACAAGTCATGAGCAGGAAATCAAGGACTCAAACTGTTAACTTCAAAGACAGTCAGCTTTAGGGGCAGAAAAATTGAAATTTCCTTATCAGGGAACTATATCACAGACTGCTGGCTTCAGAAGTTTACAAGTCCAAAGTCATCACATGTACTAGCTCACAAGCCAGATAGTGATATTTAGGATCAGACAAAAATTTTCTTTCTAAGATAATTCTTATGCAGGTTGCACCTTTAGGAATATTTCCCTTTCATTTGATCGAGCTGATCATTCTTTACAGAACTGCTTCTGAGCCTGCTAAATATCTCAGAGGTAAAATTTATGACAGATGGGATAGTTATATCATACTAAGTATTACTGTCCTGTTGACACAGAATAGTGACTATTATAAATGGATAGGGGAAAAAATAATCCACCATCTTCTAAAACCTTTTCCTTTTGGCTGAGATAGGGTTTATGTTTACTATGGTGGTCAACTTCAAAATGATATTTTATTGACTAAGATAATCTTTATTTTCTTGTGTTTTGTAATGTGTGTGTGTGTGTGTGTGTGTATGTGTGTGTGTGTGTGTGTATACCGTCAAATCAGATCTGACTGGTACAAGAGGAGATTACCCCTTCTTCTCCAGCAGATCATCTGGTGGATTTGAGCTGCATACCTCTGTGATTGCAGTCCAGCTTCTTGCCACTAGGCCACCAGAGCTCCCTTGTAATGTATTATTTTGAAACACACAGATGCACAGAGATATGTATATATCAATATATATATATATATATATGCCCTGGTTTAGTGGGTAAGTAATAGATAGCTAAAAAATTTTGGCAAGGGAATCCCATAAACTTCTATACAAGAAAAAGAAGAGATGACCTGCTCTCTTAAAGATTAACAATGTCTATGGGGGTGTTCTACTCTGCCCTACAGGGTCATTAGGAATCAGAATCAATTGTGTGGCATTACGTCTATATGTATCTCAAGAAGAGGCATGGCTCTGGGAATATCTGACATCAGATGGATCCTAGCTGAAAGCAGAGAATACAATAAGAATGTCTATTTGGATTTTATTGACTATGGAAAGCCATTTAACTGTGTGGACCATAATAAATTATGACTAACATCAAGAAACTGGGAATCCAAGAACACTTAAGTATGCTCATATGAAATCCATTACCTAGACCAAGAAGCTATCTTCTGAACTGAGCAAGAGAATGCTGCAGAGTTAAAAATGAGGACGGGTGTGCACCAGGTTTGTATCTTTTCTCCATAACTTTTCAGTCTATATGCTGAACAAATAATTTGAAAAGATAATTTCTATGAGAAGAATGTGGAAGCTGCAAAGGTGAAAGACTCATCAACAGCCTATATTATGCAGATGATATAACCATGCTTGTTAATAGTAAGGAGGAGATGAAGTTTTTGCTGCAGAAGATCAAGAATTACAGCCTTCAATATAGATTGCATCTTAACATTAAGAAGACAAAAATAAATCACCACTGGACCAATAAACTACTTAATTATAGATGAGGATCTGCCTTACTTGGATCCACAATCAACACTCTTGGTATTAGTAGTCAGATGAGGAGATGCATTGCATTGGGAAGGTCCACTATTAAGGAGCATTCCAAATTTCTGAGGATTACTGACATCAGTTTGAAGACTAAGGTGCATCTGATTCAGGCCATGGTCTTTTCAATCATGTGCTATACATCGAAAAGTTAAACTGAATAAGGATAACAGAAGACAAATAAATACCTCTGAGTAATGGTGGTGGAAGAATCCTGAAATGCCTCATGGACTACCAAAAGAACAAACAGATATTTCTTGGAAAAAGTGTAATCAGAGTGTTCCTTGGAGACAAGGATAACAAAACTTCATCTCATATACTTTGGGCATGTTGCTGGTAAAAGCTACTCCTTGAAAAGGGACATCCACCTTGAAAGGTGGAGAATCAGCAAAGGAGATAGAGACCTTTAATGAGATGGATTGACACAGTGTCAATAGCAACGGGCTCAAATGTATCGGAGATGATGAGGATGGCATAGGATAGGTGAGGCTTCAGATTTATTGTTCATAGATTTGCTATGAGTCATACAACTAACAACAGAAATCTATACCTTTATATGTTTTTTTGTTGCAATCATGTACCTTTGAGTTGGAGCTGAACCTCTAGTGGGTTTTCAGAGACAGCAAATAACATGGGAGATACAGGAATGTTGTTGTTATGTGCCACTGATTCAACTGCATTATGAAGATGACACAGCCTTACTTACCAAAACTGAAGAGGAACTGAAGTGTTTACTGCAGAATGTCAAGGACCTCCAATATGGACTGAAGCTCAATATCAAGAAAGCAAAAATTCTTTTCCACTGGGTTAACTGGCAACATTATGATAGAGGGAGAAGAGATTAAGATTGTTAACAAATTTAGTTTAGGCTGGTATATAGATATATCTATATAGACACAACATCCATCTGCACCTCAAATGACAATCTACAAGATCCTGGCCCAGCACTTTCTAGTCTCTGCAACACTAGCCTGTATCACTCACAGTCACCCAGCCTATGAGTTCATCTGCACCACCAACTAGCCCTGGAGTTCACTTGCACTGCCCCAGATAACCAGCACTGCCCCAGATCACCTGCACTGGAAACTGCTCAGAGGTCCAAAATCACAAGGAAGTGAAAAGGAAATAAGTGGACAGAGGTGGTCAGAGGCCTGAGCCACCATATGAGGGTTGACTGAGGGAGAAGGGAAGGAGGTGCTGAAGGGACAAGGAAAGGGAATGATGTGGGATACTGGTGAGCCAGGTGGGGGATGGGAACACAACATAAACAACTGAAGAGGAGCAAAACCAACACCAAATTTGTTAGCTGTGCAATAGGCAGAGGTTTTTATCTGCTCTTTTGGGTAAAATGCTTGTCTGTCAGATATTGTTCTAAACTGAGCATCTAAATTAAGACAGACTGGGGAGAAAGATTGGCTATCTACTTCTCAAACAATCAGTCTGTAAAAACTTTATGTACAATAGAGCACATTTAGATGGGACTAACATATATGGCACCAGAGGTTGAGCCCTTGTATTTGGAATCACAAAGAAAAAAGAATAATTGTAAACAGTCACTAGTGATTGGAACAAAGGAAGTGTGAATGTAAGAAAATTGGACACTGTCAAGAAAGAAATGGAACACATAAATATTGACATACCTGGCCTTGGTGAAATGAAATGGATTGTTATGGGACATTTTGAATCAGACATTTATAGGATCTCCTGTGCCAGAAATGAAAAGGTAAGAAAAAATGGAGTCATATTGATAGTTAAAAAGACCATTTCTAGATCCATCTTGAAATACAATTTTGTAGCAAGAAAATATGCATACAAGGAAGACCTGTTAATACTACTATCATTCAAATAAATGCATCAACTGCCAGAGCTACAAGAAGGAAATAGATGATTTCCACCAACTTTTGCAGTTGGAAATCAGTCAAACATGCAACCAAGCTGTATTTATGATAATGAAGGACTGGAATGCAAAAAAGTTGGAAACCAGAAAAAAGTATCCATAGTCAGAAAACAGAGACTTGGTAATAGAAATGAAGCTGGAGATAGAATGATAGAATCAATGACTTACTCATTCATTGAAAATACTTTTTAAAAGAAACACAAGTGGTGACTATATGCATAGACTTCACCTGATGGTCTATACAGAAATTAATTAATTAATTAAATGGGGGGGAATCATTGGAGAAGCTCAGTATCAGCTGTGAAAACTGAACCAGGTACTGATTACAGAACAGACTATTAACTACTCATATGCAAGTTCACAATGAAGAAAATGAAAATTAAATTAAATCCACAAAAGCCAAAACTTGACCCTGAGTCTATCCCAAGTGACCTAAAAACCTTCTCAGGGACAAGCTTGAGACCTTGAATACTAATAAAGGAAAACCAGATGAACTGTGGGGGGGATATAAAAAAATATCATCCATGAAGAAAGCAAAAGGCCACTACCAAGACAGAGGAGGAAAATAAGATGGAGATGGAAGTCAGAAGACACTCTGACTATGGCACTACAGTGGTGGGGAGCCACAGCAAAGGAAGGAAGCCAGGAAGTTAAGGAGCTGAGCAGAAGATTTCAAAGGGCAGCTCAAGAAGAAAAAGCAAAATAATATATTGAAGTGAGCAAAGAGCTGGAGTTGGAAATTCAAAAGGGACGAACTCACTCTGCATGTCTGAATCTCAAGAAATGGAAGAAGAAAATTCAAGTCTCAAGTTATAATACTTAAAAGATGGACACAATACTGAATGAAAAGGAAGCATCAAAAGAAGATGGAAAGAGCACATCAAGTCACTGTAACCAAAAAGAATTGGCTGATATAGAAGAATTTCATGAAACAACATAAAATCAAGAGGCAATGGTGATGGAAGAGGACATTTAAGCTGCTCTGAAGAAATTGGCAAAAACAAGGTCTCAGGAATTGATGGCATACCAATTGACACATTTTAAACAATTGATGCAACCTTGGATATACTCACCAGTCTGTACCAAAATATCAGGAGGGCAACTACCTGGCCAACTGACTGAAAGAAAACTCGATGTATTTTCATTAAGAAAAAGTGATTTACTAAGTGTGGAAATTATCAAACATTATCACTAATATCACACACAATTAATATCTTGCTGAAGGTTATCCAAAACTAACAGAGAACTATCTGAAAACTGGGTTTTGAAGAGACTGTGGCACTAGGGATAGCAAAACCAATGTCAGATGGATCTTGGCTGAAAGACAGTACCAGAGGGATGTCTATCTGTCTTTCATTGGCTATTTAAAAGCATTTAACTCTGTGGATCACAACAAATTGTGGCTAACTTAAGAAGAATGGGAATTTCAGAATACTCGATTGTGCTCATGTGAAAACTATACTTGGACCAGAAAGCAATCCTCAGAATAGAGCAAGGAAATGCATCATGGTTCAACATCAGAAAAGGAGTGCATCAAGGATGTGTTCTGTCTCCATGCCTTTTGCAATAGATTATTGGGAGTGGGGGGCAGGCTGGATTTTATGTGAATGAATGTGGCATCAGGATTGGAGGAAGACTCAACAGCCTGTGATACGCAGATGGCACAGCCTTGCTCACTGAAACTGTGGAGGACCTGAAGTATTTACACTGAAGGTCAAGGACTGCAGTCTCCAATATGGACTGAAGCGCAAAATCAAGAAAATGAAGATTCTCATTACTGGGCCAACTGACAACACCACAGTAAATGGAGAAGATACTGATATTCTTAACAATTTCATCTTGCTCAGTTTAACAATCAACACTCTTGGCACCAGCAGTGAATAAATAAAAACACACATTTCATGAGAAAAATCTACTGTCAGGAACGTCTCCAGAGTGTGGAAGAGCAATGATATCAGTATGGAGACTAATATGCATCTAATCTAGGCCACAGTCTTCACAATTACTTGCTATGCATCAGAAAACTGGACAATGACAAAGGATGATAGAAGAAAAATCGATGTTTTTGAGTTGTGATGCTTAAAAAGAGTATTGAACATACCATAGACTGCCAAGAGAAAAATCATGTCTGTTCTGGAGAGGGTGAAACCAAGCTGTTCCTTAGAGGAAAGGATTTTGAAGCACCATCTCGTATACTTTGAGCATGTTGCCAGGAGGGACCAATCCTTGGAGAAGGGCATCATGCTTAGAAGGGTGGAGGAACAGCTAAGCGGAGGCCGACTCCTGATGATATATATTGACAAAGTAACTAGAGGTGTATTATTGGAAATACTGAGATGTTCTCAGAGTAGGGCAGAGTTCAGAGCTATTTTGCACAGGGCCATTATGAATCATAGGTAACTCTATGTCATGTAACAAAAACAATATAGACAGGGAGTGCTGGTGGCTTGGTGGTAAGAAGTTGTGCTGCCACTCACAGACATACAGTTTGGATCCCCAGTTGTTTGGGGAAAAGATAGGCAGTCTTCCTCCAGGTGATTTACTGCCTTTAAAAACCTGCTGGAGAGTGAGCTATGGGTAGGTTCCAACTTGACGGGATGATACCTAACAACAAACACGTATCTGTAGCTCTATATTTTCAAACTGGTTTTTGGTGACCTAAAGTCATCCCCAACTCATTTACAATAGATCTACACATTGTTCTATCCTGCATCATCCTCACAATTTCTATCACGCTCAAAAAAACTGTGATAGTCACTGTGTCAGTCCATCTTGTTGACGTTCTTTTGCTGACTTTTAAACTTTTCCAGAGTGATGTCTCTCTTATGCTATTTATTCTCAGGAAACTATCTATGCTTAACATACTCAACTCATTGCTGTAGAGTTGAGATGGACCCTGTAGCAGGTTTTCTAAGGCTATCCTGCCGAGCTACTGATGGAATCTAACAATCAGACAGGTGCCACCATTGAGTTAGTAGCAGAACTCCCTGTCCATTAGGCCACAATAGATGATAGATGATTAGGTAGGTAGGTAGTTAGGTAGGTAGTTAGGTAGGTAGGTAGGTAGGTAGGTAGGTAGATGATAGATAGATAGATAGATAGAACAGATGGGATAGATATTTTCTCTTTTAATTTCCTGTATTTTCATATTATTTATTTTCCTTTTAAATAGCAATATCCCAATATGATTTGGTATGTTGTTAAATAGGAACTAGTTCAGAGTACAATTTTATTACTATTTTCAAAGAGAATAATATTTTCCATTAAGTACGATGTCAGCTTCAGGTTTTAAATATGTAGCCATTGTCATACTAGGAAAGAAATACTCCAAACACAATTTTTAGTGTTTTAATCAAGAATAGATGTAGAATTTTAGCATTTCTTCTCATCAACTATTGAGATAATTATGATTTTTATTATCTTTTCTACTAATGTGCTGAATTATATTAATAATCTCTCCCATGTTATTCCAGAACTTCTTGGCTGTGCCAAATCCTACTCTATTATAATGAAAATAAATATCTTAGCAAATACTGCATAAGGCCAATATTGTAAAAATAGAAGGAAAACCTGTAAGATGTGTAGAAATATCCAGAAGGGAAAACAGAAAGGCGGAAGGGGGTGAAAAAAGGGGAAGGTTGGAAATCACTAGGATAGCACAGTTCAATGGATGGATTCAGGGTGTAGGGTGGTGGAGGAATAGGAAAGACTCAATGGGGGCTCCAAAAGGCAGAGTAATAATAGGCATAGATCAATAGCAATTAATTGAATAAAATATAATGTATATAAATGATTGTACAGAACAGTGCAAACTAAAGAGTATATAAAACAGTATATATGAAGCTCAATGCAATTAAATTATTTTATGCAAACCAATAAAAGTAGGGAAAAAGAAAATTTATGTGTTAGTATGAATTTTTTTTCTCTGTAAACTGAGTGAAAGTGTTATTTAGAATTTCAATATCTACAAACGATATATCACATTTCATAGCTTTTATGATTTTTTATTTCTAAAAGTAATAAAAGGATGTTTTTCCCATTGGAAAATTAAATCAATCCAAACTCAATTCATTAGCATAAAGTCAGAATTGACTCCTAACTGACCTTTCAGTAGATTCTCAGAGGCTATGAATCACACAGGAGGAAACTGGCCATTGTTCTCCTGCAGAGCAGCTGATGGATACAAACCACTTGGCTTTGGATTGGCGGTGCAACTCCTTGACCACTGGGCCAACAGAGGAAGTTTAAAAGTTTAAAAGTTCCTATACAAGTCAAGAGTAAAGCATCACAACATAGTGTAGTTTCTCAAATGTCAAAATCCTTTGGAAATTCCTAAAAATGTCCAAGTCAGACATCACATGATGACTATTGTGGACTTTAGACAGCTTTGCTTTAGTGAGTACCTCCTCCATAATACTAAAAATTATGTTTGTGTGTGTGTGTGTTAGCAAGGACAGATTGATATACACAGACAGACAGAAAACATCATGTTGACTCAGATTCCTGAAGACCTTAAGTATGATTAAACAAAACAGTGTCCAATCCTGTGTCATTTTCACAATCACCAGCACGTCTGAGGCCGTCATTTCACTTGTTGTGGTCATTCATCTTTCCAAGGCTCTCCTTTATCTTCACTGACCCTCAACTCTATCACGTGTGATGTCTTCTTCCAGTGATTAAACACCGAGGGCCTACCCAAAGCAAGAGTATCAGACACTTTTTCCTTTGTAACATGAGACTTTTATTGATTAATTTTTGGAAGTTAGGTAACCAGGCCTCCCATTCTATCTGGGTCAATCTGGAGTCTCTGCTGAAATATGCTTGGAAGATCCAACTGGTATTTGAAATCCCAGTGGCATAGCTTCTAGTTTCACGATAGTTCACAAGTCACCACCATATAGCAAACTGGCAGACAGATGGTCGAGAGATAAAGACAAAAAAAAATATCCTATGTCAAACCATTTTTTTTGCCTATAAGTTTTCTATTTTTTCCCCTTTTGATTTAAAAATAACAGTACTTTTATAAACTCTATAACAATTGATGTTATGAATCAACTTTAGGCTAAACTCTGGTGGTATACTGAGTAGAAAGTTGTGCTACAAACTTAAAGGTCACAATTCTCTTACCATCAAAATCCACCAGTGGCTCCAAAGAAGAAAGGTGAACAATCTTCACTTTTGAGATTTATAGCTAATGGAAGGTCAGTTAGGAGATAATTCTTACTAGAAAGCAATGACTCGACTTGGCATATCTCCTAAGTTCTAGGAGTGGGTCTCAATAACTGTGCCTACTTATTAATGATTAAATTGACACTGCCTAGAGAATTGGCATTTTCGGGTGAAGAAGACACAGTCTGCATTTAAACAAAAAGTTTCTGTGGTTCATGTACAGAGTGGACTACTGGTGAGGCTAGGTTTATGGTGGGAAAATTCAGTCTTTTCTATTAATAGATTTTGTTAACTCTTGTCGAGTATGACCCATAGAGACTCCATGAACAGTAGATCTAAACTGTGTTCTATCTTACTCTGTCCTTCTTATCCCCAATATGTTTTATTTAGCCCATTGTCGTAGACATTGCATCAATCTATCTTATTTGGAGTCCCTCCTCCTTTGCTGACCCTCTACATTTTCCAGTATAATGTCCTTTTTCAAGGAATAATCTCTCCTAACAAGTCCAAAATATATGAGACAAAGCTTCATCAACTTTGCCTCCAAAGGATACTCCATTGGCACTTTCTCCAATATGTATCTGTTCTTCTGGTAGTCCATGCAATAATAAACATTCTTCTCTAATTACCATGACTCAAATGCATTGATTCTTCTTCTATCATCCTTATTCATTGCTTTGCTCTCAGATGCATAGCAGGTGATTGGAAAGACTGTGGCCTTAATCACGTGCACCTTAGTCTTTAGACTGACATCATTGTTCTTAAGGGAATAGGAGAAATTCCTAACAGCAGACTTTCCCAAAGCTATACATCTCCTGACCCTATTGGTTCGGGGTGGGGGGGATTTTTGTTTTCTTCATTGAGATGTAATCTATATTGAAGGCTACAGTCCTTGATCCTCTGCAGCAAGTGCTTCAGGTCCTCCTCACTTTCAGCAAGCAAGTAGGATTGTCACTCATAATAAGATTGGGCAAATATCTTAGTTTTTTCAACTTTAATGTTTCATTTGCAAAAATATCTACATTATACTTCATACAAATTTTTACCAACAGATATTTTTTTTTCAAACTAACAACAACAGCAGCAAAGAGAAAGACATCAGTTGGCCTAGTAGACAGAAAGTGATGCTACCAAACCAAAGGTGGGTGACTTTAATCCACGGCCTTCAGTCATGTTTTTAATTGTTTTTGGTCAAACATTCTCCTAGGTTGTATAGCCCTGGTCTTTGTCCACTTGCTGTACAGAGGTAACTCGTAGTTTCTGTGAACCTAAATACTGTGACACTGATGTGTCAAATGCTATAATGGTCACCCATGGCGGACAATGTTTGGTAGAGCTCCCCTATTAAAACAAGCTTGGAAGTAGTAGTGGAATCCACTTCTGAAATAGCTTGCCTCCGGAAACTCTATGAACCTGGAGAAAGGATGAAATTTATGCAACTGTTCAGGTCTTTTGTTCAAAGGGTCACTATGAGTCGCCTACGACTTGACGGCACTTAACAACAACAAATCAATTTCCATGGGACTCTGATGACACCTGACTTGAAGTATTCAGCTGCTAAATGAAAATTCACTAGCTGCTTGTGAGTGAAAGATACAGTTATTTGTTTCCACTTAAAAGCACAACCTTGGGAAACCATGAGAGAAGTTCTCTCCTAAAGAGTCACTATGAATAAGGGGATGAGTGATGGCTTTCCTATTTATTTATTTATCTCCTTCAGGAGTTAGATAAATGTTGTTGTTGTTTACCATTGAGTCAAAATCAACTCATAGCTGACCCTTCAGAAAGTTTTCAGAGACAGTAAATTGCACAGGAGAAGCCCATCTTTCTTCACAAAGCATCTGAAAGATTTGAAACTTTTGACTTGACAGGTTCAGCTCCTTACCACTAAGCCACCAGAAATTGTGCCAACAGACATTACAAGACACTAGGAATCTAAAAAACACCAATATATGTCTGCACATTCATTGTAAAAAAAGTTGAATATAGCATTTTAAAGGACAGCTCAAGAAGACAAAACAAAGTATTATAAAGAAATGTGCAAAAAGTTGGACTTAGGAAATCATATGGAAATAACTCTAGCTGAAAGAATTGTAAAATAAATTCAAGGTTTGCATTGGAATACTGAAGGATTCTATGGGTAAAATCTTTCATAATTGAGGCAGCACCAAAAGAAGATGGAGGGAATACACAAGGTCAATGTACCACTAAGAATCAGCTGGTATTCAACCATTTCAGAAGTCGCATTTGATCAAAACCCAATGGTAATGAGGGATGAAGTTCAAGCTGCACTGAGGCCATTGGCAAAAAAGTAGGGTCCCAGGAATTGATGGAATACCAAATGACATGTTTCAACAACAAATGTAGCCTTGGACATGCTCACCCGGATGGTCCAGGAAATTTGGAAGGCAGCTACCTGAATAACTGACTGAAAGAGATCCCCATTTGTTCTCATTCCCCTCCCTACCAAAAAAGTGACCCAAAACAATATGGAATTTTTTGAACAATATCAATATTATTACATGCAAGCAAAATCCAAAAATTATTAGGACAGTACAAAAACACAGTATTACCAGAAATTCAAGTTGTAATTAGAAGAGGCCATGGCAACAAAGATATCATTGATGATGTCAGATGGATCTTGGCTGAAAGCAAAGAATACTAGAAAGCTTTCTATGTATGTTTTATTGACTATGTACAGGGATTTGTGTGGATCATAATAAATCATGACTGACATTGAGAATAATGAAAATCTCACAAAACTTAATTATGCTCTTGCAAAAACTGTACATAGACCAAGAAACTATTTTCCAAACAGAGCATAAGAACATAGCATGTTTTGGAATTGAGAAAGGTGAATATTACATGTGTATCTTCTCCATACATATTCAGTCCATTTGTTGAGCAAATCATTTGATGAAGTAGATTCTATGAAGAAAGATGTGGCATCAGAATTGGAGAGTCACCAGGAAACTGCTATGCTCACATCTCACAACCTTGCTTGCTGAAAGTGAGGAGGACTTGAAGCATTCACTTCTAACTAACAAAGTTTGCTTGATGAAAGACTATAGCCTTCAATATGGATTACATCTCAATATCAAGAAAACACAATAGGAGAGATGGAGAATAATTGGGCCAATAGGAGAGATGGAGAAAAATTGAAATTTTCAATTATTTCATCTATTTGAATTAACATCAACATCCTTGTTACCAACAGTCAAGAAATCATAAGATGTGTTTGTTGGGGAAATTTGCTCTCAAGAACCTCTCTAAAAGTGCTAAGGAGTAACAATGTTAGTTTTGAGGGTAAAGCACAGTTAATGCAAGTTGTAGTCTTTCCAATACTTGCTATGCTTCTGAAAGTTGGACAGTGAGTAAAAATTACAAAATAAGAATCAAGGCTTTTGAGCTGCTCTGTTGGAGAAGAGTACTGAACACCTCATGGATTGCCAAAAGAACAAACAAATAAGTCTTGGTGACAGTGCAGCTGTGTCTCGTTAGCAACAAGGATAGTGAAACTTCTATAGTGTTTGGAAAAGTCAAGTGTCAGAGAAAGAGAGAAAGGTCTTCAACAAGATGGATTGATACAGACTGTAAAATTGGGATCAAGTATAGGAAACTTCAATTGGTAATAGCATTCAGATACTTGAATGGCTTAAGACACGATAAGGGTCAAATCCGTTGTTTATGAGCCACAGTTAATTCGATCACACCTAAAAACAATAAAATAACATAGTGAGGGAAATGTAAATGCTGTTATTTGCTGTTGAATTGGAAGTCTCCAGAGAGCTTTCAGAGGCTATAAATCACATGAGAGAGACTGCTAATCTTGCTCCCATGAGATAGCTGGTGAATTTGCCTTTGAGTTGGCAGCAAAATTCCTTACTTATGAGCTCATGAGAATCCAATGAGGAAAGTCACATAATAGGTAAGTGAAACTGTGAGGATAAGAAAACTGTTGTTGTTGTTGTAACATGCCGTTGAATCGCCTGTGACTTATAGCGACCCTATGTACAACAGCCTTAAACCCTGCTCTATTCTATGCCAATCTCATTGTCTCTGACACATCTACCACCATTACCCGAGTCACTGAATCAATTCATGTCACTGAGGGTCTTCCTCTCTGCACTGTCCCTTCAGCCTCCAAAGCATGATGTCCCTCTCCAAGGACTGGTCCCTCCTAGCAACATGTCTCAGGATGTAATATGAAGCTTCAGAATCCATGCCTCCAAGGAGCAGCCTGGCCTCACACACTCTAGGACAAGCCTGTTTGTTCTCCTAGCAGTCCATGGTATGTATCGATACTCCAGCACCACAGCCCAAAGGCATCAATTCTCCTTCTATCATCCATACTCATTGTCCAGCTTTCTGATACATAGCAAGTAATTGTAAAGACTATAGTCTGAATCAGGTGCACCTTAATCTCCAGACTGATATCATTGCTCTTCAGTATTTTGGAGAGGCCTCTGACAGCAAACTTTCCCAGTCCAATTTCTTTTTATTTCCTGGCTGCTGGTACTAAGAGTGTTGATTGTAGAACCAAGCAAACGAAAGCTCCCAACAATCTCAATCTCTTCATCCTCTATTATGATGCTGCCAATCCATATTGACCTTCTCCCAGTCCTTGGCCTTCTGCAGCAAGAACTTCAGGTCCTCCTCAGTTTCAATAAGCAGGGTTGTGTTATCTGCACAATGCAGATTGTTGATGAGTCAGAGATCTATCAAACATGCAATCAAGATGCATTAATAATAATGGGTGATTGGAATGCAAAAGTTGGAAACAGAGGAGAAGGATCAATAGCTGAAAAACATGGATTTTGTGACAGAAATGAAGCTGGAGATAGAATGACAGAATTTTGCACAATCACCAATGTATTCTTTGCAAACATATTTTATAAGAAACAAACTCAGGCTACTATACACATGTATTTCACCTGATGGTATGCATAGGAATCAGATTGATTACATCTGTGGAAAGAATTGCTGGAGAAACTCAATATTAGCTATCAAAACCAGGCCAGCTGCTGATTGTGGAACAGATCGCCAATTACTTTTATACAAGTTCAAGCAGAAGATAAGGAAAATTAAATCCACAGGAGACAAAATTTGACTTTTTTTTCCATCTGAATTGAGGCTTTGAACACTAATGAGCAAAGACCAGATGAGGTGTGGGAAGATATCTGATTAGGTATTTTTGTCATGACAGGAGTCCAGAATGAAGGCAGCACAGTAGAGTGGACTTTGAGGAAGGTATTTCATGACAATGAAAGAATTTTTCTTTTACTTTTCAAAAAGAAAAGTGAATGGGGGAAGGGGTCTGCAGGGAGAAAAGTACAACAATGAATGAATGGAAATCTAAAGTCTCTATAAACTTTGATTAAAATTAATTTTAAAAAGAATATTATCCAAGAAGAATGCAGGTGGTCATGACAAAGACAGAGAAGGAAGAAAAGACCAAGATGGATACCAGGAGAAACTCTGAATATTGCACTAGAGCACCAAGAAGAAAACTATTAGACGAGTAAAAAAGGAACCTTAGCCTAGTCTTGAAAGTTTGATAATAGCTACTTCAAAATCAGTGATCTTAAGTAGACCAAGCTTGGTATGGAGAATTCTAAATGGAGTAAACATGGTTATGACTGCATCAAGATAAGAGAACATGATTTATTCAAAGGTTTAAAAGAAGACTAGGATGACTGGAACAGAAAGATAAAGAATAGCATTTCACATGTGTGAAGATGATTATTTTCTTTTATTTCTTTCATTACAAAAAATCATCTAACATGACTTCTTTACATATTTATATTACGCACAAATTTATTTATTTATTTAGATCTTACCATGTTACTCGGCCCTAGTGGCTTCTTGGTGTGGGCTGGAGTCAGATTCAAACCATAGCTGGGCCTCCAGCAGGTTTTCAGAGGCAGTAAATCATAAGGGAAGAGATTATCCAACACTATACAGCAGCTGGTGGATTCAAACTGCATACCTTTGGGTTTGCAGTGCAGTGTCTTACCACTAGGCCACCAAATTAATTTATTTAGATATTATTCATTTAGAGCTTACCATATTATTAGGCATTCTGGTATCTTCTTGTTATGTATCATCGAATTGACTATGACTCATAGCAACCCTATGAAAAATGGCTCTGAACCTTGCCTCATCCTGAGCCAACCTGTTTCTGACTGCCGTCACTGTGTCAATTCATCTCAACCAGGGTGGTCTTCTCCTGCCTTAAGCCTCTATCTTTCCAAGCATGGTATAATTCTCCTAGGACTGGTCCCTCCTGGCCAGGTGCCCAATGTATGTGAAATGGAGCATCAAAATCCTTGCCTCCAAGAGCAAACTGGTTTCACTATCTCTAGGACAGATTTGTTTGTTCTCTTTGCAGTCTGTATGTACTCTGTATGTATGTACTCTTTTACAGCAGCACAATTCAAAGGCAGCAATTCTTATGTCATCCTCATTCATTGTCCAGCTCTCTCATGCATAGTAAGCAATTGAGAAGGCCATGACATGGATCAGACATGCCTCAGTCTCTAAATTTATATCATTGCTCATTAACATTCCAGAGAGATCCTTGAAAACAGATTTTCCCAATGTAATTCATCTTTTGGTTTCCTGACTGCTTGTACCAAATACCTTGATTGTGGATCCAAGCAAGATAAAATTGACAAGAACCTCAATTCTTTCTCCATCTCTCATGATACTGTTTATTGGCCTGATGGAAATGATCATTCTTGATGACTGAAGTCTTTGAACTTCTACAGAAAACACTTCAAATGCTCAGTTTGAAAGAGCAAGGTCATGTCACCTGTATAACACAGGTTATTGATGAGTCTTCTTCCAATCTTTATGCCATATTCTTATTCACATAAAAGCCAGCCTCCTGAATGACTAGTTCTACATAAAGATTGAAAAGTACACAAAACAACTATGAGATATCTTCTCAACCCAGTAACAATATCAAAAATTAACAGAACAGCAAACAACAAATGCTGGCAAGGTTGCAGAGAAACTGGAACCCTTATTTGCTATTGATTGAGAGAAGTTAATAGCTTCAGTTTGCTTGGCTCCACAATCAACACTCTTGGCACCAGCAGCAAGGAAATCAAAAGACAAATTACATTGGGAAAGTCTTTTCCCAGAGACCTCTCCAGAGTCCTGAAGAGCAATGATGTCAGTCTGGAGACTAAGGTGTGACTGATCCAGGCCATGGTCTTTGCAATTACTTGCTATGCACCAGAAAGCTGGACAATGATTAGAGACATTATAAGAATTGGTACCTTTAAGGTGTGGTGCTGAAGAGGAGTACTGAATATATCATTGACCACGGTGAGAACAAATAGGTTTATTCTGAAGAGCGTAAAACAAGGATGTTCTTTGGAAGCAAGGATTCTGAAGCTCCATCTCACATGCTTTGGTCATGTGGCCAGGAGGAACCAGTCCCCAAAGAAGGAAATCATGCTTGGATGGGTGGAGAGACAGAGCAGGAGAGGCAATGGGATTAGGTGTGTTGGAGTCAATGAGACTAGCTCACAATAGAATAAGGTGCAGAGCTGTTAGGTCATTATGAGTCACAAGGAACTCGATGGCACATAACAACAATATTGGGAAGGAACCGTGCTGCCAATACAAAGGGATGCAATTTGAATCCACCAATTGCTAAGTGGGAAAAAGATGAGTAATCTGCTCCTGTGCAACATACTGCCCCTGAAAATCTGCTGTAGCGTCAGCTATGGGTGGGTTCCCAGTCAGTGGTACTCAACAACATTTTACTTATGCCCATTATTACAATGAATGTCCTAATGGGTCTCACAGTTTACAAGGAAGGCAGACATTAAACAAACACTTATGTAATTAAATTTAATGCTGCATCTTAACAGATGGGTAGAAATTCCTCTGAACACTGAGTGCTGGGGTGCAAAAATGTGGAAAGGATCTTTTAGGAGAAAAAAAAAGTATCAGGCTGAACAAATTTGAGGTAGAAATTATTTAACAGTTTCTCATTGTCTTTTGTAAATTTTCAATACTTTTATCTCTATTTTCAAATATATAGCTGAGCAAAATTGTGCTGTGAAAATTACATTTGATTATTAATCACATAGCTAGTCTCCATAATGAGAATAATTAGCCATGTGATTAATTAAATCTCTTCAACTATAAATTGTGTATATTGAACTAGATATTACAAAGACTATTATAACTTCAAGAATTATCTGTATTTCCTATTAAAAATTGTTATAATACACATTATTTGCATTATCATATTAATTCTTTACAAAAATCTAATGAAAGAGGAATTATTGTTGTTCTTTTTTTTCCCCATGAAGGAAAATACTTAAGCACAGAAAAGATAAATTGCCCAAACAGGACCAAACTCCTAATCATTACATAATATCCAGGTTTTATTATAAAATTTTAGTCTTTAGAAATTCGTATTACAAATGTCAGAGCACAGCCTTTGCAGCACAGATATTTCTCAGGAATACTTTGTTTGACTTTTATAATATTTTTGTGTATTTTCTAGTATTTGATTGTATTTTTTTTTTGCCTTTTGCTTTATATGATGTTTTCATTGATGTTTATAGCAATGTAATCTGTCAATCTAAACTTAAAGATTTTAAAACTGATGTTTGTTTTTCAAAGTTTTCTTTTTCTGGAACATATAGTTCAACAGAGTTAAATTTTAATTATTTACTTCTTTATTGTATGACCAGAGCTCTCATGGCATGGTGGAAGGGAGCTGTGGCTGCTATCCCATGGGCATGTGGTTTGAACCCATCAGCTATTCCATGCAAGGAAGATAAGCAATCTCCTACTGCGTGATTTGCTGTCTCTGAAAACCTCTGGATGGTCAGCCATGAGTCTGTTCTGACTTGCTAGTACACAACATTATACGATCAGTTAGTTGATCTGAGCTCTTTTAATATTTGAAACAATGAAACCTACTGTATTATACAGAATTTCAATAATCTTTTTTTATTCTCATAAGAAAAATAAATTATTGTTATTTTTATAAAAATTGTCCATTTTATTTTACTATTATCTCTAAAGAGCAAAAGAGCTGGAGTGGTTTGCAATTCAGTCAATCACTTTTCTCTTCAAAGAGACAAATGTCAGTTTATGTTTTATGAAAAAATGGATATGTTTATATCATTCTTCTTTCAGTTTTTGTTTTATCTTTTAAGTATTTTTTGATCCCTTTTGTTTTACTTAGAAAATTTCTGTAATACAATGTGCTTCTTTACTAGTTTTAGATGTTTTCATTTTTCAAATTCATCAATGTAGAAAAATATTCTTGTGATAGTTATAAGCCTTTAAGCCAACTACAACTCATAATGAATTTATGAGCAAAAGATCTTAACCTTGCCCTTTTCTGTGCGATTATCAAAACCTTCAACATGCTCAAACCCATTCTTATAGTAACTTTATCAGCCCATTTTGAGGTCTACCCTTTTCTTCACTGATCCTCTTTACCTTTCCTGACATGATATTTTTTCCAAGGACTGATCTCTGTCAATAACACATCCAAAGTATGTGAGGTGATATTTCATTACCTATGTGGATCACAACAAACTGTGGCTGACTCCGAGAAGAATAGGAATCCCAGAACACTTGATTGTGCTTATGCAAAACCTATACTTGGACCAGGAGGCAGTCATCAGAACAGAGCAAGGAAACATTGTAGGTTTCAAAATTGGGAAGAGGGTACTCCAAGGATGTGTTCTATCTCCATACCTTTTCAATTTATGTATAGAATAGATTATCAGGGAGGTTGGGCTCTATGGGGAGGAATTAGCATCAGAATTAGAGGAAACTCATCAACAATCTGCATTATGCAGATAATACAACCCTGTTTGCTGAAGTGGAGGAGGATCTGAAGTGTTTGTTGAAGAAGGTCAAGGACTAGTCTTCAATATGGAAGCTAAACATCAAGAAAACAAAGATTCTCACCATTGGACCAATTGGCAGTATCATGATTGATGGTGAAGAGATTGAGATTGTTGACAGCTTTAGTTTGCTTGGCTCCACAATCAACATTCTTGGTATCAGAATCCAGGAAATAGGGGAGCTCTGGTGGCCTAGTGGCAAGAAGCTGCACTGCAATCCCAGAGGAACATGGTTCGAATCCACCAGATGCTCTGCCGGAGAAGGAGGCGCAATATCCTCCTGTACCAGTCAGATCTAATTTGACGGTACACGCACACAAAATAATTTAAAAAAAAAAGAATCCAGGAAATGAAAAGACAAATTTCACTGGGAAAGTCTGCTGTCACAAACTTCTCCAAAGTACTTAAGAGCAACAATGTCAGTCTGGAGACTAAGGTGCGCCTGATCCAGGCCATAGTGTTTGCAATTACTTGTTATTCATCAGAAAGCTGGACAATGAGTAGGGATGATAAAAAGAGATTGGTGCCTTTGAGCTGTGGTGCTGGAGTATTGAATATACATACCATGGACTGCTAGGAGAACAAACAGCTCTGAAAGATGGTGTGAGGCCAGGCTGCTCCTTGGAAGCAAAAATTCTGAAGCTCATCTGACATACTTTGGACATGTTGCAAGGAGAGACCAGTCCTTAGAGAGAGACATCTGCTTGGGAGGGTGGAGGGACAGTGCAAGAGAGGAAGACCGTCAATGAGATGGATTGATTCAGTGACTGGGGTAATGGGGATGAGTGTGTCAAAGACAACAAGATTGGCACTGGATAGAGCAGGGTTTAGGACCATTGTACATAAGGTCTCTGTAAGTCACAGGTGACTCAACAACATATAACAACAACAACCTCTAAAGAGCATTCTGCTTGCACTTCCTACAAGACTAATTTTTCTGTACTTTTGGCATGCAAAGTAATACTGATTACTTTCCACCAACACAATTCAAAGATAACAATTCCTTATCCAGTTTCCAGATGAATAGGAAGCAATTGAAAATACTGTGACTTGGATAAAGTACATCTTAATATGATATCTTTCCTTTGCAGAGGTCCTTAAGAAAGTAGATTTAGGATTTTCTCACAGCGCGCGCCAGCTTCTCCCGCGTTTCGTGGGCCAGATACAGGTTAGCTTTTGGTCTTGTGTGAGGTGTCACTCCCTCAGTTAATTATGATCATTGCGAAAGTTGAGCTTCTTTGACCTCATCAGCTGTATAATGAATCCCAATATGAAGCAGAAATGTGAAGGACTCCAAGAAAATATAAAGGATAGTCCTTTCCCAAGAAGAACTCTGAAGATGATTCAGCCTTCAGCTGCTGGATCTCTTGTTGGGAGAGAATGTGAGTTGCCCAAAGGCATATACAAAAGAAAACATGGAACTGGCCAATTAACATCTAAGACTTCCAGCCCTGGAGTTGTTAATGCCCCAGAATATAATGAAAATAAAAATCTTGGAGGAGTCAACCAGGAAGCATTTGATCTTATGGTTAAAGAAAAT
>NW_006399834.1:6996876-7011518 GCF_000299155.1 Elephantulus edwardii | reverse complement strand
AAGAAAGTAGATTTAAAAAAAAAAAAAAGAAAGCAGATTTTCCCAGTGCAGCACAATTTTTCCCTTCTTGACTGCTACTATTATAGATGTTGACTTTGGGTCCAAATAAAATGCAAACATTCACGACTCCAATCTTTTCTCCTTTTGTCATAATATATCATATTGACCCAGTGGTGAAGATTTCCATCTTCTAAATGTTGAGATATAATCTGCTTTGAAGGCTTTATTTAGTCTTTGACATTTTTAATTATGCACTTCAAATCTTCATTTTCTGCAAACAAGGTTGTGTTATCTGCACAAAGCAGGCTATTGGCTAGTCTTCTTCCAATCCCAATGCCACATTCTTTATAGCACCCAACCTCTTGAATTGGTTGCACAGCATACCAGTTGATTAGGTTGGTTGAAGCAGACAACTTTGAAACACATTTTCCTGGTTTAAAACTATACATTGTTCACATATTGTGTTAAAATAACTGCTTCTTGATCTATATTTAGATTTTGCATGACCACAATTAAGTATTCAGGGATTCCCCTTCTTCCCAATATTATCTGTAATTTGTAATGATCCGCATAGCCAAATATCCTGCATGCTCAAAAAAAAATGCAAGGAGATATCTGTCCAATTCCTACAATGGTTAGCTTTGTTTTAATTTTTTAATTGGCTTTTATTCAATAATTTATATACATTTTGCTTTATAACAATAAAAAGAGCAAGGGCCATGTGAAGATGGCTCTAGCTGATATTTACAAACTTCACAAATGGTAACTGTCTCAGAAGAACACAAAATCAATTCCTATGAGGTCAAGAATGTCCTGCATGTTCCCACACCTCTTTCTACTCATCATACAACCAATCTTACTGCTTTCCTGGATCCAAAATTTGAAGCAATTACTCACAGACACACAGAACCATATTAGGAAAGTGAATAGGCTATAATTTAGGCTAGTTGTTGTTGTTGTGTTGTTATGTGCCTTTGAGTAGCCTGCCAGTACCACCAGCCCTAGAATTGCCCATGTCACCCCAGTCAGCTGTGCAGCTCTATATCACCTGTTCTGGGGCCTTCCCATAGTGACAACATCACAGGGGAGTAGAGAGGAAAGGAGAAGACAGAAGTGGTCTGAGACCTGAGCCTTCATACCAATGTTGGCTGAAGGGAGGGAAAAGGAGGTGCTACCAGGGTCAGTCAAGGGAATGGACCAGAATGTTGGCAAGTCAGAAGACTGAACCAGGACATATGAACTGAGGGCACGGGACAATGCTGGACAAACACTGAATCTGTTAGCTGTGTAATGGGGAAGGGTCTTACATCTGATCTTTTGGGTAAAATGCTTATCTGTCGGATATTGTTCTGAAGCTGAGCATCCATATCAAGAAATCTGAAGGACTAGCTGAATCATATGGAATTTCTATGTTCAGTTGTGTTGGGTTTGGGGTTTTTGGTAAGAAATGTTAAACTGCCTTCCACAGTGGTTGTACTATTTTACAACCCCACCAACAATTTATAAGAGTTCCTATCTTGCTGCATTCTCTCCAACATTTATCATTTGCTCTCTTGTTAAACTTTGCCATTGTCACTGGTGTGAGATGGTATCTCATTATGGTTTTTATTTCATCTCTCTTATTACCAGTGATTTTAAGCATTTCTTCATGTATCTTTTGGTCATCTGAATATATTCCTCTGTGAAAAGTCTTTCCATGTCTTTTGACCATTTTGTAATTGTGTCATCAGTCCTTTGCTTGTGAAGCCTCTGTAGGATTCTGTAAACTTTTGATATGAGAACCTTGTCAGAAATAGTATCACCAAATTTTTCCCCCAGTCAGTAGGCTTTCTTTTCACTCTGTTGGGGAAAGAAAGGCATTTGTCTGTGGATCATAACAAGTTGTATCTGACTTTAAAAAGAATAGAAGTCCCCGAGGATTCTGATGCACACAGAGATTTAATCTTCAGAAAGTCCCATTCTTCAATGTTGTTCTCTCCAGATTGTGCTTTTCTAGCTGTATTTGGCAGTCTCTTTTTACTAAAGACTAGGCCGTCTAAGCTTGATTCCAATTTGTCTGTGACGAACTTTATGGTCTTGAGCTTTATGCCAAGGTCTCTGATTCATGTTGAGTGTTGTTGAAGAAAGAAATTCCCTATGACCTAGCTTTTCCACTGCTTGGAATATACCCCAAGGAGAATGAGAACTGAGGCACAAATGGACACTTGTACACCAATGTTCATAGCAGCATTACTCATCATTGTAAGAACATGGAAATAGCCCAAATATCCAATGGCAACCGAACAGATTGAGAAATTACAGTACATTCACATGATGGAATACTACACAGAACACAGGAACAATGATTTTGTCAATAACTACCTAACTTAGGAAGGACTAGAGAGAATTATGCTATGTGAAATCACTCCCATAAGGAAAAATATTGTATAAGACCATTATTGTAGAACAAGTATAAGGATCCAAGTGGGGAGAGCAGGGGAGCAGAAGGGTTAGGATGTGTAGGGGGTGGGGATAATCATAGGGTGGCACAATTTGATAGGTGGAGGAGTGGTGAAGGATATGTGATAGATCCGGTGTGAAAAACAGTGTATTTTAATTTTGTAAATAAACCAGTATGCAAAAAAAAAAAAAAAGTCTGAAGGATGACTACATAGCCAACTGAGCGAAAAAGATCCATATTTATTCCCGTTCCCAAAAAAGGTCCTTCAATAGAGTGTGGAGATTACCAAACAATATCACTCATATCACAAACTAGCTAAATCCTGCTGAAGATTATACAAATATTATTGGAAGAATACATTGATAGAGTATTATCAAAAATACCAGCTCTGTTTAGAAGAGACCACGACACTAAAGATATCACCAGTGTCAGATGGATTTTGACAGAGAGAAAAGAGTATCAGAGGAATGTCTGTGATTCTTTGACTATGCAAAAGCATTTGACTGTGTAGATCAGAATAAATTGTGGCTGACCTTGAGAAGAATAGGAATCCCAGAACATTTAATTATACTCATACAAAACCTATACTTTTATCAGAAAGCACTCCTTAGATCAGAGTAAGAAAACAGTGCATGGTTCAAAATCAGAAAGGAGTGTGTAGGGATGCATCTTGTCTCCATATCTTTTCAATCTGTATGCAGAACAGATCATTGGAGAGGGTGGGCTTTATGAGGAGGAATGTGTCATCAGGATTGGAGGAAGATTTAGAAAGAACCTGCATTATGCAGATGATAAAACCTTGCTTAAAAAAACTGAGAAGGACCTGAAGCATTTGCTGCTGAAGGTCAAGGACTGTAGTTTTCAATCTGGATTAAACTCAAAATCAAAAAGACCAATATTCTCACTGGGCCAAGTGGCAGCACTATGTTAGATGGAGAAGAGATTGAGATTGTTAACAACTTCAGCTTACTCGGTATCACAATCAACACTCTTGGCACCAGCAGTCAGGAAATCAAATACAAGTTGCATTAGGGAAATCTGCTGTCAGGGATTCTCTCAAAAGTGCTAAAGAGCAAGGATGTCAGTTTAGAGAGTAAGGTGCACTTGATCCAGACCAGTCTTTGCACATATGTATTAGATAACTGTACAACAACTAAAGATGACAGAAGAAGAATAAATGGCTTTGAATTGTGGTGCCTCCAGCACTGCAGTCTTGAATATGCCATATATCAACTAGAGATAGAACAGATCTGTCTTGAAGAGTGAAACCAAGCTGCTCTTTGGAGGCAAGGATTTTGAAGCTCCATCTGACAAAATTTGGGCACATGACCAGAAGAAACCAGTCCTGGGAGAAGGACATAATACTTAGAAAAGCAGAGAGAGCGCAGAAGAGAAAGACAAGGGAGGAGATGGATTGACACAATAACTGGGGTAATGGGGGTAGGTGTGTCAGAGATAGTGAGAGTGGTTCAGGATAGGACAGGATTCAGACCAATCGTACATAGGGTGGCTATGAGTTGCAGGCACTCAAGAGTACATAACAAGAACACGGAGAAGGATTTGGCTGTTTACTTCTGAAATAACAGGCCTTTGTAAACCATATGTACAATAAAGCATTTTAGGTTATACTATCAGGTATGGCATCAGAGGCTGAGCCTTTGTATCTGGAGTCACAACCGACGAAGAACAGTTTCAAACAGACACTTGTAATTGGAATGTGGAATGTGTTAAGTATAAATGTAGGAAAACTGGAAGTAGAACATATAAATTTGACATAACAGGTATTGGTGAAATGAGATGAAATGGCATGGGACATTTTGAATCAGACAATCATAAAATCTACTACATCAGAAATAAAGCAATAAAGAAAAATGAGGTTGCATTGATAGTTAAAAAGACCATTTCTAGATCTATCTTGAAATACAATGCTGTGAGCAACAGGATAATATCCATATGCATACAAAGAAAACCTATTAACACCACTATCATTCAAATATAGGTGTCAAGAGCCAGAGCAGAGAAAATAGATTGTTACCATTATTTGCAGTCAAAAATCAATAGAATATGCAACCAAGATATACATTAATAATAATAATAAAATTACTGAATGCAGAAGTTAGGAACAGGGAAGAAGGATCAAAAGTCAGAAAAAAATGGACTTGTGAAAGAAGTGAGGCTGGAGATAGAATGATAGAATTTTGTATAATCAATGGTTTATTCATTGCAAATACCTTTCATATGAAACACAAATTGTGACAACACACATGGATTTCATCTGATGGTCTACAGAGGGATCAGATTAATTACATCTGTGGAAAGAATCATTGGAGAAGCTGAGTATCAGCTGATAAAACTAGGCTGCAGTGCTGATTGTGGAACAGATTATCAACTACTCAGATTTAAGTTCAAATTGAAGCTAAATAAAATTAAATCAAATCCACAAAAATCAAAATTTGATCCCACTTGAATTTAAAAACAGTCTCAGGGACAGGTTTGAGGCCTTAAACACCTGTGGATAAATTTAGACTAGTAGCAGAATACACTCAGTCAGGACGGCTGCAGACAAGAGTTTGCACAGCTCCCTGGCCTGTGAGTTATGGCGTTCCCCACCCTTACCTCCAGCTGTCCAACAAACCTGGGAAAAGACTTCTAGCTTTGGTTCCATAGAGGGTAACAACCCCAATGTCATTTTGAGTCTCTCTGCTTCTCTGCTGTGGCTTCTATGGCTGCTGTTCCTGTAGGCCCTAGTCTAGCTGGCACAAGAATCTTTGGCCCTGAAGGATGTGTTCTATTCTCTTGCTGCTGCTTTGTTAGTAGTAAGGTTTCTCCTATTCTGTTGCTGGATCCACTGAATTTAATGGCGAGACTAGCAAATCCTCTGGTGGATATGCTAACGCACCCTCTTCGCATATTCCTGCCCATCATATGGCAAAGTCAAAATCAAAGAGCTAAAGGAAGTAATTTTGAACAATAAACCCTTAGCACAACAATAAAATCAATTACAAATGATCATTACTGTTTATTACAATGCTTTTCCTTTCACACTACTAAGTATTATTTTTTACAAAAGACGTTCCTAAAGCAGCAAGCAATAAATGTTTGAGAGGATATGGGAGTTGGGACTGTCGTCTTCAATGTGGATTAAAGCTTAGCATAAAAAAGATAAAGATTCTTACCATTGGGCCAATTGGAAGCACCATGATAGATGGAGAAGAGATTGAGATTGTTAACAATTTCAGCTTGCTCGGCACTACAATCAACACTCTTGGCACCAACAGTCAGGAAATCAAAAAATGAGTTGCATTAAAGACATCTGCTATCAGGGAACTCTCCAAAATGCCAAAGAGCAATGATGTCAAGCTAGAGAACAAGGTGCACCTGGTTTAGGCCATAATCTTTGCAATTACTTAGTGTGCACTAGAGATACATTTAAAACCAGCAGTGGCAATCCTTATTCCACATCATCTTTGGAATTCAACTTTAATTTCTTGCAGTCCCTGATGATATACCAGAAAAGGCAGAATCATTGCTTGTACGAGCAGTAAGGAGCTCAGGAAACATAGAGATTTAGGGATGTCTGCTGTCAGGGATATTTTCCACAGTACTAAAGAGCAATGATGTCAGTTTAAAGACAAAGGTACACCTGATTCAAGCTATACTCATTCTAATCACTTATAATACACCTGAAAAGCTGGACAATGAATAAGGATGGCAGAAGAATAATGTCTTTAAGTTATGGTGCTGAGGCAGAGTACTGAATATCCTGTGGACTGTCTAAAGAACAAAGAGATATGTATTGGAGAAAATGCAGCCAGAGTGCTCCTTAGAGGCAAGGATGGAAATGCTTCATCTCATATAATTTGGGCATGTTGTTAGGAAAGGATTTTCCTTGGAGAGAAACATCATACTTGAAATAGTAGAGGGTCAGCAAAGTAGAGGAAGACCCTCAATCAGATGAATTGACATAGTGGCTGCAGCAATGGGCATACATGTGTCAGAGATGATACAGGATAGGACAGGGTTTAGATCTGTGGTTCATAGAGTTGTAAAGGATCATACTTGACTCAATGGCACATAACAATAACAACAACTAATAAAGAAGCTTATTGTGTGTCATGTTGGGCCACCAACCAAGAAAAGTTAGCAGTTTGAATTTACGAACAGCTTCTTGGGAGAAAGATGAAACAATCTACTCCCACAAAGATGTATGGCCTCATGAACCTAAGGAAGAGACACTGTGAATAAGAATACATTTGGGACCCATGCATTTGGTGGGAGTAGATGGATAGCCAATTTCTTCCACTATTAAAACCTTGTAAAGCTATATTAAAATTTTAACAACAATGTTACAATCTCAATTTCTTCATAATGTTAAAAATTCTGAAATTAATCTCACTACACACACACACCCCCTCATTTTATCAACATACAATTGCTGCTCTTGTTCCAACAATAAAATTTTCTAGGTCAAGTCAAATATACATTTATAATCACATGTCAACAAATTTGTTGCATATGTTCTAATTTATTATAAATGCCAAAAGGTATACATAAAATCTGCAGAAAACAGAATGTCATGGGTAGAACTCTAGAATATCTTAGTGCATTTTCTTTTTCAAAATTTAAGTTATATATATTTTAGATGCTATTTATGGCCTAAAATGGTGTAGCTATGAACATTCAAGCAAGTTACTTAGATTCTCAAGAGCTTTAATTTTTTGTAAAATGTCATGACTTCTATCTACTGTGCCTTTTGGGAGGTTCTCAAAATTTTTAAACTCTGTTTTTAATATTATCTTTGTGAAAATGAATCATAAGTCAAAATTAGATTTAAATGATTAAATCATACAGCTAATAGTCATAAGACTCATGAACAAAATTATGCCTCTGTTTTCTGGGGGGAATTTTGGGTTCATTTTTCAAAATTATAGACTTCTTGTTGTTATTAGGTGCTGTTGAGACAACTGCATTTGATAGTGACCCTATGCACAACAGGTCAGATCTCAAACCTGTCCTATCTTGTATCATTCTCACAATCTGTGATACACTCAAGCCTACTGCAGTCACTTATCAGTCCATGTAGTTGAGGGTCTTATTGTCTATCAGTGCCCTCCACCATTTAAAGCATAGTCCCTTTCCAAGTTATAGCTTCTCCTAATAATGTACACGAAATATATGAGACAAACCTTTATCATTTTTTTCCTCTAGAAAGCACTCTTATTCATTTTTTTGGCAGTCTCCAGCATCACCATTCAAGAACATCAATTCTTCTATCATCATTGTACATATCTAGCTCTCAGAGACATAGGAAGTTATTAAAATAACTTTATTGAATCAGATGTACCTTAGTCCTCAAACCAACATCATTGTTCCTCAATAAATTGGAGAGGTCCTTGACTGCAGACTTTTACAGAGTAATATGTCTCTTCATCTCCTGACTACTCATACCAAGTGCACTGATTATCGATCCAAGTAAGATGAAGTTTTTGATAGCTTAAATCTTTCTTTCATTTGTCATGATGTTGCCAATCAGTCCAGTGGTAACAATTTCTGTTTTCTTTACTTTGAGATACAATTCATATTGAAGGCTACAGTGTTTGACCTTCTGCAGCAAGTGTTTCAAGTCCTCCTTACTTTCAGCAAGTAAGGCTTCATCATCTGCATACCAAAGTTTATTGATGAGTCTTCCTCCAATCCAGATGCTACATTCTCCTTCACAGAGTCTATCTTGTTGAATGATTTACTTAGCAAACAATAAATAGGTATGGAGAAATGACAACCGTGACACACACCATTCTTAATTTAAACCATGTACTATTCTCTCGCTCTGTTCATGCAACAGCATCTTGCTCTAGGAATAGAGTTCCCACAAGCACAACTAAGTTTTTTGGGATTCTCATTATTCTCAATGTTAGTCATAATTTGTTATGATACATAGTCAAAAGCCTTTTGATAGTCAATAAAATACAGATAAACGTTCTACTAGTGTTCTTTGCTTTCAGCCACTATCCAGCTGACATTAGCAATGATATTCCTGGTGCCACAGGCTCTTCAACATCCAGCTTGAACTACTGGAAGTTCTCTGTATATGTACTAGCCTCTTTGAATTCTCTTTTGCAGTAATTTGCTTGCATGTGATATTAATGATATTCTTAGATAATTTCCACATTCTGTTGGATCACCTTTCTTAAGAATGGGAACAAATATGATTCTCTTCCAGTTAGTTGTAATCCAAATTTTCTGGCATCTGTAATTTAAAGTGTATCAGTTGGTATCCCATAAACTCCTATTCCCTTATTTTTCCACAATGCCTTCATTTCAGTTTGAAATTCTTCATTCCTTATCATTAGCTCTTGTTCATATGGTACTTTTCTGAAATATTTCAGAATAAGCCAATCCTTTTATGTCCCAGTGATTCTGTTTATTCCTTCCATCTTCTTTTGATATTCCTGGAACATTCAAGATTTTGTCACCAACATTCCTAAGTATTTCAACTCAAGTCTTGAATTTGTTTTTCAGTTCTTTCAAGCTGAGAAGTGCTAAGCGAATTCTTCCCTTTTTAGTCTCCATTTCTAGATCTCTGTACAATGGTGTGCTTTGTCTTCTCAAGCTGCCCTTTGAAATATTCTAACTCCTTCCTTTCAGTTCATCTTGCCTTTGTTTTGGCTTTGTTTCAGGGTCTCTTCTGACATCATTTTTGGTTTTGGTTTTTTTGTTGTTTTTTTTCTTTATGCTCTGCTTTGTAGTGATCTTTCGCTGTCTTCAAAAATTGTATCCTTGATGTATTCCCACAACTCATCTGGTCATTAATCACTGATGTTCAATGCTTCAAACCTAAGCTTCAAATATTTTTTTTAATTCAGTCAAGATCATATATTGGTTCTCATGGGCTTGTTTTAATTTAATTACAAACTAGGAAATAAAAATCTCATAATCTCATCTGAAACCAAGGTGTAATTATTATTGAGTCTCCATTTAAGTGTATTATTTTTAGGAAATAAAATGGCTAACAAGAATTTCTTGTCTTTGAGACAAGCAAATTTAGTGTGATTTTAATAAAGGCATCATTTCAGCAGCAGTTGTTTGCTGTCAGGTTGTAATCTACTCTTAGCTGACCCTCCAGCAGGTTTTCAGAGGCAATAAATCAGATGGGAAGAGATTGCTCATCCTCTTTCACCAAGCAATTGGTGGATTAGAATCACATACCATTGAGATTGCAGCACAGTTTCTTAGCAGAGCTTCCCTTACCATGAAGAAAAGAGTAGTCAGGTCCCTAAGAAGCAATTATTGTTATATATTATTGAGCCAGGAACAACTTCTTGTTTACCCTATGGTGAATTTTCCAAGGCTGTAAGTAACATGGGAGGAGATTGATTGATCATCTTTCTCCTTTTGATCATCTGATGAATTCAAACCACCACCTTTTAGATTGGTAGCACACCTTCTTAACCACTAGGTCACCAGAATTCTCTAAGTAGCAATAAGTACAGTATTTTCTCAAGAAAAAAAAAAGCACTAATGTAAATTATTCAAAATGTGATGTGGTATCTGGGGTATGGAGGTAGATGTGTCAGAAACAATAAGATTGGCAGAGGATAAAACAGGGTTTAGGCTGTTGGACATAAAGTCACTATGAGTCACAGGTGACTCAACAGCACATAACAATAGCATTTAAAAGAAAAACTATTCAGTTGTTCTATTTAAGTATTGTCTTTCTACTAGTACTTCATATGAATGATGGAGATTATAAAGTACAATAATGACCATCTGAAAATTTTTCTGCCTCATGAGAGTTGAAGATGTTTGAAATAAATATGTATCTGCCTTGTAATGTTGTATCTGTTGTTAAGAATTCAGAAGAATAATTTTTAGACATCTTCCTCAGTATATAAAACTCTGTAGATGAATGTAGCATTTGTGATTACAATCTGAAATGCTTGTCTATTATTTATTTTTAAAATATTCTAACTTTTTTCCCATTCTGGAAAAACTTTATTTCATACAAATTAATAATTATTTGAGATATAATCACTTAAAATGAAGATTCACTCCTTTTTCTGAGGGCCCACAAGAATATATGCTTAGGTTTCAAAGCCTCTCATTTAACAAATGTTTTCTTCTTACCAGTTTATCTGTGTCAGTTTGTCAAATTCTAACCTGACATTCCAATTCATACTGTGACTAATGTAAAGTGCTTGTGTAGTCCTATTTCTTTATTCTATCATAATACCATGAGAACTTTTGTCTGACATTTAGTAATCATATATATTATTACAATTTGAAGGAGCCCTGGTTGTACAGTAAATTATATATTTTGTTGTTAAGCATAAGTTTGGTAGTTGGAATCCACCAGTTGCTGTTCTACAGGACAAAGATGAAGCCATCTCCTCCAGTAAAGAGTTATAGCCTCAGGAAACCAACAGTGGATAACTATGAATTGAAAATGGACTCAATGGCAATAGGTTTGATTCTGTTTACAGTAGTTTATCTCAGCTATTTTCTAGTAACTATGCACTTACTGCAGCCTTCAAAATAAGGTACATCTGATTCAGGCTGTGGTCTTTCCAATCACTTGCTATGTATCTGAGAGCTGGGCAATGAATAAGGATGATATAAAAGAATCGACGGCTTTGATCTGTGGTATGGGAGTAGAGTACTGAATATGCTATGGACTTCCAAAAGACACAAATATGTCTTGGAAAAAATCCAGTCAGAATGCTCCTTGGAGGCGATGATGGTAAGGCTTCATTCATCTCTCATACTTTGGGAATCTTGCTAGGAGAGGTTATTCCTTAGAAAGGGATATCATACTTGGAAGAGTGGAGAGTCAGCAAAAGAGAAGAAGACCCTCAACCAGATGAATTGACACAGTGACTTCAGCATGGTCTTGAATATGGTAAAGATTATGAGGATGGCACAGGATAGGACAGGATTCAGATTTGTTGTTCATATGATCTCTAAGAGTCATACTCAATTCAACAGCACGTAACAACAACAAGAGCTTATAACACCTGAAACATCTGATTTTAGGAAGAGAGTAACAAATCCATTTTAAATAATGAATCAAAAAATGCAAACATTACTCTTGATTATACAAAAAAAGAAACCAATTTTTTACAAGTATAGAATGTGTCAGAAGCTGTCAATTAACTTACTCTTCACAACAAACCTGGGAGATATGTATTATTTCTACGACTGTATAGATAAGAAAAGTGGAAAACAAAGAATGTCAGTAATTTATTCAATGCCACTAGACAAATTAAAGAGCCAAGAAATTAAGATGGTATATGTACTCAGAGGAAGCTCTAGAGGCCTCCTGGCAGGGAGTTGCGCAGGATATAGGGCAAAGTTCACTACTGTTGTTCGCAGGATTGCTATGAGTTGAAGTTGACATGATGCCTAATTCCTTCCTCCTAGAGAAGGACAGGGAGCTCTGCAGGCTTAGTGGGAAGGATTTGCATAGTCAATCTAAACGTACACAGCTCAAAGCCACTAATTGCTCCACAAGAGAAAGATGGGAAATCTCCTCCAGTATGATTTATTGCCTTTGAAAACTCTGAGTTGGTTCTGACTGGATGATATATAACAACAAGAGGGAAGACTAAATTTAAGTCTAACATTTCCCTTTGCATATGTTGTTGCTAGGTGACATCATGTCAAGTTCAACTCATAGCAACCCTATGAACAACAGATGTGAACTTTGCCCTATATTTTGTGCCATTTTCACAATCTCTCATCATTACAGTCACAGTGTCAAACTATCTTGTACAAAGTCTTCCTGCCTTTCTCTACCCTCCATTTTTCCATAGGAATTTGTCACTCCTGATAATATGACCAAAATATGAGATAAAGTTTCACTGTCTTGTCTCTAAGGAGCATCTGGGTTGACTTCTTCCGAGACAGACCAGTTTACTCTTTTGGTAGTCTGCAGGATATTCAATAAAGGCATCAATTCTTCTGTCATATGAACATATCATATAGTGACTCTGAAGATCTACTCATGCCTACAAAATAGCAAAAGTGTCCTTGCATGTTATGCATAATGCCTAGAGAAAGAAAATGTCCCTGGGAACATTTTAAAACCAGAAAATAAAGTGAAATCAGAGGCATTAAAACAGTATTTTATTGTTATCAATTTATCATACTATTATGTGTTTAATGCCAAATTACAAAGATCACAGATAAGGAAAAAAAGAAAATATTTTTTGTTATGATATCACAATATTAATTATCAAAGTTTTTAGAAAGAATCCAAATGGAAAAATAAGAATGATTTCTCTTTGTGACAGTGAATTATACTATTTTAATTTCTAAATCAATGATGTTTGTTACCCTAAAATTAGAAATAATTACTATGCACTTATTTACCACTAATGTTAAAAAGAATGCTTTGTGTTAATGTGTTTATGCTAAAAATAGCTCCAATATTAGTTTCAATGAGCATCAAATTACTTGTAAATTTTTTTCATGTGAACTACAGCAATTTGTAAGGTGACAGAACCTGTCATAATTGTTACTTACTTTGGAAACTTGTTTTCCCAAGGTGACCTAACAACAAAACAACAAAAATAGGACCTTTACTCTCCTTCTCTGAAGGTTTATTAGTATGTTTAATTTGCTTGGGTCTTTTATTATTTCATTACTTTTTTTTAAGAGCCATAACAAACTTCATGAGTACTGTCCTTTGATAGAAAATTTTTTATCACATCATTGATAACTTTAAGCTATGCTAGAGCTCCCCATTTTTCAAGAATTAATTTATTTGTAAATAATTTTCATTATAATATATTCACTTACTTAAAAGGAATTGGTATCTATATCCATATGGTGCTCACTGGACAGAATATAAATGCAGCCAGCTGGTCCTTTCCAACTCAGTTAATGATAGCCAGCTAGTTAAGATTGTATATGAGGATTATTCTTCCCATCTGAAAAAATTGGAAAACACAACTAATTGCATATTTATGCTTGAGATTTTTTAATGAAAGAAAGATATGTGTTGATGTATTTTTGACAGCATTCCCATTGGTAAAAGGATAAAGAATGAACAGAATCATTATAGCAAAATTGGAAGAATATGTTACAAAAAAAATCAACATTGAGTGTGAAAATACAATTTGTTTTTCTAATCTAAATGCTAAGAAGTTCATATGTAGAAATATTAATGTTTCCTATACTGTATATGAAATATCTCCATGGAAAATAAAGAAGCACTAGTTTTTATGCTGTGGAGAAATAAAAATGAGTGATAAAATTCCTTTTTTAACTCTAAAGACTACTGGCCCAGAGATTAAGTGCTGAATCTCAGGATTTCTAAACTATGTGACATTTATTCAGGAGATGAGACAGGTATTTTTTTTTCTCAAACAAATTTTCATATTGTACTCCTACAAATAGGCAGTAGTAAGAATAAGAAAGCTAAGGGGAAATAGGAAATCTAGCAGGAAAAAATACTCCATCCAGGCAGGAAGATTTCAGGAATGGAGAAATATGAGCTCAACCACAAAGAACTAGAATTAATAAAATGTATCTAAGATAGAAAACTTAGAAGTAAATAGAAATTAAAGAAGTCATGTTTAGGGAAAGGCAAAATTGTTAAATTTAATTTGCATTATCAAGGATATGATATTGTTATTGTGAAATGTAAATAACATTCACGTTGTGTTCATAAAAAAAGGTCCATTATTTTCAGATAATAAAAATACACTATTGTGTTCTCCTTTCTCTGTAAAATATAAAAAAGGCATCATCATAAATCAGACACTTTCAGATAATAAAAATATAATATATATTAAGGAATTAAAATATTTTCATTAAATATGTATATGAATTCATCACAGGAAACTGAAAAGATCTTATCTGGTATTTACAAGTAAAGACATTGACTTGACAACTATATACAAAGACGCTACCTATATACACCTTTTAAATTATAACAAACAACAACAATAACTTACTGCCATCATGTTGGAACTGACTCGTATCTGACCCCAAATTTCCAGAAGCTATAAATAGCACTAGAGGAGACTGCTTATCTTTTTTTCTTCAGAGCAGCTGATGGATTTAAACTACCTGCCTTTGGGATGGTGGTACAATTATTTATCCACTAGGCCACCGAGTTCACATCAAGAAAACAAAAATTGTTATAAAACAGGACTGACATTGGGGGTTGGGAGAAACTAATAAAAGAGAAGGTAAAGAA
>NW_006399834.1:6984995-6992641 GCF_000299155.1 Elephantulus edwardii | reverse complement strand
GCACCTTAGTCTCCAGACTGTTGCTATTATTTTGTTACGCTGTCTAGTCAGAACTGGACCATATAGAAAACATAATCTGATTGTGTGTGTGTGTGTGTGTGTGCGCGCGCATGTGAGCATATACTGCATAAACTAAAAAGTCAGTGATCAAGTGGATTCTAACTGATTCAAGGACATACAAGAGGAGGGTGCTTACCATTTTCATCCTTTGCACTAGCTAGTGGATTTGAGCTGTTGATCTTTTAGTTATGCATTTAAAAATATCACAAACTACACTGTCAAATCCCTTGACCACTACAATAAGCAAAATTTGTAAACTAAGCAAAGGTTAAAATGGGTAGGAAAATTAATTGCTTTAAAACACAAATATAAAATTCTCAAATGACTTTTGATATTTGGGCATGTAGCCAAGAGGGAAACTCTCAAGCAGGATCCAACCACCTTTTAAATACAAAGGCCTGCTCACTAAGTTCTGATTGTTTAAACAAGAGGCTGATTGTTAACAAAATCACAACACCCAGTCAGCTTAAACTTGATTGTTAACAAAATCAAAACCATTCAGTTTATACCCAACTTTCAAGTAAATCAAAACAACTTACCCTCCAGAATCCAACTGCTTCATGCTTATGCATCTAATTCAGGCACTCTTTCTGGTCACTTGCTATGTATCTGAGAGCTGGACAATGAATAAGGATGACAAAAGAAGAATTGGTGCCTTTGAGCTGTGGTATTGAAGAGCACTGGACATCGCATGAACAGCCAAGAGAACAGATATATCTTGGAGAGGGTGCAGTTGGAGTGCTCTTTAGGCAAGAATGATGAGACTTTGCGCCATATACTTTGTGTATGTTGCTAGCAGGGGCTTTTCTTTAGAGAGGGCATGATGCTGGGAAGGGTGGAGAGTCAGCAAAGGAGAGGAAGACCTTCAATCAGGTGGGTTGACAAGGTGACTACCTCAATAAGCTGTTGTGTTTCAGGAAGTGTGAGAGTGGCACAGGATAGAACAGAGTTCAGTTCTTCTGTTCATAGAGTTGTTATGAGTCCTACTAAACTTGATAGCACCTAACAACAACAACAAGCCAAGAGGTAGCAGTCTTTGGAGAAGGATATACTTGGAAGATTCAAGGGACAGTGTAGGAAAGGAAGACCCCAGATGAGGTGGACTGACACAGTAACTGAGATAAAGAGGGTTAGTGTGTCACAGATAGCAAGACTGACTCAGGATAAATCAGAGTTCAGAGCTATTGTGCATAGGGTCACTATGAGTCATATATGTCTTGACGGCATATAACAATAATTAACAAGATGATGGTTTAAAAGTATCACTGTTATTGTTGCTACATACCATCGAGTTGTAACCAACCAACCCATCGCTGACTCTCCAATGGTTTTTCAGATGCCATTAATTGCACAGGAAGAAATTGCCCTTCTTTCTCCCAGGGAGCAGCTGGTGGCCTTAAACTGTGTACCTTCTTGCCACTGGGTCACCAGAGCTCCACTATATGGTTTAAAATTAAGAAAAAAGTGTCAGGTTTGTATACTCTCTATATACTTATTCAATCCTCATACTGTGAAAATTATTTGAGAAGCTGGAATCTATGAAGAAGAATGTGGCATCAAGATTGGAGGAAGACTCATCAGTATTCCGCATTATGCAGATGACACAATCTTGCTTCCTCAAAATGAGGAGGACTTGAAGCACTTGTTGCAGGAGATCAAAGAATACAGTCTTCATTATGGACTGCATCTCAATGCCAAGAAAACAAAATTCTTACCACATCATGGCAACATCATGATAGATGGAGAAAAGATTGAAGTTGTCAATAATTTCATTGTACTGGGATCTACAATCAACAACCTTGGTATCAGCAGTCAGGAAATCAGAAGACACATTTCCTAGGAAAGTCTGGAGTCTGGGACTTCTCCAAATTATTGAGAAGCAATGATGTCAGTTTGAGGACTAAGGTGTGCCTGATTCAATCAAATTATTTTGATCATTGATGTCTTTGAGCTGTGGTGTTGGGGAATAGTACTGAATATTGCATTGACTGATAAAGTATCACCCAGCATACTTCCCGTATGTTACTAGGAGAGGGACATCATACTTGGAAAGGTGGAGGGTTGGCCAAAGAGAAGGGATACACTGAACAAGGTGGATTGACACAGTGACTGCTGTAATGGGTTCTAGTGGGCCAGAAACTTTAATGACGACACAGGATAGGACAGAGTTCAGATATGTTGTTTATAGGATCACTATGGGCCATACTCAACTTGACGGCTCCTAACAACAACAGAAATTATATGTCCAAGTGGAATGTAGTTATTTCAAGTATGCAGAAGTTAAGGAGTGACTTACCTTCTGACATATATAAAATACCCTTTTGGTTGTTGTTGTTTCTAGGTACCAACAAGTGGAGTACGATTCATAGTGACCCTATGAACAAAAGATCTGAAATCAGCCGTGTCCTGTGCCATCCTCACACTTCCTGATGCACGAGAGTCCATTGCAGCAGTCACCTTGTCAAGCCATCTGGTTGAGGGTCTACTTCTCTTTTGCTAATACTCAGCCCTTCCCAACATCATGTCCCTATCTAAGGAATAGCACCTCCTAGCAATATGTCCAAAGTATGTGAGGCGAAGTCTCATCATTCCTTCCTCCAAAGAGCACTCTGGCTACATGCTCTCCAAGACATATCTATTTATGTTCTCTGCCATCCATGGAATGTTCAGTGCTTTTCTCCAACACCATAGCTCAATGGCACCAAGTCTTTTTCTGTCATCCTGATTCATTTTCCAGGTCTCAGATGCATGGCTAGTAATTGAAAAGACCATGGCCTAAATCAAACGCACCTCAGTCCTCAAACTGACATCTCTACTCCTCAATAATTTGAAAAGGTCCCTAACTGCAGATTTTCCCATTGCAATGTGTCTCCTTATTTCCTGACTTCTCTTACCAAGGGTGTTAATTGTGTAGAAAATATTTATTTAACAGTAGATGCACTAATACCTTGTCATTTTTTAGGTGAATGATTGCACAGGATTTTGAATGGAAAATATGTGTTCCAGCTAGCATAGGAAAACTAGGCAAAAATAAGAGACTGCTGAATTTGAAATTTATTTGTAAATCAAAGCCCATTTGAATAAATGGAAAATCCTTTACTATTGTTTCCCCCTCACCCCAAAGACCTTGCTAATTGTGAATTCAAACTTAATCTTTGTATTTTATATGTGTTGAGGTGAAGACAAAAGCAAATTGTCTTGTAAATAATATAGAAGCATGCCTCGCCTTATGAAATGAAAATTATAAATTCCTTTTGATAATATAATAGTATATGAAAATATTTTGTATTGAAATGTTTTGGCTACAATTTTAAGGGGAAACAATATGCATTTTGCAAGTACATCAAAGAGCAATGAAAACTTCTTAACAATAAGAACAATAAAACAAAGATTTGCTTCATTGGAAATGTTCTAACAAAGTGAAACTTTATACACATATATAAATCCTTCTGACTCAAAATGTAATCATTCTTAAAAAAAACAAGTCATTTACCTTTTAATATATTTTTAATTCTAGTGCAATTAAGCTATGCCTTTTATATGCTATTTCCTGAATTAATATTACTAGAAAAGAATATTTCTCTATCTTCTTTCGATTGCATTTTTTACAAAGAAAAGCATTCAACATAGTCTTTTGAGAATTATACAAAATTAGTATTTTACCATTCCAGAATTCACACACATTTTGGTCTCCATTCAAGATACTTGAGAGCAGCATGAAATTAAATTCTTCATAATAGAAGACTACTTCAAAATGGTGGGGAATCCAGAAAAATAAGATAGGCTTGAGCAAATTGCATGAAATAACAACTTAGAACAAATTATATAAAATAATTTAACAAACAACCAGCATGATATTTTGGTGATGTAATCTTGAAGAAAAAAAACAGTTTGGAGGGGAGAAGATGTGCACACAATTAAGCTTAGGTCTAATATACTTATTAAAAGGTTCAAAACTTGATTTATCAAATTCAGTTCTACCTGTAATACCAAGCAACTGTGTATATAAATATATAAACAAAAGATGAAACAAAACTGAAAATTTTAGAAAATCTAGCTTTCAGATTTTAATACCTATATTATTTAATAGCAAGCTCTGGTGGTCTAGTGGTTAAAGGACTGGCATTACCAATCCGAAGGCTCACAGTCTGAATCCTCAACTGCTCTGAAGGAGAAAGATGGACATTCCCTCCTATGTGATTTACAGCTTCTGAAAACCCACTGAAAGGTCCATTATGAGTCAGTCAAACACAACAGCACATAACAACAACACCTACCACTTTAATTATGCAGCAAATAGTTTTACTGGCTTGAATGCTACATTAGCAAGCCAGGAATCTTAACTCAGATTTATTTAAAAAGACTGGGGGCAGGGGAGGAGAGAAGGAAGAGTTATAATAAGTTTCATTGAAATTTTTATTTTTTATACATTTCTGAACATAAGTAAAATTATATTATACAGAAGCATGAATGTAAAATACTACTTATGCAAGAGCTATGTGACATAGCATGGACATTATCTAGATTTTAACTGTTAATGGTAATTATAAGATCCATTGTTGTTTTTTGATGCTGTCGAATCTACTAAGACTCATAGCTATTAGTTACCAGTTATAAATTAGTTCAATTCTCTCTTATGTAAAATAGTGAAACAATATCTACGGAATGGATATAATGAGGATTAGTTGAGAGAATACATTTAACACACATACAAAGTAATTGTGTACTGTCAAATCAGAACTAATCCTGGGCGAACCAGCCAGCAGATTTTCAGAGGCAGTAAATCACATGGTAGGAAATATAGACAAGGAAGCAGTGCTCAGAGCAGAGCAAGGAAACACTATATGGTTCAAAATAAAGGGAGGAGTATGTCAGAAATGTGTCCTGTATTCATTCCTTTTCAATTTTCGTGCAGAACAGATTGTTCAGGAGTCTGGACTTTATGAGGAGGAATGTGTTATCAGATTTGGAGGAAGACTTATCAACAACCTATGTCATGCATGTGACACAACCTTGATTGCCAAAACTGAGCAGGGTGTGAAGCATTTGCTGCAGAAGGTAAAGGACTGTACTTTTCAATGGACTGACGCTCTACATCAGAAAGATTCTCACCGCTGGGCCAATTGGCAGCACCATGATAGATGTAGAAGAAATTGAGATTGTGAACAATTTCAGCTTGCTTATTTCCACAATCAACACTCTTGGTACCAGCAGACAGGAAATCAAAAGACAAACTGCATTGAGGAAATATGCTGTTAGGGACCTCTCGAAAGTGCTAAAGAACGATGATGTCATTCTGAATACTAAGGTGCACCTGATCCAGGCCATAGTCTTCACAATTACTTGCTATGCATAAAAAGACTGGACAATGACTAGGGATGACAGAAGAAGAATCAATGACTTTGAGCTGTAGTACTAGAGAATTGTCTTGAACACACTATGGACCACCAAGAGAAGAAACAAATCTGTCCTGGAGAAGAAAAGCAGGCTGCTCCTTGGAGGCAAGGACTTTGAAGTTCCATCTCACATGCTTTTAGCGTGTAGCCAGGAGAGATCGGTCCTTGGAGGAGCACATGGTGCTTGGGAGAATGGAGAAATAGCACAGGTGAGGAAGACCCCAGGTGAGATAGAGTTACAAGGTAACTGAGGTAATGGGGAGTAGGTGTGTTGGAGATCATGAGACTGGCTCAAGATAGGGCAAGTTTCAGAGCTGTTGTACATAGGGTCACTATGAGCTGCAGGTGACTCAATGTCACAAAACAAATAACAACAATATTTCATGGAACATCTGTGAAAGAATAACAATGAAATAATGAAACTTTCTAAAGATTAATCCCTGTGTACATCTTTTTTTTTCTTTTCTCCGAGAGAGTGAAAAGTAAACCTACAGACTGGGGTAAAAATATTTGGCAGTGGCATGTTGGGCAAGAGTCTCTAACAAAAGTTTACAAAATACTACAGGGCTTCCACAAGGAAAAGACTGATAATCACAAAATGGACAAAAGATATGGAAATTCCTTTCACAAAGGAAAATATTCAGATAGACAACAGACACCTGAAGAAATGCTCAAAATCACTGGCAATAAGAGAGATGCAAATTAAAACCACAATGAGATACCATCTCACCCCAGTAGCAATGGCAAAGTTTAACTGGTCAGCAAGCAATAAATGTTGGAGAGGATGTGAAGAAATTGGAACTCCCATGCAATGTTGGTGGGATTGTAAAATGGTACAACCACTCTTGAAGGCAGTTTGGCATATCCTAAAAAAGCTAAGCACAGAAATCTCATATGACTTATACATTTCACTGTTCAAAACATAACCCGAGGAAAATAGAAATGAGACTAAAACACAGATTTGTAAATCTATGTTCTTAAAAGTATTATTCTTAATAGCAGAAAATGGAAATAACCCAAATGTCCATCAACAAATGAATGGATTGAAAAACTGTGGCACATTCACATAATTAAATACTATGGAGCCCTAAGGAGCAATGATCTCATAAAATACTATGAATCATGGGAGAATTTAGAGACCATAATACTGAATGATCTAACCCAGTTTCATAAGGGCAAATATTACATAAGACTATTACTGCAAAAACAGTAGGATAACTAGTAAGAGGTGTGTAAAAGATCAAAGAGAAAGGGAAGTGGCAGGGAGCTGAGGGTAGGGGAACAGGAAATCACTTGGATCACTGTAGGGAGGGTGTAGAGGAATTAGCAAAGATCCAATGAGGACTTTAAAAAACAGAGTAATACTAGACATATATCAATGGTGATTGATATTATAAAACACACTGTATATGAATTATCAGATGAAACTCAATGTGAATGAAAAATGTGTCCAATGCAATGTACGTGAATGACTCACAGTATGTATTAATTTTATATACAAACCAATATAAAATAAGATTTAAAAACACCTACTTTGCACTGGTAGTCCAATCCCTTATGACTAAACCACCAGAGCTCCCTCCTATCAGAATAACTGGCATGTAATAATAAATGACAAATTATGCTTAAATAGCTATTTTATCTAAAGGTAAGAATTACACATATGGAAAACCTCAATGGCTGAATTGATGAAAAAACAAAACATATTAAGGAGATAAGGTTTGAATTAATTTTTCAAGATATGAGTTAGTGTTTGCCAAGCCAATTCCTTGTGTAAATTTTCACGGTATATATGTAGAACAATGTCTCAGCAAGAGTGCTGACATTTTTGCTAGCTCTCATCTATCACTCTTTAAAAGCTGGAGTCCCTTAGAACCAAATCCTAAATCATCTTTGTCTCATTTTGTTATTCTCTTATTGTGATGTTGCTGAATACCATAGCATCAGAAGGAACTCAGAGCTGACCCTCAGGGGGGTTTTCAAAGGCAGTTAAACCCACAAGAGGAACTTGCCCATCCTTCTATCTTGGAGCAGCTGGTGGCCTCACACCGCATGCCTTCAGGTTGCAGAGCAGCTTCTTGACACTAGGCCGCCAGAGCTCCCTATTCTCTTATTAAGGCATTCAAATTATTCCATTTGTTTTAAGTGCTATTACTCTATTCTTAGGACATCCTTATTCTATTTGGTATA
>NW_006399834.1:6983791-6984895 GCF_000299155.1 Elephantulus edwardii | reverse complement strand
TTGTTGTTATGTGTCGAGTTGTTTGCAACCCAACGTGACCCTATATACAGCATGTCTGTAGCCTGCCCTGCCCTGCCCTGAGCCATTTTCACTGATTCCGACATACCCATTAGCATTGTCCCAGTTACAGTATCAATTAATCTCATCAGGGTTCTTCCTCTCCTACACTGTCCCTCCACCCTTCAGAGCATGATGTGCTTCTCAAAAGACTGGTCCCTCCTGGCCACGTGCCCAAATTATGTATGTAGCCTTCAAGGAGAAACTTGGTTACACCTTCTCCCAGGCAGACCTATTTGTTTTCTTGGTGATCCATGGTATATTCAAGATTCTTCTCCAGCACCACAATTTGAAGGCATTGATTTTTTCATCTATCATCCTTAGTTCAGTTCTCTGAGGCATAGCAAGTAATTGCGAGGAACATGGCTTAAAATAGGCCCACTTTAGTCTCTAGAATGACATCGTTGCATTTTAATACTCTGGAGATGAATGACAAGTTGTCGTTTATTTCACTTTACTTGGATTCACAATGATAAAAGCAGTCAGAAAACCAAAAGATATGTTGCAGTAGAGGAATATTTGATGTCAGAAATTATGGAGTCATATAGCAGATTAGCATTTTGGGACACAGTTGACTTCCCTCTTCTTGTAACTGGTCTGTTACTATTCTTAGCAGAACAAATTATGAATGCAAAAGTGAAAGAAGATGTAGAGTGAGATATTGAATAATATATTGGTGATGATGGTGTTAGGTAGCCTAGAACTCCTATTTACAGCAACAACTCATAGAGATTGAAAACTTACCCTAACCTGAGTGATCCTTACAATGTCTGCCATGCTCAAAGCCATTGTTTCAATCACAGTGTCAATCCATCTCATTGAGGGCATTCCTCTCTTTTGCTGACACTCTGCTTTTCCAAGCATGAGGCCATTTTCCAAGAACTGATGCATCCTGACAATGTGCCCAAAGAATAAAAGAAGACATTTCACTATCTTTTCCTCTAAAGAACACCTTAGTTGCATCTCTTCAAAGATATGTTTTGTCTGTCCTTTTGGCAGTCTATGGTCTATTCCATATTCTTCACCAACACTGTTGTTGTTGTTGTT
>NW_006399834.1:6974366-6975401 GCF_000299155.1 Elephantulus edwardii | reverse complement strand
AACCTCGCCAGCATTTGTTGCTTGCTGTTCTGTTAAATTTTGCTATTTTGACTGGGGTGAAATGATATCTCATAGTTGTTTTAATTTGCATCTCTCTATAAATGCTATCTAAATGCTGATTAAAGTCAAATTTATGTCTTCATCTTCTCTGTTTAACTCCATTAGTATGCACAAGATAGCTGGCAATCATTACCTCCTTTCCCTGTTCCCAATGTCCATATAGTAGCAAGTCACTGATATTACATCTAAAACTTAGTCAACATATATACTAAAATCAGAATGATGCAGAGATGATTAGCATGGCCCTTGAGGAAGGATGACACCCAAACTCATGAAGCATTCCATGTTATAGTGAGCTCTTGTGGTCCCTCTAAATGGTAAGAAACTGTGCTGCTATTCCAAAAGCATATGGTTCGAATCCATAGAGGCTTCATGGGAAAAGGATGGGCAATCTCCTCTGTGCAATTAACTGCATCTGAAAACCCACTGGCGGGTCAGCTATGATCAGTTTTGAATCAGTGGTACACAACAAAAACGGTGTAATCTTTTTACTTACGTCAATATCTTCCTTGTTTCCTCTTGTTTCTTTTCCTTTCTTTCACAAACAAATCAATCTTTATCAAATTTGAGTGTTGTCATATCTATAACGATAATCTTCCAGTGTCTTATTTTAGCTAGTAAACAATCAGCAGCAATTACCAGACTAAGATTCATCAAGATCGGTCTCTTGCATAACACTCCAACCATATTTTTCTATCACTCAAAGCCCCAGGTACATGAGACTTCATTGAATTTCTTGAAACAGACAAGAGCATTCCCGTTCCAGGAATCCTCTACCTCAAATGCCTTACACATACTCCATCAGAGTAGCTTCTTTTTCATCTGTAAAATCTCTGTTTAATTTTCACTGAAATTAACAACAAATTTAAATTACAAAAAAGAATTAAGTTAGAGTAAGGATGGCAATGGAACCACCTTACCTCTGTAACTTGATTTGTGCCACTATTAGAACCTCTACTCAGAATATTATTGCTT
>NW_006399834.1:6950437-6973784 GCF_000299155.1 Elephantulus edwardii | reverse complement strand
TGCTTTTTTTAATTTGTCTATCTTCCCAATATAGTAAGCTTGTTAAATTTAAAACACTTCTTTTTTTTTTCAATTAGTGGGATTCCATGCAATCTATACTAACATATTCACTCATTCATTCAGCAAATATTGGTTAAACCATCAATATATATTGTTGTTGTTATTATGTTATAATCACCTAAGGCTCATAGTGACCTTATGCACAATAGCTCTGAACCCTGCTCTATCCTGAGTCAATCTCACTGTTTCTGATCCACCTACTCTCATTAGTCCAGTAACTATCAGTATATCTCATCCTGGGTCTTCTTTTAACCTTTCCAAGCATGATGTCCTTCTCCAAAGACTGGTCTTTCCCGGCAACATTCCCAAAATATGTGACACAGTGCTTCAAAATTCATGGCTTCAGGGAGCAATTTGGTTTCCTCATCTCCAGGACAGATCTGTTCTCTTAGCAGTACATGGTATACTCAATATTCTTCTCCAGCGCAACAACTCAGGCAACAATTCTTCTTCTATCCTTCTTAGTCATTGTCCAACTCTTCTATGTACAGCAAGTTATTGCAAAAACCATAGCCTGAATCAGGCACACTTTAGTCTCCAGACTGACATCATTGTTCATAAGCACTCTGGAGAGGCCCCTGACTGCAGATTTACACAGTGCAATTTGTCTTTTGATTTCCTAGCTGCTGGTACTATGAGTGTTGATTGTCAAACTGAGCAAGCTAAAATTGTTAACAATCGATAAAAGGAGCCAATGCGCTGAAAGGGTGGTGAGTCTGCCTGCTTCACTTAGGAAAACTGTTCCCATCGTTAATATCCATAGTCCTAAACAAATCGCTGCTTGGTCAAACATGGCACTTCACATGTTCTTACACCTATTGCTGTGAATCATTGGGTCTGTTAGTTCATTACTGGTCTACAGAATTTACTCACAGTTGGGTTCAATAGGCTTGAGTTTAATAGCTTGGAGAGTGGGGGAGGCAAAGAATATCACACAATGTAAACTCAAGATGAGTCCAGCAATCTCAAACCAGATTAACAAGGCACATTTCCTCAATTTGTTGCAGTCCTGGTTTAGTTCAGCAGCACAGATGCAAGAAGTCTCTGGTTTCCTCAATAATCCAGCAAACTTTATCTCAAAGCAATTATAAATCAGCTTTTCCTTCAATCATCCAGCAAGCAAAACTTTTAACTATAACAAAAATGCAGGGTTCCTCTGGTTCCATCTTACCACAGTCTTTTCACAGCAGTGCTAAGTCTCTACCTTCTCTCCATCATCATCAGCAAGGTACCTCACAGTGTGCAAAGCTTTCTCCCTTACATTGGACCCACAGTGGTTGATAATTTGTAAGACCATGTGTCCACAATTAAGGTAGCTGGAGATTATAACCCCCAATGGAGGCTAATCCAATGGCTAGAAAAGCCAATTTTTAGGGTTTCTGAGATAACACAATCTCAATCTGTTCTTCATCTATTATGGTGCTGCCAGTTGTTCCAGTGGCGATGTTGAGCTTCAACCCATATTGGCGACTGCAGTCCTTGACCTTCCAGAGCAAACACTTTAAGTCTTTCTCGATTTTGGTAAGTAAGGCTGTGTCATCTGCATAACACAGGTTGTTGATGAGTCTTCCTCCACTCCTGATGCCATATTCTTCCTCATAAAGCTCAGGCTCTCTAATCATCTGTCTTCTACTTAGATTGAAAAGCTATGGAGATAAGATGTATCCCTTATCCATTCCTTCCTGCTTTTGAACCACACAGAGTTTTCTTGCTTTGTTCTCATAACTACTTCCTTGTCCAAGTATTAGGTATTGGTTTCACATGAAGACCTAAATGTGCTCATGTGAAACCAATACATGATGGAGTTAAAATTATGTTTGTTTTAGAAAAAAAGTTCCATAAAATCTACAGATACGGATTATAAAAGAGTAAAGGTGGTAGTAGAAAGATGTGTTAATGTGTAGTTCCAGGGAATAAATTATAGTTGTATTGACTAGGATTTATGAAAGCAGAACAAGAGAAGTTGTTGATGGATTAAATATGGAAGTCAATAGAATGAAAAATACTCAAAGTTGTGTTCTTTTTTAATTATACAACCATATGTATTGTGGTATGAAACAGGGAGTGAAATAGATTTAAAGGAAGATTTTAATTTTATAGGTATAAAATGTGGTATGCCTTTTATCTTGTTGCTGTCTTTGTTATTGTTGTTAGGTATCCTTGAGTTGGCTTCAATTCATCATGGCCCTAAGACAAAACCCAGCCAAATCCTGTTTCATCCTAAAGATATGTGCTGTATTTAAACCCTCTGTTGCAGTCAACGTGTCAATCTATCTTTTCCAAGCATGACTTCCTCCTCTAGAAAACTGTTTGTCTTGATAACATGCCCAAAGTACTTGAGAAGTCTCTCCCTCCTCATTTTCAAGGAGCATTCTTTTATTTTCCCCTTCACTTTTGAAATTTAATTTTTTCTTCCAATTTTTTTATTAGTTTAGTCAAGGTTCACAGAGATAGACTTTCATTCATTCATGCATATTTTCATCTCTCCTCCAATTCCCTCTGTAATGCTTGTCTTGATCCAGTCTATTAATTATGATACACAAAATTTGTAATCATTCCTTTCAGATTGTTTTTCCTAAAACACAAATACAGACACACAAAAAACCTATAACACCAACTAAAAAAGAAGGAGCTCTGGTGGCCTAATGGCAAGAAATTGTGCTGCTATCCCTAAGGTGCACATTTTGATTCCACCAGATGCTCCTCTGGAGAAGGAGGGACAATCTCCTCCTATGCCAGTTGGATCTGACTTGATGATACACAATAAGAAAAAATACAAAAGCTAGAAATTATTGTTTTTCCTTTCACAATTCCAGTGCAGTGTTCATTATCTCTCCATTTTTTTCTTACTCCTCCCACCAGCCCCTGTATGGATCCTATTATTATAATAGTGTTTATGCAGTACTTGTCCTTTTGTGACTGAGAATATTTGATTCATCACAATGTTTTTCAGTGCTGCATAATGTTCCATTGTTTGAATGTATCCATTCAAGTGTAGATTAGCAGGAGTGGCAATGCTAGTCTCTGATAAAAATAGACTTCAGGAAGAAAACCACCATACATTCTCCAGAAGTGAGGATACATTAAACATAAGACAAAGCTCAACAAATTAAAAAAAAAAAAAACCCAAACAACCCAATAGAATTATATGAAGTGTCCTTTTGTATCACAATGACATAAATTTAGAAATTAAGGCAAGAGAATAAAAGATAAAACAACAACCCATATGGATGCTAAATTATTTTCTACCAGAACACTACCGGGTTATAAAAAAATTTAAATAAAACATTCTTCAAAACAAATGAAAATGAAATACAACATGCAAAGCCTCTGGGATACAGCACAAGCACTGCTCAGGAGGCAATTCATAGTGATAGGAAAACACATATAAAAGAAAGAAAGAAGCAAAAGCAATGCCCTAACTCAACACTTCCATCAAGTATAAAAACAAAAAATGTAATCTTACAACTTCTAAGAAAAGAAATTCTAGCAACAAGGGCTGAAATCAATGTGAAGGGAAACAGAAAAACAACTAAAACCAACACCAAGACCAGAAACTGGTTTTTTAAAATAGTCAATAAAAGAGATAAATCATTGGGAAATTTGACAAAAGAAAAGACACAAATAATTCAAATAAAAATTAAAAAGGTGACGTCACAACAAAACCAGCGAAAATTAAATTGATTGAAATGGAATATTACAAAAAACTATTCTCTGATGAATTTTAAAATCTAGAGGAAATTTATAAATTCCTAGAAACTCACATCCTACACAGATGGACATGGATAGATGTAAAACACTTGAACAGATCCAACACAGGAGAAGTTGATTTGGTCATAAAAAAGATTCCCGCACAAAAAGAAAAGACCTGGTTCAGATGTCTTCATGGCTCAACTCAATCAAACATTCAGAGATGAACTATCACTGATTCTATTTCAATTATTTTAAAAAAATAGCAACACAGCCAAAGTCGTACTTTGAAGCAAGCACCCTAACACCAGGCAAAGGCATTACCAAAAAAGGAAAGTACAAACCTCTATCGCTCCTGAATATAGAGGCAAAAATTCTCAACAAAATCCTGGTCAAAAGAATTTAACAATGTATTAAAAAATAATTCATCATGACCAAGTGGGATTCATAATAGGTATGCAAAGATGATTCAACATAAGAAAAGCAATCAGCATAATTAATCACATTAACAGAGCAAAGACCAAGAACTATGTGATCCTATCAATTGATTCAGAAAAGGCCTTTGATAAAATTTAACACCCATTCCTGATTAAAAAAATTCAACAAAATAGGAATAGAAGGGAATTTTCTCAACATATTGTTGGTTTTGGGGAGGTTGTTTGTTTATTTTCTTGTTGTATAACATCGGGTCGGATCTGACTAGTACAGGAGGAGATTGCCCCTCCTTCTCCAGTGGAGCATCTGGTGGATTCAAACAGCACGCCTTCAAGATTGCAGTGCATCTTCTCACCAGTAGGCCACTAGAGCTCTCTAACATGTTGTTTTTGTTGTTATGTGTGTGTGGTTGAGTCTCCTGCAACCCAAAGCTACCCTCTGTTTAGCTGCCTTGAGCTGAGCCAGTCTTACTGATTTCAACACTCCAACTTCGTTTGCACCATTTCCAGCTACTATATCCATCCATCTCATCTGGGGTCTTCCTCTCCTTCACTGTTCCTCCACCCTTCTGAGCATAATGTCCTTCTCCAAAGACTGATGTTTTCTGGCTATAGGCCCAAAATATGTAAGATGGAGCTTCAAAATCCTAGCCTTCAATGAAAAAATTGGTTTCACTCTCTCCAGGACAGATATATTTGATTTCTTAGCAGCTCGTAGTATGTTCAAGACTCTTCTCGAGCTGCACAACTCAAAAGCATGGATTCTTCTCTGTCATCCTTAGTCATTTTCCAATTTGCTGCTACATAGCAAGTAATTGTGAAGACCATTGCCTGGAATATGCAGGCACATCTTAGTCTCTATACTAACGCCTTTGCTTTTTAGTACTCTGGAGAAGTCCTTGACAGCAGATTTTGCCAATGCAATTCATCTTTGGATTTCATCATTCTCAATGGATAAAGACTAAAGGCATTCCCCTTGCCAACAGGGGCCAGACAAGAGTGCCCACTATCATCACTCCTATTTTATATTGTAGTGGAAGTACTAGTTATGGCAATAAAACAAAATAAGAAAATTAAGAAGTATCCTAATTGGCAAAGAGAAGATAAGACAATTGCTATATGCAGACGATACGATAGTGTATGCTGAAAACTCCAAAGATTCAACAAAAAAAACCTGTTGGACCTAGTAGACCAATTTAGTAGAGTGGTAGTATATAAGATATAAGATCAATACACAAAAATATGTGGTATTTCTCTACAGTAACAAAGAAAAGGAAAGAAAAGGAGGATAGCAATACCCTTTATAATGGCCAACTACAAGCTATGATAATTGGAAATAATGAACATTACAAGAGATACAAAAGACCTTTATAAGAAAAAACTAAAAAAACAAACAAAAAACATTACTACAAAAAACAATGAGATCTAATGAAATGTAAACATATTCCCTATTCATACATAGATTCAACATAGTGAAAATCACAGTCCTACAAAAAGTAGTCTGCATGTTTAACACAATTCCAATAGAGATCTCAGTCTAATTTTTCAAAGAGATAGAAAAGGCAATTGGTAAGTTTATTTGGAAAGGAAAGATACTCTGAACAAGCAAAGCTCTTCTGAAAAATAAGAAGTGTAATGCACAGTCTTTACTGACCTACAACTTACACAGTTGTAATGATCAAAACAGAATGGCGCTGGTACAATAATAGACACAAAGACCAGTGAAACAGAATAGAGAACCCAGAGATTAACTCATCTACCTATGGTCAATTGGTATTCAGCAAGGAAATGAAAACCAGCAAATGGAGAAATGACAACTTCTTCTTTGCTGACTATTTGGGACAATTACCTGCAGAAAGTTGAAGTGGAATCCACATTTCAAACCATATGCAAATGTCAATTCAAGGTGGATCAGAGACATAGGGGTAAAGTCCAAAATCGTTAAAGACCATAAGAAGTAAATTGGGACCCAATTTAGAAGGCCTAGTCTGTGACATAAAATAGACTTGCAAGTATATCCAGTAGTGTACAACCAGTAGAGGATTGTATTAACTAAAGGGATCTTCTAAAAATTAAGTCCCTACATGCTTCAAATTTTTTTTCCAATAAAGTTATAAGAAAACCTACAGACTGGGGGAAAAACATTTGGTGATTACATCTCAGTCAAGGGTCTTATAACAAAAGTTACAGAATACTGCAGGCCATCCATCAGGAAAAGAATTAATAACCACAATACAGGCAAAAAGACATTTCACAAGCTTTTCACAAAGAAAGATATTCAGCTAGCCAACAGATACTGGAGAAATGCTCAAAATCACTAACAATAAGAGAAATGCAACTCAAAAACCACAACGAGATACCATCTAACTTCAGAAGCAATAGCAAAGTTTAACAGGATGGCAAGCAATAAATATTGGAGAGTATCTGGAGAAATTGGAACTCTCATGCACTTTTAGTAGGATTAAAACATGGTATAAGCACTCTGAAAGACATTTTGGCATTTCCTAAAAAAACTGAACATAGAAATCCCATATGACTCTTCTGCTGCTAGGAATACACCTTGAGAAAAATAGATACAAGTGGAGATTTATAGACCTATGTTCATAGATGTATTAGTCATAATAGCAAAAAAAAATTAAAACAGTCCAATTGTCCATCAATAAGTGAACAGATTGATAAATTGTGGGACATTTGCACAATGAATACTATGTAGCACTAAGGAAAAATGATTTCATAAAAGGCTATATAACATGGGAGCAAAAAGAGAACAATATGGTGAGTGAACTAAGTCTCATAAGGGCAAGCACTGCATAAGACCGTTATTGTACAAATAGACTAACTAGTAAGATGTGTGTAAGGGAGCACAAAGAGAGGAAAAAAGCATAGAAAATGATGCTAGAGAGGTATGAAGTACCACATAATGAAGGTCCTTATACGACTGAAAATAATTGCAATTAATTGCTATTTTGTGAGCAATTGTCTCACTTTTATTATTTCAGTATAATATGCTCTGCAAACAGAATACTCCATCTTTTACAGAGTTTTTGATAGAAACTTGTAAAAATATTAATATTTGGAAATTTTAATCCATGATTCCAGTGAATCAATTATTTTTAGAATAGAGAACAGTAAATCTTCATGTACTCATTATTTTTAGTTAATATGTAGTTCCACTACATGTAAAATTTACAAGTACTTAAATGCATAGACCTTAAGTATATCACATACAACTTTTGGCTTTTTATTAATCTTTTGTGTCAAATAATATTAATAGATTCTGGTTAAACTATTTTCAGTTTAAAATTATTTTTCAACTATGAATTACATTTTCAGACTTGCCACAAAAAGAAGTTTGAGAGAAATCTGGTATAGAAAAGGAATCATAAACAATTTAGAATGTGTAAGACCTAAGAATGCAATATATTACAACATGTATAATAATCACTTTTATACTGAATTTTTTTACTATAGAATTATACACTCTGAGATATGAATGCAACACATTGTTGAAAGCACCTCTAAGTGATAAATAGTTCAGCAGAAAAAAAATAGTTAAAAATTCTAGGAAAAAAGAGTTACATACTGATGTGTACTAAAGATTCTGAGTCTTCTTCCTATGGAAACATTTCTAAAGTTCTTCTTGCCACACCATTACCCTGCTATCACTTTTCTCTTTGAACTTAATGGTAGATGAGAATGACAAGTTTCTAATGGCGTAACCCATTAATCATTCAATGATTAATCAGCGTGGATGGAAGTAAAGATCAAGTCTTGGGAAACTTGTCCTCATTCATCTATTGTGATTAATGAGCTTTATAGTTGAGATGCTTTGTGAAGAAAAAGTTACAAGTACCTAAGGCAAAGTACAACTGTGCCACATCTTGTATAAATGTTCAGGGGAAATAGTAATGATCTTGAACACAAATATTTCATAGTTAGAATGTGACAAAGTCATCTACTTTAGATAGTTATGTATGATCACTAAAGACTGCAATACTCTCTGTACTTTGAAAATAAACAACTAATTAAGCCTCCACTATTTATGTCCTTGTTTATAGCCACCAATACACTCTAGTAACCGGTGAGAGACTGATGCTTCTTTAAGTTGGTTTCTTTACAAGTCAAATAGCATCAATCTTTCAGAAGTAATTAGGGTCATTCAAATATTGACAGTGTCAGTCATAAGGCAATGCAGCTTTTTACTTAAGCCACAGTGGAATTGCTTCTATAACATTTAATTAGAGAATGGCCCATGACAGCTTTCAGGACCTTAATGGTTTGGTGAAAAATAATAATCTGTTAAAACAGTTAATTGAAAGTAAAGAGCAGCTTCAATGGTATTAAAAATGCTAATACATATCTACAAATAGCATATAAATAAGGTAAATAATTTTTCTCACATATTGGACACAATGTTAATTAGCATTATTATTTATATTATTAATTTTTTTACATTATAAAAAATTAATCTTTTCTCATATAAAGAAATGCATTACTGTTGAGTAAGAACTGACCTGTAGCTGATGCTACAGTAAATTATCAGAGGCTGTAAATTGCACATGAGAAGACTGGCAATCTTTCACCATTGAAGCAGTTGATGGATTCAAATCACATGCCTTTGGGTTGACAGTGTTACTCTTCACATACTAGGCCACCAGAGGTCTCAACTCACACTCCTAGTGGTTACATATTTCTGATATAAATCTGCAGATTACCTCTAATATATTATTTAAAAGCTCCTACATTTGCTTCCCAGTTGGCATGTAGGGTATACATATTCAACATTTTTCATTAACTATTCACAAACCTAACTTTTTATGATCTATCGTACATGGAAACAACATATTATTGCTGCTGGGTGCCACCTAGTTGGCTCCAACTCCAAATGAATTTACATATGATAGAGTGAAATGTTGCCAAGTCTTGCCTCAGCCTCAAAATAGTTACCGTATTTGAGACCGTTGTTGCAGGCATGTTTGAATCCTTATGATTGAGGGTCTTTATTTGAATCAACCTTCTATTTTACCAAGTATGGTGTTCTTCTCCAGAGACTGTCCTCTTCAGACAACCTGTTCAAAATATGTGAGACAAATGTTTAAGAAAACAAAATGAACAACTGATAACAGTGCATCTAAATTCCAAAATCAATCCCCATAATAGTCTATGTGTTTCCTACTGCCAAAGGGGCCCTTTAGAGTAGTGAGAGAAGACATTCACCCTGAAACCCACAGCGTCCCTTTTCAGCAGGAAGTAGCTAAGAGAATACGCCATCCCCTTTTCCTTATGAATCAGGGTGAAGTTTCTCTCAGGGAGGAGTGATAGGGAATGGCAAGGGACACACTGACAAAGGAGATTAATCAGAACTGGCTTTGACAAGCACTGTGGCAACTGGACAATTAAAATAGACATGGGGGGGGAAAAGAAGAACTAACTGGGGATGAGGGTGGAGAAAACAGTACAACAATGAATGAATGAAAACCCAAAATCTCTGTAAATGTTTATTAAAACTAATAACATTTAATTAAAAAAAAGAAAAAGAAAACAAAATGAGAGCACATGATATCACTAATTCCCAATAAATTTACACTTAGACATAAAACTATAATAAAAGGTCCAGAAATAGTAATAATAATAATAATAATAATAATAATAATAATCTCTAGTAACTAATCCTAATACCCAATTCTCTATCATTTCAAGTGATTATGTTAAATTATTTAATAGGTTCATAGTTTTATCCATAAAATGTTACATTTTCTTTTATGGAAGAAAATATTTGCATGCCAAAATTACTTTTTAGTCAATGTTTTATTCCAAAGAACATATACTTTGTATAGTGTTTAAATCATTCTGGGCCCTTACACAATATAATTTTCTTCCTTCTTGTTGTTGTTATATGCTGTCAAGTGGCTTGTGACTCTATGTACAACATAGTGACCCTATGTACAACAGCTCTGAGCCCTACTCTATCCAGTGTCAACCTTATTGTCTCTGATATACCTACCCCCATTACTCCAGTCACTGACACAATCCATCTTATTGAAGGTCTTCCTCTCTTGCACTGTCCCTCTACCCTCCCTAGCAGGAAGGTCTCTCCAAAGACTGGTTCCTCCTTATAACATGCCCAAAGTATATCAGATAAATCTTCAGCATCCTTACCTCCAAGAAGCATCCTAGTTTAACTCTAAGATGCACCTGTTCTTCCCTACTATTGAATAATATTAAGCATGACCTTAAGATTCAAGGCTTTTGAGCATTAGAATAGAAATATCACTGTTTGTTTAAAAAAGAATTTATCTATGTATATATAGATTATCTGAAAGAAAATGTTTATAAATGCCAATAAATTAAGTAAACTACAAGAAATAAAAAAATAATAATACAGAAATTAAATCAACTCAGAAATAGCTAGAAATTATCAGTGTTGTTGTCATATCCCATTAAATCACCTGCAGTTCATGGAGGTCTTCTGCAAAGCAGCTCTGAATTCTACCCTATCTTGAGCCAGTCTCACTGACTCAGACACACATGCCCCAGACACTATGTCAATCCATCTCCTCAGGGGTCTTCCTCTCCTACGCTGTTCCTCCAAACTTCCAAGAATAATGCCCTTCTCCAAAGACTGGTCCCTTCTGGCCACATGTCCAAAGCATGTGACAAGGAACTTCAATATCCTTGCCTCCAAGGAGAAACTTGGTTTTACCCTTTCCAAGACAGACCTGTTTTTTCTCTTGGTGGACCATGATATATTCAATACTCTTCTCCAACACCACAACTCAAAGGAATCAATTTTTTTTCTGTCATCCTTAGTCGTCCAGCTCTGTGATGCATAGTAAATAGCTGTGAAGACCATGGCCTGGATCAAGCATATCTTAGTCCCCAAACTGACATCATTACACTTTAGCACTTTGGAGAGGTCCCTAACAGCAGACTTCCCTAATGCAATTTGTCTTTTGATTTCCTGACTGCTTTTGACAACAGTGTTGTTTGTAGAGCCAAGCAAGTTGAAACTGTTAACAATCTCAGTCACTTCTCCATCTATTGTGGAGCTGCCAGTTTGCCCAGTAGTGAGAATCTTTGTCTCCTTGATGTTGGGCTTCAATCATATTAAAGACTATAGTCCTTGACATTTTGCATCAAATAAGGTTTTCCTAAGTTTTGGCAGGCAAGGTTGTATCATCTGCATGGCACAGATTGTTGAGGAGTCTTCCCTAAAATCTGATGCAATGTTTCTCTTCATAAATCCCAACCTCTCTAATGAGAGTGTGGATTGGCATGATAACTGCTGCAATGGGCCCTTGTATATCAGGAATTGTGAGAATGGTACAGGATAGAACAGGGTTCAGATCTTTTGTTCATAAGGTCACTATGGGTGTACTCAACTCAACAGTACCTAACAACAGTAACAACTTTAAGACTAATTATATGAAGCAAACATATCCCTGATATCAAAGTCATGAAACTATATCACCAAAATAACAAATTATCGGCCAAGGTCTATCATGAACATAGATAAAACATCCTCAACAAAGTTTTGCCCAATAGAATCCAACGATCTATATAAAAAAATAATTCATCATGACTAAGTCAGATTTATGATAGGTGTGCAAGGATGGATTAATATAAGAAAAGCAATACATGTAACTTAATCTCATCAAAAAAGAAAAGAACAAGAAGCATATGATCCTATCTACTGATGCAGAAAAGACCTTTTACAAAATCCCACAACCGTTCTTGATTAAAACACTCAACAAAATAGGAATAGAGGGGATTTTCCTCAACATAGTGAAAAGTATATGTGCTAATCCAAGAGCCAACATCATTCTTAATGAAGAGAAATTGAAGACATTCCCCTTGAGAACTGGAACTAGGCAAGGATACCCATTATTACAATGTTGTATTGGAAGTATTGGTGAGAGTAATAAGACAAGTCAAGGAAATGAAAGGTATATAAATTGGCAAAAAGGAGGTAAAACTCGGTCTATATGCAGATTATATGATAGTATTTTTAGACAATCCTAAAGATTCTGTGAGAGGAAAAAAAAGTATTGGGCATAGTTACCCAATTCAGCAAATCACAGGGTATAAGAACAACATACAAAAATCAGTTGGCTTTCTTTACAGTGACAAAAAGAATACAGAGCCAGAACTAAGAGAAACAATACCTTTCACAATAGCTAATCACAAGATGAAATGCTTGGGAATGGCTGGCTAACTAAAGACACAAAAGATCTATTTAAAAAAAAACTATAAAGCATTAAGAAACAAAAAGAGACCTAGAGAAATGGAAGAATATACCATTGCTCTTGATGAGAAGACACAATATAATGAAAATGATAATTCTACCAAATGCAATAGACAAGTTCAATGTAATTCCAATACAGATACCAATTCCATTCTTCAACAAGAAGGAAAAAGCAATTTCCAATTTTATTCTGGAATGGGAAGAGGCCCCGAATAAGCAAAGCACTACTGAAAAAGAGAAACAATATATGAGGCATCACACTCACTGATTTCAAATCCTATTACACATCTATGGTGGTCAAGAGATCATGGTACTGGTACAGTGACAGACACTTAGATAAATGGAAAAGAATTGAGAACCCAAAAATCAGCTCATCTACCTGACCTTTGACAAGGAGATGAAATCAGTTAAGTGGGGAAATGACAGTCTCTTTAAAAAATGATGTTGACAAAATTGGAAAACCATCTGCAGAAAACTTAAAGCAAGATCTACCCCTCACACCATACACAAAAATTCAAAGTATCTCAGAGACCTAGAAGTAAAATCCAAGACTACAGAATTCATAAATGAAAATCTAGGAAGAATTCTGAAGCTCTGATTCACAGCATGAACAATCTTCCAACCATAATGAAAAAAAACTACCATCAGGGGAGAAGAAATTAGATGAATGGGACCTTCTAAAAATCAAACCTCTAGGCATATCAAAAAATTCTCCAACAAGATAAGAAGGACACCCACAGTCTGGGAAAAAAATATATGGCAATAACATATCTGATAAGGGACTTCTATCTAAAATATGTAGAATATTTTATAATGTCAACAAGAAAAAGGTAAACAACCCAATCAAAAAATGGGCATCAGATATTAGTAAACACTTCACCAAAGAAGACATTCAGATGGCAAACAAATACATGAAGAAATGTTCAAAATCCCTAGTTATCCAAGAGATGGAAAACAAAATGATACAATATCATCTCTCTCCAGTAACAATAGCGAAGTTCAACAGAGCAGCCAACAACAAATGCTGGCAAGGTTGTGGAGATACTGGCACTCTTATTCATTACTGGTGGAAATATAAAATAGTAAAGACACTGTGGAAGGCAGTCTGATGTTTTCTCAAAAAGTTGGAAATAGGAACAATATTTGTCCCAGCAATCCCACTACTGGTAATATACCCTAAAGAGACCAGAGCCATGACTCAAACAAATGTATGCATGCTCATGTTTACTACTGTGTTATTTGCAATAGTGAAGAGATGTAAGCAACTCAAGTGCCCATTAACAAGTGGATAGAAAAACTATGGTACATTCACACAATGAAGTAGTATGCATTACTGAAAAACAATGAAATAGTAAAACATTACACAACATGGGGGAGCCTTGAGTACATTATGCAGAGTGAAATATCTCAATCACAAAAGGACAAGTACAGCATAACACTGCTGTTATAAAATATGACAGACATAGGAGGGTTGAGGAGGGTATGGGAAAAGAGTGAATATATATGAACACTGCATTAGATTAGAGAAACAACTGCCTGAAAAAAAATGTATGATTAGGTATTATATGTATGACAATAATCTAAAAAAAAGGGTACAATGAGAAGAAGACTGAGGAAGGGGAAAAGGGAGAAGAAATGTGCAATGATGAAAAAAGAAAACATTTTCCATGACAAAGAACATTAATAAAGAATTGAGAACGTGGAAATCAGCCCATCTACCTATGGTCAACTGATTATTGATGAGGAGATAAAATCAGTTAAATGGGGAAATGACAGCCTGTTTAACAAATGGTGTTGGTAAAATTGGAAAAATACTTGCAGAAGACTCAAGCAAGATCCACACCTCACTCCACATACAAAACCAACTCAAGGTGGATCATGGACCTAGGACTAAAACCAAAGACTATAAGTTTCATTAAAGAAAAACTTGGAATAACTCTTGTAGTCCTAATCCACAACATAAACAGTCTTCCAAGTGTCCTGAAAAACCTACAACCAAGAGAAGATAAAATAGATAAATGGAACCTTCTAAGAATCAAATCCCTACGCACATCCAAAAACTTCTCCAACAGGGTAAAAAGGAAAGCCACAGACTGGGAAAAAGTATTTGGGAATGACATGTTAGATAAGGGACTTATATCTAGAATTTATAAAATACTTGAGAACCACAACAAGATAAAGGTAAATAATCCATTTGAAAAATGGGCACAGAATATGAACAGACACTTCACAAAAGAAGACATTCAGATGGCCAACAAGCACATGAGAAATGTTCAAAATCCCTAACTCTAAGAGAGATGCAAATCAGAACAACTATGAAATATCATCTCACCCCACTCAGAATACCAAAATTCAACAGAACAGCAAGCAACAAATGCTGGCAAGGTTGTGGAGAAACTGGAACTCTTAGTTCACTGTTGGTGGGAGTGTAAAATGGTGCAGCACTGTGGAAGGCGGTATGGTGCTTTCTCAAAAAGTTCCAAATAGAGATACCATTTTACCCAGAAATTCCACTACTTGGAATACACCCTAAAGAGACCATAACCAACATCCCAGCAGATACATGCACACCCACGTTTATTAAAGCTTTGTCCACAATAGCAAGGAGTTGGAAACAACCCAAGTGCCCATCAACAGACGAATGGCTAGAGAAGCTGTGGTATATTCACACTATGGAATACTATGCTGCATTGAAAAACAAGGAAATCATACAATATTATTCAAAATGCATGAGCCTGGAGGATATTATGCTGAGTAAAATATCTCAGTCACAAAAAAAAAACACAAATACTACATAGTGCCACTGTTGTAGACTGGGACTGACATCAGGGTTGGGATAAGACTGAGAAAAACTGAATAGATTATGTATACTAAATTGAAACTGATGAGGGAGAGAACAGTTTAAAACAATATATGGTAGGATATTATGATTATCACAGGAATCCAGAATTAAGGTTGCATAGTGGAGTGCATTCGAAGTGGGGAAATTTTATACCAACAAAAAAGTTTATGTTTTGCTTTTCAAAGAGTGGAGCAAACTGGGGTGGGAGTAGAGAAAAAAGTGCAACAATGAATGAATGGAAATACAAAATCTCTGTAAAAGTTCATTAAAATGAGTAAAATAATTTTTTAAAGTACATTAATGACACAATGTATATGATTAATTGTATAAAAATGAATGATGATATAGATACATCAAAATTTCTTAAAAAGAGAAAGACTTGTCACAAGGGAGAACATCTGGATGGCCATGAAACAGAAAGAAATGTTTAAAATCACTAGCAAGAGAGATGCAAATGTAAACAACAGTAAGATAGCAGCTTAATTCAGCAGCAGTAGCAAAGTTTCACAAAATAGCAAAAAATAAATGTTGGAGAAGATATGGAGAGATTAAAACTCTTAAACACTGCTGCAGGCATTGTAAAATGATACAATTACAGACAGCAGTTTGGCATTTCATCTAAAAAGTTGAACTTACAAATTCCCCAAGACCAAACTATTCCACTGCAAGGAGCATTCCCCAGGAAAATTAGAACTCAGATATGAATGAAATTCACACTATGAATGAAATTCATAGTGTTATTCACAGTAGCAAGAAAATGGAAGTAGCCCAGATGCCCATCAACAAATTAATGGATTGAAAAATTGTAGTACATTCACACAATGGAATACCATGCAGCATTAAGGAGCAATGATTTTGTAAACTATTGTATAACTTGGGAAAGTGTAGAGAACATTATACTAAGTGAAATATTTCAATCACAGAACCACAAATAGAGCTAAATGCAACAACTGTGAAAACAGGATAACTGAGTAAGATTTGTGTAAATCCTCAAAAAGGAAAGGGAGAAGGGAGACAGAAAAAGGGAGCTGGGGGAAATTATTGGGATAGCAGAGATTAGTGGATGAGGCGGGGCAAAGTAATAGGAAGATTTCAGTGGGAATTTATAAAGATGGCACAATAGTTGGCATAGAGAATAGTAACTAATTATATAAAAGTATTATGTATATCAATTATTGTATAAAATGCAAAGTATATGTATAAAATACAGTATATGTGAGTGTTTTCTAAGCAAAAAAATAAAAATTTGTTTTAAAAAACACAAACTACTCAAACGAATAAATTTTATTCATTTTTAACATTTCTTTGAACATGTTAATGAAATACGCATCAAAGAGTCAACCATTATTTTCATAAAATAAAATTGAAAGCATATTAACATTTGAGAGTCTTATTTTCTCTCATTTTCTACAATTCCCATTATGGAAAATCAGATAAGCATTTCTTAAAGAAAATGTCTAGCACCAAGGAAGAAATTGGGCACATTTTAAATAACTGAGATAACTTTTTATTGGTATATATAAAATAATAATGTAGATTATAATTAAGTTGTGATCATAATAATATCCTACTAAAAAGCTATAATTTCTTGAAGACTAAGTACCAGAAACATTATGAAAGCACTTTATATAGTTATATTCAAAACAATCTTAAGAAGTTGATGTGATTTTCTTCATTTTATGTGATAGGGAAGTGAAGCTTAGCAAATTTTAAAGACTAGTCCGAATTCACATAGTAAATAAATGCTAATATTAAGACTCACATTCAGGTCAATGCGGTTCCAAAGTCCATGTTCTTGAACAACTATGAAGTTGCTAGAAATGATTTTAAAATAACTGTCTCTGATAGTTACTCATCCAAACTTGGACTTTTTTGGTAAATGCTTCCAGAAATTCATAATGCAAATATTTATTGACTGCATCATCTCTGTCAGTCTCTGTTCAACATACTATGGATATATCAATTTTGAAATTAATCTCTATCTCAAGTCATAGAGTAATTTTTATTTACTAAAACTAGTCTTTTGTAAGGATTTTCAGTGCAAGGGAGGATATCAGTGAGACTTCTAAAATTTAAACCAAAAATATTAATCATACCACATGGGCATGTGCATCAATATAATAGCTTCTTAACTTCACATTACCACCATGATTAATATTTAGTGGTTTAAGAAAAATGCATTGGTTTAAAATTATGTTTATAATAGTCTAAACAAGTAGTAGAATTAAGTTTAAAAGTATAATAAATATTGTCATTTCTGAAGTTTAGTAGAACTTTCCCATTTTTTTCAGTTTCACTTTTTAATCCTGAAGGCATTACTTCAGTGTGTATACATTTATGCTAATCATATACCGCAGCCATGGGTTCTTCTATCAATATGAAATGTTTTGTACTTGCTGTTTTTGTGCATCTTGTATTGTTATGTGCAATATACAAAATAATGTGTCTAACTATGCCATTTATGCTTTTGAAAGAAAAAGCAAATTACTTACTGAAGAGAATGGCATTTGCATGCATGTGTGTCAGCTTTCAAGCCATTTCCTTCTACAAAATATTGCTTTCTACACTTAGAAAATGCATCCATCCATCAGTTACAAACCATTTCAAAGCACTTTATGAATCTACAGAGCAAAATGTACTTATCTTACATTGGCAGTGTCCCAGCTGTTACAAAATTGCTATTGTCCTAATACTTACAAGGCAATTTTAGCATCAGTTAATAATTTTACAGGATAGATAACTTCTAAAGCATTATAAAATGACAGACATTAAACAATAGCAACTTAGCATTTTTTGAAACAGTTCGTGACAGCTTAAAAACTAAAGTGATTTTAATGTATAGTCTATGCAGTTTTAGTTTCTCATTGACAATTCCTTTAGAAGATAAAAATGTGAAAATCCTTTTAAATAGTGGGTAAAAGAATAAAACAAATTTATCTTTAAAAGATATTCAGTAAAAATCTCAATTAGGAATAATGTCTCAAATCTTCCTGTACAGATAGTAGGTGACAAGAATTTGAATTTATTTAGGCAGGAAAAAAATGATGGTATCATTTAATGGTAGGGTACCACCAAATAAAAAGGCATATCTATTCATTAAACCTAATACAAAACGAAAAATAGAGCGAATAGCATTTTATATAAATCAGTATGCATTATTTCTTCCTAAACACTGTTTTCTATCAATCTTAGTTTAAAAGCTCTGTTAAGGCAAAAAATCTGGGTAAATCTAACACAATTGTTCTCTCTTACTACCTTTGTTTAAGTCATTGAGATAGCCATAAAAAAGATTTTGGTAGAATATTTTACTATTCACCTTTGATAGCTTATGCCTTGATGGTACACAAGACAAAAATAGCTCTAAACAAATTATATTAATTGGCAGTTTGATGTTTTACATCTGTAATCTCTTGAAACAAAAAAAAATTATACTGATAAGAACTAATGTGAAACAGTGACTATTTTAATAAATTTACTTATTAAATAAAATCAATTATTCCATACATGCTCACAAGGGCCTGGTAATTGAATATATCATCAAAGTACAACCTGAATTCCCTTAGTACCCAGTTATCATCTTCTCTGAAATTGAGAACATTATGGTAGCATGGGGTCATTGTGTAATTCTAATTTTTTCCATGACACCAACATACCCAAAGAAAAAATGTAATGTGAGAACATCAAATTTCTTTCCAGTATACAATATATAGTATTCACTAAACAATTGAGTATTAGAAGACTATGCAAATATTCATGTGCAAATATTTTCTCCTGCTCACAGGCACACAAACAATTCCACTGTAATTGAATTCCAGCTCATGACAATCCCATATGAGAAGGTTTGAGCCTCCTTTTTGTGGTATCATTGGGTTGTTTTGAACTGCAAACCTTTGTACTAATACTGAAACAGAAATCATTTGTACCACCTAAGGGGACAGTAGAAAGCATACATATGATAAAATAAACAAGAAAGATAAAGTGCCAGCTCAACGAAGGAGAAACTATACCTCTTACTTGATGCTCCATTCTCAGCGACATAAAGTTCCTGGAATATTGTGGGTGTGACACATTTTGTTGACTGACTGGTTGACATACTGTCCTCTGATTGAGAGTTAGAATAAACTCTATGCTAGGTATTAAAAACTTTTTAAATTCTACATTGCCTACTTTAGATTCACATTTTACTATTTCAAGCCTTTCTCTTGAAATAGGTGTGTAGTGATATGCTCTCAGAAAGAATCCATTTGGCAAAGAAGTTAAACATCCATGTGCATGTCCAAAATAAGAAATAATAAAACTATTCTGAGTCAAAATATACTTTTCCATATATGTATATTAATTAAAATTTAACAATATGTTATTCAATCAATATGTATATTACTATAAAATTGGTTCATATAATGAAAATTTAGAGAAGGAAGATAGTACTAAAATACACGATATAATCAAGGTATTTTTCCCCTTCATGTATTATCTATCTAATAACTCAAAACTCACTGCCATGGAGTCAAATCTGACTCAAAATTTCTCAATTGGGTTTCCGACACTGTAAATCTTACTGATTCTCTTATTCAGAGGATCCCAAAATAAATTAGAACCACCAGGTTGCCCTTTGATTAGCAGCAGCACAATGTGCTACAGAAAACCACTAGGTCCCGTTTTACTAATAATAGGTCTATTTAAACTAGCAAATATTTATTTACTCTGCTAACATGTTTTTTTGTTAACTGAGAAAACCATAACATAATGTTGGGGGTTTTAAAATGTAACTAATTAAAAAAAATACTATATGGAAATAAATCTCAGTACTAAAAGTCTAATTAATAATATTTTCATTTAAGTTCTAATTTTAAAATGTTAATGAATTTAATCCTCTATAAAATCTAAAAATACATGTTCATCTTCCAAAATTTCAGTAAGAACTTATTTAATGACCTTGGTAGTGAATTTTTCAAAAAGAAACAAAAAGTAAAAAAATTATTTACTTAAGAGATGTTGTTACTTAAGAGTGTACTTGTGATTTCCACAAACTAGTCTTCTCAGAAGACAAAGGACACTCTACTATCTTTCATCATTAATTGTTGTTATTATTATGTGCCATCAAGTTGCTTATGACTCACAATGATCCTATGTACAGCAGCCCTAAACCTTGCTCTATACTTTGCCAATCTTATTGTCTCTGACACACCTATCCCATTACCACAGTGACAGAATAAATCCATTTCTTTGAGGGTCTTCCTCTCCTGTGTTGTCCCTCCACCCTCCCAAGCATGATGTTCCTCTCCTGCCTTACAACATGTCCAATGTATATCAGATGGAGCTTCAGAATCCTTGTCTCCATGGAGCATTCTGGCTTTACCCTCTCTAGGATGAATTTGTTCTTCTAGTAGTTCATAGTATATTCAATACTCTTCTCTAGCACCAAGGCTTAAGGGCATCAACTCTCCTTGTATCATCTCTAGTCACTGTCCAGCTCTCTGATGCATAGCAAGTAACTGCAAAGACCATGGCCTTTATCAGGTGCACCTTAGTCTCCAGAATGACATCATTGCTCCTAAGTATCTTGGCGATGTCTCTGACAATAGACTTTCCTGATGAAATTAATCTTTTCCTTTCCTGGCTACTTTATGGTATTTCAAACTTTTCCATATGCAGTTTTTCACTATTTTTGTTAATCATGTTCTGTGGAGCCTACTACTCTGTTGTTGGTGGTGGTGGTGGTGTTGTTATTAAGTGTCATCAAATTGTAGACAACTCATAGTGACACTATAAATGAAAGACCTGAACACTTGTATAACTTTCATCATTTCTCCAATTCATAGAGTTTCCGGAGGTAAACTATTTCCGAAGTGGATACCACTCCTGCTTCCAAGCCTGCTTTAATTGGAGAGCTCCACCAAACAATGTCCACCATGGGTATCCATTATCGCATTTGACTCATAAGTGTCACAGTGTTTAGAATCAGAGCAAACACAAGTTACCTCTGTACAGCAAATGGACAGACCAGTGCTATACCACTTAGAAGAAGGTTTAACCAAAATGATCCTATAAAACAAAATACGAACCTTGTCCTATCCTAAGCCATTCTCACAGTCTCTGACAAGTCTAAAACCATGTTGTAGACACTATGTCAATTCATCTTGTTGAGAGTCTTTCCCTCTTTCTCTGACCCTCCCCTTTCCTACCATGATATTTGCTTTTCAAGGTCTGACTTTTATGGACAACATGCCCAAAATATGTGAGAAGAAATTTTACCATCCTTGCTTCTAAGGAACATCTCGGTTGCACTTGCTCCAAAACAGATGTTTGTTCTTTTAGCAGTCCATTTAGTAGTCTTCTCCAACAATGTGGTGTTAAGGTTTTATTGCTCAAAATAGTTTCTCTAGCAATTTCACTTTGATTTGGTCATGTGGATGAGTGAAAATAGGGTGTGTTAGCCTGTCCACAAGGGGACTGAATAGTCTTACTAGTCACAAGGAGATTGGTTAGTTTCATCATCAAATTGAGCAAGTCCAGCAGTAGAATAAAATAAAGCTCCCTACCAGGAAAAAAGAAGCAAAAAAACATATAGCAAGTCCTTCATGGGCCAGAAATTCTTCATCAGCCAAACTAGAAGCTATGGGATCAGCAGCCATAGAAATCATAGCAAGGAACCAGAGACCTGACATGAGATGAAGCAGACCTTGGGATTGCTACTTCATGCATCCAGAACTAGTAGGCTTTAGCCCCAGTTTCTTTGACAGTTGAGAGGTAGAAGGAAAGCCATGATTGGCAAGACTGAGATCATTGGAACCACTGGCCTAAAACCACAAGACTCAAGGCTGAGACACTTGGAAGCATGTTTCAGAAGATATTCTGATTGTATTCTGTTACTAATGTGAATAATAGCTTTTTTTATTTCCCCAATATAGTTTTGAGTGAGCTATTGCATCATATTTGGGACCTAAGAAAGCAGTAAGGTTGCTGTTGGGATGAATAGGAAGAGGTGTGGGAGTATGGGGAACATGTCTAACTTCATGAGAGCTGGTTTTATGTCATTGATGTTGTTCACTGGGACAATTCTCCTTTATGAAATTGGTAAAGGTCAGATATGGCCATCCTCATGCAGCCCTTGCTCTTTTTACAAACACCATAATTCAGTGGCATCAATTCTTCTTCTGTTAGTCTTAGTTCTCTGTCCATGTACTGTTTCAGTCATTTCTGGATGACCTTCAGCAGGATCGTCCAGCCAGTGTGTGATATTAGTGATAGTGTTCGATAATATCTATATTCTGTTGGGCCACCGTTTTTTTTGGAATGGAAATAAATAAGAATCTCTTCCAGTCAGTTGGCCAACTAGTTGTCCTCCAGATTTCTTGGCACAACTTGGTGAGTGCATCCAGAGCAGTAGCTGTTGAAATCACATCAATTGGTATTCTATCAATTTCCAGTTCTTTACACATTTTAATTATAATGCTTTGCTTTGTCTTCTTGAGCTGCCCTTTAAAATGTTCCACTTAGCTCCTTAACTTCCTGATTCCTTACCTTTGCTTTGGCTTCTCAGTGCTCTAATGCAATTTCTGGCTTCCAAATCCCAGACCTTCTCAAAACTAATTTTGTCCATGGGTCATTTTTGCTTGAATCTTTACTGTTGCAAGTGCCCGTGGAAGGGAATTTACCAGACACGAGATCACAGACATGACTGTGAAAAATCTTCAGCTTCCAAACTCCAGACCTTCTCAAAAGTAATTTGGATTGAGGTTTAGGGTTAGGTTTAAAGTTAGGATTACAAATTAGGATTATATTGCAATATTTAAGGTTGCTATGTGCAGAATATTGAATGATTCAGGAAGAATTAAAAGAAAGGAGTACACAGAGTTACTGCACTAAAAAGAATTAGCTGACACAAAAAAAAATTTCATGAAACTACATATGATCAAGAGGTAATGGTGGTGAGGAGAAATTTCAAGCTGCTTTGAAGGACGTGGCAAAGAATAAGTCCCCAGGAATTGATGGAATACCATCTGACCTATTTCAACAACTAGGTTTATCCCTGGAAATGCCAAGAAATCTGGAAGATAACTTCCTGGCCAACTG
>NW_006399834.1:6940845-6942367 GCF_000299155.1 Elephantulus edwardii | reverse complement strand
CTTAGTCATTGCCAATCTCTCTGATGCATAGTAAGTAATTGCAAAGACCAAAGCCTACATCAGGCACATTAGTTTCTAGAATGACATCGTTGCTTCTCAATACTCTGGAGAGGCCCCTAATCGTACTTTCCCAGTGTAATTCGTCTTTTGATTTTCTGACTGCTGGTGTTAAGAGTGTTGATTGTGGACCTGAGCAAGGAGAAATTGTTAGCAATCTTAATCTCTTCTCCATCTATCATAATGCTGCCAATTGGCCCAGTGGTGAGAATCTTTATCTTCTTCCCGTTAATTATGCAAAATTATATTAATTTATCTCCAACCTCATTTCTGTCACCAAGTCCATGTTTTCTGATTACTGATCCTTCTTTCTTGTTCCCAACTTTTGCATTCCAGTCACCAATTATTACTAATGCATCTTAGTTGCATTTTTGGTAGATTTCTGACTGCAAAACTTGGTAGAAATCATGTTTCTTCTTTGGCTCTAGTTGTCGGTGCATATATTTAAATGATAGTGCTATTCACTGGATTTCATTGTATGCATATGGATATTATCCTGTAGCTCACATTGTTTTTCAAGATGGATCTAGAAATGACCTTTTTGACTATTAAAGCAATCCCATATTTCCTTACTTTTCATTTCCTGAATAGTCTATGATTGTCTGATTCAAAATGACCCATGTCAATCTATTTAATTTCCCTAATACCTAGTATGTTAATACTTATATATTTCATTTCTTTCTTAATGATGTTCAATTTTCTTACATTCAAGCTTCTCTCATTCCATGTTCTAATGATTAGTATCTGCTCACAACTGCTTCTTCTCATTTGTGTTTTTAAATTCAAGGGCTTGGCCTCGGGTACTATATCTGCTAGTCTGCTCGAAGTGTGTTTGTTTTTGTTTATTATTTCCTACTCATTTATTACAACAAGCTGTGGCTGACTCTGAGAAGAATGAGAATTCCAGAACATTTGATTGTGCTTATACTAAACCTGTACTTGAACAAAAACGCAGTCATCAGAACACAACAAGGAGACACTGCATGGTTCAAAATCGGGAAGGGTGTTTGCCAGGGATGAATTCTGTCTCCATACCTTTTAAATTTATATACTGAACATATCATCCAGGACGTCGTGCTGTATGAGGAGGAATGTGGCATCAGGATTAGTGGAAGATCCGTCAACAATCTGCACTACGCAGATGACACAACCCTGCTTGCTGAAACTGAGAAGGACCTGAAGCACTTGCTGCAGAAAGTCAAGGACTGCCACCTTCAATAGGGATTGAAGCTTAACATCAACAAAACAAAGATTCTCCACTGGGCCAATTGGCAGCATCATTATGGATGGTGAAGAGATTGAGATAGTTAACAGTTTTAGTTTGCTTGGCTTCACAGTCAACATTTTTCATACCAGCAGCCAGGAAATCAAGAGAAGAATCGCATTGAAAAAGTCAGCTGTCAGAGAGCTCTCCAGAGTACTGAAGAGCAATGATGTCAGGCTGGAGACTAAGCTGCACCTAATC
>NW_006399834.1:6938149-6940410 GCF_000299155.1 Elephantulus edwardii | reverse complement strand
ACAACACCTAACTACAACACAACAACTTGTTTATTACATACTGATACAAATGAAAACTAAAATTGATTTCTAGAATTGAGGAGGAAATGAAAAATGTGCATTTTTATGTTATGTTGAGTTGAACATGAAAGTTGACAGAGCCAATTAGGAGTAAAATTTAAATATCCATGCTTCATACCTTCCAACTCAAATGATCAATATCTATGCTGCAAAACACTATTGCCAGGAAGGCCATGCTGAATCTCTGGGAAACCTCCAAGGCACAAGGACTTAAAACCATGACTGCTGGCAGTTGACAGTGAGCTGACTCCAGGTCATGAGACTCCCATGTGTGTCAGAACCATGCTCTGTAGCGTTTCCAAGGGCTAATTCTTTCAAACTAAATGTCCAGGTGTTTCTTCTGAGGCAGCAGAGAGGACTCAACCTTCAGGTTAACATTTGAGCACATTAATTATTAGGGGTCTACTAACGATCCATTTTTTAATTGAAGTGATGCTGACTGGTCCCGAACCTGTGCGTGTCAGAATTGAACTGAACATTACAGGATCTTTCCTTGCCATCGTCTTCATGAATGCATACTGCCAGTTCGTTCTTCTCTTGCACTGTTGGGCAGGTTCAAACAACATTTTCACTGAGAACCTGAAAATGTTAACCGTTTTCATCACCCAAGAACCCTTAATGTTGCAGAAATACTACAAGACCAATTTTTAATTCCTACCACCTTTTTACTTCCTTTTCCTCTAAATATGGATTTTTTTCTGGAAGTGTTGCCTTTTGCACGTGGGAATAATAAGTTTTAAAAGAGTCAATATTGGCTTTAAAGCTGTTTCTGTATTTATTGGCTCAGAGACCTTAAATACTTTGTTTTCTCAGCTTTTTAATCTGCAAAGTGGAATTAATAATTTAGTCCATGGGTTTTTTTTAATCCCTTATACTTCTGAAGTTTATGGCCAGTCCTTCCTATTCTGTCTTAATTTGGATGCTCAGCTTTAGAACACTATCTGACAGACTATTATTTTACCAAAAGGAATAGATTACAGACATTTCCCTCTTGGTTCCTACAAATAAGGAAGTAAAAACAAACAAACAAGTAAACAAATCCAAACTAAAGATGTTCTATCCAGGTAAATAAGCAAAGAAGGAAAATTATAGTGAAGGAAATGGCATAATGTCATTTCTACTTCTCTACCTCTTCACTCCTACCCCAACCTCATCTTTTAATAGTTTGAGAACTAAGAATTATAAATAATAGAGAAATTGTTATGTGGGGTGTGTGCCTGTGTGAGTGTGTGTGCATGTGCATGCATGTTAGTGTGTGTGTGTTTTGAGCTTCATAAAATAGTTTTTTTTTAAATTTGGCCAGAAGTTATAAAGGCCAGAAATCATTTAAAAATTCCATTAATACAATATCCCTTTTCTGACAATAGGAAATAACATCTTTGATGTGCATGTAAGCATTCTCTCAAAGCACTTGGTGTTTCTTTAATTTTTATTATTTTTTTGTGTCTTTAAATTTTTTAAAAAATAAAACACTGCTATTGCATCAACTCCAACTTACAGTGTGACCTCTCATCAAGTTTCCTGCGGTTGTAAATTTCTATGTGAGAAGACTATCCTACTTTCTTCTGATGTAAGATCACTAAGTCTAAACCACCTGAACAGCAAAGAATGAGTCATGATACAACCACAATGAAAGTATTTAAACCCAGAGATTAATAATGATAAATTATCATTAACCAATTCATCATCCTTGCTGAAAAGATGCAACTGATTTCACTAATATTTTTTTCTTCTCTGGTCAAAATCACATGTTACATTTAGATGTTTTGATACCTTAGTGTCTTTTCAATATATAATCATTCTTTAACATGGCTTTTTCTTACATTGTCCTGGAACTTTTTATAAAGTATGTAACAGATTTTTTTTTAGAATGTTACTCAATTATGGTCCTTCTGACATTTCTCCATTTTTACATTGAGGTTATACATTTTGTAAAAATTAATCAGAGGTTATAGAGTATCCTCAGTACACCAAAAATGTGTGTGTGTGTGTGTGTGTGTGTGTGTGTGTGTGTGTTTACACACACACACACACATTATATCTTATTGCTAGTAAGGTTAACTTTGATCACATAGTTTCTTAGAGTTGCTTCTCCAGAAAAACAAAACTAGTAAAGATATATACATATCTCATTGTTGTTCAATTCAGAATTGACTCACAGTTGACTCTCCATTGGAGTTTCTAAGGCTATTAATCACATG
>NW_006399834.1:6934313-6937886 GCF_000299155.1 Elephantulus edwardii | reverse complement strand
AGACTGGTCCTTGGAGAAGGACATCATGCTTGGGAGGGTAGAGGGCAGGCGCAGGAGGGGAAGGCCCTCTGGGAGATGGATCGATTTGGTGACTGGGGTAATCGGGATGAGTATGTCAGAGACAATGAGATTGGCACAGGACAGCAGAGTTTAGAGCTGTTGTACATAGAGTCGCTATGAGTCACAAGCAACTCGACGGCACATAACAACAACAACAACAATGTCACTGGCATATCTACCCCTTTGTTTCTGGACCCATTTATCCTGGCTACTGGACAATTAATGCCAAATATTTTACACTGGCTTGGAACCTATACAGCCTCCTAAAGAGTATTTGTCTCAGTTATATACACATTGTCATCACTCTGGTAACCCGATTATGGGTTTAGAAGGTCATGTTATCATTCTATTGAACCAGCTGTTTTGGCCTGAGTGATAAAATGATAAATGTATAGACTCATGGTCACATTTTGTTTGCTGTGATATAAACCCTTTGATCAAATTTCAGTTATTTGGGATAGCATGATGGTGGACAGGGCATTCTGTAAGTCCTTAAATGGTGATGTTAGCAGAAGCATTGAGTACAGGAAAGGGAAATACATAAGTATAGTTAAACACATGCTTCAATAAGAAAATGTTGACATTTATATAATGGAGATGATAGAATATAATTGATCTTCCATCAGTTGCAGGCTGACTGGCCCAAGGAATGTTTCCATATTAAGGAATGAGTATTAGTCTTTGCTCTTAGCAGATAGGACACTCAGCACTGGCTCTAGTTAAGGAAGTCTTATTGAGTGGAAGCCAATCTTGCTGAGCCTAAAATAGTCACATGAGACACAAATATCAGTCACTTTTATAAAAGCCATTTGTCCCTTTAGGGAAGGCTAGGAGAAAGATAGTGTAAATTTGAGTGAGTATAGTAGATGCATTTTCTTCCTCCAAACTCAGATTGTATTTCTGGCAATCAGTTACTGATATACTGTTCTAGTAGTTTTTGTAGAATTTCCAACAAGATTTTGTTTTCATGTGATATTAGTGATATTGTTAAATAATTTTCACATTGTGTTGGATCAGCATTTTTGTGAATGGGAATAAATATGGATCTTTTCAAGTCATTGGCTAGGTAGCTGTCCCCCAAATTTCTTGGCACAACCTGGTGAGCACATCCAGGGCAGCATCTATTTGTTGAAGTATGTTAATTGGTATTCCATAAATTCCTGGGGTCTTTTTTTGGTCAATTCTTTCATTGTTGCTTGACCTTCTTCCTTTATCATAATTGGTTCTTGATCATATGCTACTTCCTAAAATGGTTTTATGTCAGCCAGGGTTTTTTGTAACATTGACTTAATGTATTTCTTCCATCTTCTTTTGGTGCTTCCTGAATCATTCAGGATTTTGCCCATAGCTTCTTTCAGCATTGCAACTCAAGGCTTGAATTTGTTCTTCAGTTCTATCAGCATAATAAATGTCAAGTGAGCTCTTCCTTTTTTATTTCTGACTCCATCTCTTTGCACATTTAGATATTATACAAATATATTTGTCTTCCCAAGCTGCCCTTTGACATCTTCTGTTCAATTCTTTAATGTCCTCATTTTTTCTCTCTCTTTGTTTTGGTATCTTGGTGTTATAGAGCAATATTCATAGTCTCTTCCACCAACCATATTGATATTTTCTTCCTTTTCTGTGTTTAAATGACCTTTTGCTTTCTTCATGGATTATATACTTATATCACAGCACACCTGGTCTTTGTTCATTAGTATTCAATGCCTCAAACTTGAAATGGGTTTTAAATTCATGTGGGATAGACTTAAGGTCATATTTTGATTCTTGTGAATTTGTTTTCATTTTCTTTCACTTCAATTTGAAATTTCACAAGAGTAACCAATAGTTTGTTCCACAGATAGTACCTGGCTTACTTTTCATATCTAGAATTGAGCTTCTCTAATGAATTTTTCCAAAGATATAATCAATCTAATTCTTAAACGACTCAACGGCACATAACAGCACAACAATTCCTAATTAGTCTTTCAAGTAAGATCCATATGTGTACTTAATAATTTGTATTCTTTAGTAAAAGGTATTGGTGATGAATAAATTATTTATTATTCAAAATTCTAGCATTCCATCTGCAACATTATTTCTGCCACAAAACCTTTTGTATGCCAAAATTGTTGCATATCAGACCAAGGACCCTTTCTAAATCCAAAACTCAAATTCTGTCAATTCTTTGTCTTCATTTTGTTCTGCCTGTTGGTTTGGGTTTGTTTGGTGTTTGTTTGGTTTGTGGTTGACTTTTTTTTTTATTTTATGCTATTTTATTTACAAAGTTTATATGCATTGCTTTTCACAATGGATGTTTCCCATTTCCTTCACCACCTTCCTCCACCCATCAAATTGTGCGACACACTTTCCCACCCGTCCTCATCCCTTTGCTCCCCACCCCCATTCGATCCTCATACTATTCTACAATAATGATTTTATACAGTATTTGTCCTTAGGGGACTGGGTTAGTTCACTCAGCATAATGCTCCTCAGTCCCTCCCAAGGTAGATAGAAATTTACAAAATCATTTCTCCTGTGTGCTGCATAGTTTTCCATCATGTGAATGTACCATAATTTCTCAGTCCATTTGATTGTAGTTGGACATTTGGCCTATTTCCATGTTCTTGTGATGGTGAATAATGCTTCTATGAACATTGGTGTACAAGTCTTCATTTATGCCTCAGTTATTTTTCTGGGTATATTCCAAGCTGAGTCATAAGCAATTTCTATGTTTAGCTTTTTGAGGAAATGTCAAACTGCCTTCCAGAGTGGTACTGGTACAATGACAGGCACATAGATCAGTGGAAAAGAATTGAGAACCCAGAAATGGACCCAGCTATCTATGGTTAACTGATATTTGACAAAGAAATAAAACCTATCACATAAGAAGTTTTATTCTAGTGCTTCCTCCACAATTTTCTTATTGACTTCCTTGTCACTCCCCTGTACTGAAATTCTAAACCGATGTATGTTGTTGTTTTTTATGTCATCCCACAAAGAATTTTCTTCATTTTCTTTCATCTCATATTTGATTTTTCTTCTAGTACATGTCCAGTGAGACTCTTGTTTTCCAGCCTACTGACTCTCTGTTCTATGTCTTCAGTTCTACTTTTTTTGTCCGACCAGCATGTTGGACACTTCTGCCATTTCTATCTTAAGATTCCGGATGGTATTTTCATGCTTTTCTGTTATTTCCACTACTGTGTTAGCTGTAGCTTCTCTGTCTTGTGACGATGTTTTAAGTTCTTGTGCATTTTTATCTTTGTTATCAATTCTTTCTTTCATCTTATGCATTTTCTTCCATAACTGTTTGAGTTGCTCCACATCAATATATGTCTTCTACATTGTCCACTCTCGGGTATTTGCTCTCTTGATTGTTTCTTTGATTGTTTGCATCTTTTTCTGTCACTATTCAAATAACTCTGCATCAACAAATTTATTCTAGTTCTTTCTATCTGGGGTATTCATTGGATCTGGGTTTTTTTTGGTTTTTTGTTTGTTGTTGTTGTTTTTGTTGTTGTTGTTGTT
>NW_006399834.1:6927713-6933838 GCF_000299155.1 Elephantulus edwardii | reverse complement strand
GAAGCTTGTTGTTCCCATCCAGAAATGGCATCTCTGTCCACCTTGAGCTGTCCTGGTCCCTTTCACTTGAGCTTAAGTGGTCTTGTGTGGTGTAGCTAGACAGCAGTGTTTTCCCCAAAGTACTGTGGGCACCATGTGTCTTCTGCCCACCCTGAGCATCTTCCTCCCATGCTATGTGTCTTCTCTCTAGCTGTTTTTTTAATGATCATAAGCAGTATTTTGCTTGCATGTGATATTAATGATATTGTTAGGTAGTTGCCCTATTCTGTTTGGTTATTGTTCTTGGGAATAGGAACAAATATGAATCTCTTCCAGTAGGTCAACCAGGCATTTGTCCTCCAAGTTTCCTGGCATAGTCTGATAAGCATATCAAGGGCTGCATCTGTCATTTGAAATATGATAATTTGTATTCCATCGATTCCTGTGGTGTTATTTTTTTGGCAATGCATCCATTACAGCTTGAACCACTTTCTTCCATACCATTGGCTCTTGAGTGAGATTTCCTGAAATATCACAGTGTTGGCCAATTATTTTTAGTGTAGTGATTTTATGTATTCCCTCCAGGTTCTTTTGATGCTTCCTGGGTGATTCAAGATCTTGCCCGTAGTATCTCTAAGCAACTTGAGGCATGAATTTGTTTTTCCATTCTTTCAACTTGAGAAATGCCAAACAATTTCTTTCCTTTTTATTCTCCAATTCTAAATCTCTGCATATTACATTATAATAGTTTGCTTTGCCTTCTCAATCTTCCCTCTGAAATCTATTCTACTCTTTTATTTCAATATCTCTTCCTTTTGTTTTGGCTTCTCAATGTTCTAGTGCAATTTTAATTCTCTATTCTGACATCCATTTTGGTTTTTTTCCTTCCTCCTCTTTGCAAAACTTAAGGCTTGAATTTCTTCTTCAGTTCCTTCAGCTTAAGGAACACCAAGTAAATTCTCCCATTTGGTTCTCTAACTCCAGGTGTTAGTATATTTCATTCTATAATACTTTGCTTTGCCTTTCCAAGCTGCATTTTAAAATCTATTTAGCTCCTTAACCATCTGTTTTCTTCTCTTTTCTTCGGCTTTTTGTCATTCTAGTGACAATATCTAATATCCTTCTCAATCTTTTCTTCTTCTTCTTCTGTCTTTGATCATGAATGATATTCTTTATATTCTCCCATAAGGCATCTGGTCTTCATTCATTAATGTTCAAAGTTTCAAACTTTTCCTTGAGATGTTTTTTAAATTCAGGTAGGATAGACTCACATCTTGGTTCTTGTTGATTTGTTTTCATTTTCTTTAGCTTCAGTTTGAACTTACATGTTAGTAGCTAATACTGATCTTCTACAATGATTCTTTACACAGATGTAATTAATCTGATTCCTATGTAGTCCATTAGGTGAGGTCTATGTGTACAGTCATCATTTGCTTTTTTGTAAAAGATACTTGCAAAGAATATATCATTTATTGTAAAAAATTATATCTCCATCCTCATTTCTGTCCATCAATTCCATATTTTTTGAGTACTAATCATTCTTTTTGTTCTCAACTTTTGCATTCCAGTTGCCAGTTATTATTAATGAATCTTGGTTGAATATTCAATTGATTTCAAGCTGCATAAATTGGTAGAAATTTTCTATTTCCTTCTATTTGGCTTTGGTTGTTGGTGCATATATTTGAATGACAGTGGTGATATATTTTCATTATCTTTCAGGATGGCAATAGAAATGGTCTTTGACTATGAATTCAACCCCATTTTTCTTCACTTTTTCATTTCTGGAGTAGTAGTTCATATGATTTTCTGGTTCCAAATGGCCCATGCCAATTTATCCAACTTAATTTATCAATGCCTAGTATGTCAATATCTATTAATTTCATTTCCTCTTTCAGAATCTTCATTCTATTAGGACTGTTCACACTTTTAAGTCTGGTTTGTATAAATTATTATTCAAGCAGTTTTCCAGTATACTTGGGCTGCTTTCATAAATTTGTTCTTCAAGGTTTTGTTAAAAGGTGTGATCTGAAGGCGTGGTATGTGTGAACCAGCTTAACCTGATCAGTCCACTCAAATATCTCAATTTTCCCTAAATGTTTGGATGCCTTCTTCTACAGTAAACCAAAACAGGTCTAGCATTTCAATTTGACTTAGTATAAATTATTATTACATTGTCAATACTTCAGTGAACCAACTGAATAAACTATTAGGTTATTTTCTATCCTTTTAAATCACAACATTAAATGAAGAATCTCTTCCTAGTTGCACAAAATCAGCAAACTTATACTGATCCAATTTTATGTCCCTTGCACCATTATCCCACACTGATCTTTAAAAACATTGTCATGCTTATTATCTAACTTTCTCTTTGCATATGTTAGAAAAAAAACCCTTCTTTTGGAATATTGCATACCTCCACCTGGGTCACAATTTTTAGTCCATCATTTAAGGATCATTAGGATTCAATAGCAAACATGTTAGGTGAGGATGGTTTTTAGATCATTGAGCAATGCTTTGTAAACCATTTACTTCACATTCCAAGCTCTTCCACAAATGTTATCTCAGGCAAAAACTCATTAAGTACATCAGGCTTATCAAATGTCCCTAGGAGAGTTGGTTGTTATAGCAAGAATTATTAAATAAATTATAAAGGCTCAATGTCTCAGACTTCCCTATTATCTGCTGATATGTCTCCATACAAAGTTTCAAGATCCCATGTCTTCTTGATTAATGTCTTCATTTTTAACCTAACATATTATCTAAGTTGAAGATTTAAGTTTGCATTGAAATTCAGTCTCTTTTACGAGAAGGTATTGTGTTTGGATTTCATCAATATTAGCTCTCTTATTGAAGAGGAGTGTGATATCAGGATTTGAGGGAGACTCATCAATAACCTGTGTGATGCAGATTACACAAACTTACTTGCTGACAATGAGGAGGACTTGAAGCACTTGTTGCAGAAGATCAAAGAATGCAGCCTTTGGTATGGATTACTTCTCAATATCAAGAAAAAGATATTCTTATCACTGGACTGATAGGTAATATCATGATGAATGGAAAGGAGATTGAAACTGTCAACAGCTTCATTTTGTTAGAATCCACAATTAACACCCCTGGTACCAGCAGTTAGGAAATAAGGAGATAAATTGCACTTGGAAAATATGCAGTTAAAGACCTCTCCAAATTGTTGAGGAGTGCTTTGCATCTGATTTAGGCTATAGTCTTTCTGATCATTTGTTATGCATCTGAGAACCGGACAATGAATAAGGATGACAGAAGAAAAATTGACACCTTTGGAGAAGAGTACTGAACATTCCATGGATGGCCAAGAGAATAAATAGATATGTCTTGGAGAAAGTGCACTTGGAGTGCTTCTTGGAGGCAAGAATGATGAGACTTTGCCTCACATACTTTGGGCATATAGCTTGGAGGGGATATTCCTTGGAGAGGGACACCATGCTGGGAAGGGTGAAGGGTCAAAGAAGGAGACGAAAACCCTCAACCAGGTGGATTGACATGGTGACTGCTACAATGGACTTTTGTGTGTCAGGAAGTGCAAGGATGGCACAGGATAGTTCAGATCTTTTGTTCATAAGGTCGTTACAAGTCATACTTGATGGCACATAACAGCAACAACAATAGCAACTTTCTCATACACTGGATCAAGGATTGGGAGTAATTATGTAGAAGGCACTGTTTCAGGGTCTATTAAATTGTGAATAACATGTTAATCAAGGCACCTGTCATCCCACGACTTCACTGGGGCTTCTGCTTCTTCTAAATTTATCCACATGGATATTCTCAGAGGCTTGTATCTCAGTCCTTTATTAGCATTTTTCTAAAGGGACCAGTTCCTTGCCACTTGAACATCTCTTGAGGATTGCCAGAATGGCTTCTGGCAGAGTGTATGATACTAAAGAACAAATTGTTGTTAGGTGTTGTTGGATCAGTTCTGACTCATAGTGAACCTGTGTGCAGCAGAATCAAACCTGTCCTATCCTGTCCCATCCTCGCAATTGCTGCTTTGCTTAATTCCATTGCTGCAGTAACTATACTAATTCCTCACAGAAAGACTTCCTCTCCTTGACTGACTCTCTAAATTCTACTTTTCCAAGTATGATGTCCTTTTCCAAGACTAACTTTACATGGCAACATGCACAATGTATGCGAAACAAAACATCATCTTTGCTCCTGAGGAGCACTATGAATGTACTTTTTCCAAGCAAATAGAAAAAAAACAAGCAGGAAAAACCAATATCATATATGTAAGAAGCAATGCCATATAGAAGCAATGTGTGTGTGTGTGTGTGTGTGTGTGTGTGTGTGTGTGTGTGTGTAAATTTTTAAACTATGCCATGTTCTCCTGTTCTGCTTGGCCAACTGCTTCTTAGGCTAGGTATAGCACAATTAAGTAGTGTTCTAGAATCCCCATTCCTCTGAATGTTACTCATACTTTGCTATGATCTACACAGATATCTTTTCATAGTCAATGAAACACAGATAAACTTCTTTTTGGTATTCTTTGCTTTCAGCCGAGATCCATCTGACATCATGATTCATATCCCTAAGTCCATGGTCTCTTCTAAATCCAACTTGAATTTTTGACAGTTCCCTATTGATGTGTTATTCCAGAAATTTTTTTTAGTAATTTTCAGCATGATTTTACTTGCATGTGATATTAATGATATTATTTTATAACTTCCACATTCTGTTGGAAGATCTTCTTGGAGAATGAAAACAAAAATGGATATTTTCCAGTCAGTTGGCCAGTTAGCTGCCTCCCAAATTTCTTGGAATATACTAGTGTGTATGTCCAGGGCTTTATCTGTTTGTTGAAACATATCAAATGATATTCCATCAATATCTGGGGGAATTATTTTTTGCCACTCTTTCAGTGACGTTTGAATTTATTTCTGCATTATTCTTGGTTCATGATGAATATACTTCTTCCTGAGGTAGTTCCACAAGAACCAGTTCTTTTTGGTACAGTGACTCTGTATATTCTTGTGATCTTCTCTTATTTCCTTCATAATTTAAGATTTTACCCATAGAATTCTTCAGTATTACAACCCCAAACTTGGATTTTTTTTTAGTTCTTTCATCTTGAAAAATTACTAGTGTGTTCTTCCCTTTTGATTTTGTAGCTACAGATCTTTTCACCTTTCATTAGAATATTTTGATCTGTCTTTCAAGGTACCTTTTGAAATCAGAAAAAGTACGCATCAAGATTGTATCCTTTCTCCATACATATTTAATATGTATGTTGAGCAAAGAATTCAAGAAGCTGGAATATATGAGCAAGAATGTAGCATCAGGATTAGAGAAAGACTCCTCAACAAATTTTGATATGCAGATACCACACCATTGCTGAAAATGAAGAAGACATGGAAGACTTGATGTAGAAGATCAAAGGCTACAGCCTTCCAAATGGATTAAATGACAACATCAAGAAAACAAAAATCCTCACAACTGGACCTATAAACAACCTCATGACCACTGGAGAAGAGAAAATTAAAATTGTGTATGACTTTCGTTTACTTGATCCACAATTAACACTCATTATAGCTACAGTTATGAAATTAGAAGATGTTGTATTAGAAATATCTGCCATCAGGGACCTCTCCGAATTGCTAAAGAGCAAGGGTGTAAGTTTAAAGACTGAGGAGCTCCTAATGCAAGCAATGGTCTTTTCAGTTTATCCCTATGTATCTGAAAGTTAGACAGTGAATAAGGATGACAGAAGAGGGTCTATGCTCTGAATTTTGGAATTGAAAAAGAATCTAAAATACCCCATGAATTTTTAAAAGAATAGATAAGTCTATCATGGACAAAGTGCACTTGGAGGCAAGGATGGTACAATGTCATTTCACATACCTGGGACATGTTGGCAAAAAGGGCTAGTACTTGGGAAAGGCATTCTGTTAGAAAAGGTAAGAGATCAGATAAAGAGAGAAAGAGCTCCAACAAGATAGACTGGTGATTTAACAATGGTCTCAGGCATATTAGAGACCGAGAATGGAACAGATTAGGTCAAGGCTCAGATGTGTTGTTCTATGGGTTGCTATGAGTTGTAGTTAACTGAATTGTGTCTAACAACAAGAAATGTTGTTTCTGTTGTTGTTGTTGTTGTTATGTGCCGTCGAGTC
>NW_006399834.1:6908226-6926993 GCF_000299155.1 Elephantulus edwardii | reverse complement strand
CAGGGTTGTGTCATCTGCATAATGCAGATTGTTAATAGATCTTCCACCAATCCTGATGCCACAATTCTCCTCATAGAGCCCAGCCTCCTGGATAATTTGCTCTGCATACAGGTTGAAAAGCTATGGAGACAAGACACATCCCTCATCTTCTAGTGTGTTTTTGGATGTATAAATCATGCGAAAAGATTGCTCAGCTTTCTGGAGTGAAGTGGCTAGTAGTATATTTGAATCAGAAGAACCACTTTTGAATTAACAGTGCAACTCCCTACCACCTAGGCCATAAGAGCTAATTTGCAAATTATTTTCATATTACAAGTTAGAGATAGGCAATTATGAGATAAAGTACCGAAAGAAGTCCACATATATTCTCAAATAGCCTTTACAAAGATCCAACTCACTGGTTATCTAGACAATAGTAGCTGCCTGGAGACTATGGTCCTTATTCAGTCTCCAGGCCTGGACAAAAATTCACCCACGACTCAATTTCCAGACAAACAACAGAAATATCTATTAGATGAGTAACACTACAGACTCCTTAGAATAATTACCATTAGAGATCAAAAGAACAGCATTTGCCCTTGGATAAAGTTCAGAAATCAGGAAGCTTTAATAAAGGAGGAAGAGAGAAATTGGCAAACACAGGTAGTAAGTGAGTTGAGTAGTGTTATACTATGGAAATTGCAATCAACATCCTGCAAGAAGAAATAGATGAATTGCTAAGTGAAAAAATTGATTTGCTCCATAAACATTCACCCCAAACACATATGTACTGTTGAACAGAGGACTGATCTGCGCTCTAAACTTTCATCCAATTCACAATAATAGTTTAAAAATGAAGTCTGAATTCATACTACAGCTTTGAAGTCACTAATGGTATACCCTTTCTTTTTTGTAAACTTTTAAGACTTATGAATAGTTTAAGGGAGCTCTGGTGCCCTAGAGACAAGAAGCTGCACTGCAATTCTGAAGGCACAGGGTTCGAATCCACCAGATGCTCTGCTGGAGGAGAGGCAATCTCCTTCTGTGCCAGTCAGATCCAGTTCAATGGTAAACACACACACACACACACACACACACACACACAGAAAATTTTAGATTAGTACTTCTACAATTTTAATACATTAATTCTACAATCTAAAATACTGTAAAGTTAGAAATAATAAACTTTGGAAAGGATATGTGGGTTTAGATATATGTTAGTTATAATTCTATATCTAGCCACTTACTAGCTTTGTGAGCAGTTTTCATGTGGGTGAACAAGTAGACTAATACCTCCTTCAGTGTTGGCATGAGTATCATTAAATAATCTAACATAAAATCAAGAAAATAATTAAGTACTCCAAAAATATGATTGCCATTACATGTTGCACAGATAAAATTAGATTAGTATGGTTTTAGGAATTTATTTTTAAACATTATTCTATTTAAGACCTTGAACAATGTTTTATATAATATTATAGACATACAATCAGATGATGTAGGCAAGCAAAGTTTGCCATCTCCATCAAGTATGACTGTGGCAATAAATGAAAATAGTGAAATCTGTTCATTAGTACCTATGATTAGAATTTATATACTTTAGAAAAGTATCTATTTTTAGATACTTTGGGAGTTTTAAAAGATCATTTTGATGATATACTGCTCTGGAAACAAATAGCTTGTATTAAAATTATAGTTCCACACTTACATGGGATATGTGAGTGATATCATCCAAATCAATAAGAACTCTATGCTTCAGTTTTATGATATATGCTAGCAAAAATAATATCTATCTCTTATTGTTCTTGAAAGGATTTGATGAATTAATAAATATATTAAAACAGTTAAATGATAACCTGGGATATGGTAAGTATTAAATAAATATTGGCTATTTTCATTAACATGATCATTATTATCATTGCTACGATCATCATCATAATTTTTATTGCATTCATTTTGTTTTTGTTCTGTGGAAAATGTTTTGAAAATTATAAATAAATCTCATTAATAAGTAGAAGGAATGTTTTAAAATAATTTTCTATGACTTTTTCAAAATCAATTGTATAAGTAGGAAGCTTCTGTGGGACAGTGGTTAAAGGATTCTGCTGCTAATCAAAACTGGTATCTCTCAAAACTGAAGCGCTCTGAGGGAATGGATCCTGGCTCAGCAGACCAGCACCCTGCATGTACCTCTTCTAGGAGGATAAGTCCTTATTAGGAAGTTTCAACTACTACCTGCCTGTTCTTTCTTATATTTTCCCAGCCATTCACGGTCCCAGCTGCACCCAGTTTGTAGTCAAACATAACCTAGCTCGCTCCACTCAGACCATACTATTGCTGTTTCTCTAAACAAAAGACGGACTACATTTCTTATGGTTTCAAGATGTTTTCTTCCAACTTTCCCTTCTATTGGGTCAAGAGTTTAATTTCTGCTATGCCAGACTCTTTTGTGATTCTCCAATCTCTCTTCCCCAGACTGAACCCTCTATGAAAAGAATTGCAATGGGGTAGGTGTTGAAGCTCTTCAACAACACAAGGTTTCTCTGTACACCTGATACATGCTTACTTCCTCCACCCAGAGCAGAATGCTCTCACTCTCCAATCTAGACAGCTGCAGGGGAGCCTCCAGATTCCTAGATTTTTATTGATTTCACCACTGACTTGGTTAGCATTGAAATTCCCAAATGATGTTTTGTAGTTGGGTTGGTTTCACTTACTGCTCTATGGTGTGATCCTATTGGGGCAAGTTGTGATTTATAGCCTAGAGTCAAGTCTTCACTGAGAGGAATCTCATACCCTGCACATTGATAAGCTAAGCTTTTCAACTTGATTAAAGTTCCAATACTTGTGCAGACCAGTGAAGGAGCTGTGCAACTATATGGCCCAGGAAAATAAAAGATAATCTAAGAATACTTAAACTCAGGAAAATAGAATTCTAAGTTTTCTCCAATCATATTTTTTAGAAAGCTCGTTTGAATGGAGTACTTCACACAAAAAAAATATTTTAATGTGTTAAAGGTAAAAGTCTACAAAGCTAATAAGGTTATCACTTGACAATTTTCCTATAAATTGTCCCATGACATTGGTTACCATTTTCACATGTCACTAGTCTCATTATCACCATTATTATTGTTTCCTTTTCATTGATCTAGATTCCTGCTCTTCCTTGCCTTATCATCTTTGCTTTTAGATCAATGTTGGCCTTCTGGTCATTTTTAAATTATTATTTGAGTAAACATTTATAAAGCATTTTTTTCAATAAATCATTACTTCACATTTTGTTCTATAACATTAATCACAACAGCCACAATATCTAATCACCTATGCAAAACTTTCCTTTTTAGTCTTTGTTTTTACAGAAATAAGGTACTCTAAAGCAAGTTGAGGAAAGAGACAAATCAAAATTATTCTTTCTCTGTTCTTTCCTCCTTAACTCTCAGTATATGAATTCTGCACAAAAGTCTGTGACTAAATAAAGGGTAGAAAGTATCTTTCTGATCAGTAAAATTATCAGTAAAACTATGGTAAGATTGCCAAAATAAGAATGCTTTTACTAGCTCATTCTAATATGTTAATGACTATCATGAAATATTGCCATTGTCAATGCAGTAATGCAAAACTAGCTAAATAATTCAAAAGAAAGATGAAATATTCACTAAACAACAATCATAAATAATACTGTATGGAGGATGTACCATTTTGATGCCTTTTAACATGAGTGATTGACGTTTTAATGTTAACAAAAGAAAATTAGTAATAAAGATATAAAAATTTTTTAAAAATACCAAGAAAACTGGAGGAAAACCACCTGGCCATCTGACTGAAAGAGATCTATATTTGTTCCCATTCCAAAGAAAGCTGACACAACAGAGTGTGGAAACTATAGAACAGTATCATTGATTTCACACACAAGCAAGATTCTACTGAAAATTATTCAAAAATTACTGTAACAGCAGATCAACAGAGAACTGCCAGAAGTGCAGGCTAGGTTTAGAAGAGGCCATGATACTATGGATATTATAGCTAATGTTATATGGATCTTGGCTGAAAGCAGGTAGTACCAGAGAAATGTCTATTTGTGTTTTATTGACTGTGCGAAGGCAGTTGACTGTGTGGATCACAACAAACTATGGCTGACTCCAAGAAGAATGGGAATCCCAGAACATTTGATTGTGCTTACGTGAAATCTATACTTGGACCAGGAAGCAGTTGTCAGAAGAGAGCAAGGAAACACTATATGGTTCAAAATTAGGAAAGATGTACTCCAGGAATGTGACCTATTTCCATACCTTTTCAATCAATCTATATGAGGAACAGGTCATCTGGTAAGCTGGACTCTATGAGGAGGAATGTGGCATTAGGATTGGAGACAGACTCATCAATAATCTGCATTATGCAGGTAACACAACCTTGCTTGCTGAAACTCAGGACGATGTGAAGTACTTGCTGCAGAAGGTCAAGGACTGAAACCTTCAATATGGATTGAAGCTCAACATCAAGAAAGCAAAGATTCTCACCACTGGACCAATTGGCAGCATTATGATAGATGGTGAGGAGATTGAGATTCTTAACAGCTTTAGTTTGCTTGGCTCCACAATCAACAATCTTGATACCAGAAGCAAGGAAATCAAAAGATTAATTACAATGGGAAAGTCTGCTGTCAGGGACATCTCCAGAGTACTGAAGAGCAATGATGTCAGTCTGGAGACTAAGGTGTGCTGGATCCAGGACATGGTCTTATCAATTACTTGCTCTGAATAAGAAAGCTGGACAATGACTAGGGATGATAGAAAGATAATTGATACCTTTAAGCTGTGGTGCTGAAGATGACTATTATATATAACATGGACACCGGGAGAACAAACAGATTCATCCTGAAGTGGGTGAAACCAGGCTGCTCCTTGGAAGCAAGAATTCTCAAACTCCATCTAACACACTTTGGGCATGTTACAAGGAGGGATCCATCCTTGGAGAGGGACAGCATACGTAAGAGGGTACAGGGACAGTGGAAGAGAGGAAGACCCTCAAGGAGATAGATTGACTCAGTGATTTGGGTAATAAGGGGTAGGGGTGTCAGAGAGAATAAGGTTGGCTCAGAATAGGGCAGATTTCAGAGCTGTTGTACATGGAAATTAACTTTTGTAAATACCATTTCTTAATATACTCTTAGTTCATAAACAAGAAGGAAAATACTAGTGCCTTGAACTCCAATTTCCTTATCCTATGGAAAATGATCATTAAACTAGTATAAAAGAAAACTTGGCAAGTCAGCATTAAAGAGAACACTGATAACCAAAAGTCAGCAGTTGGGATTCACTGTGTGCTCCAAGGGAGAAGGATGGGGCACTCCACTTCCTTAAAAGTTTATACCTTTAGAACAGATTAGAAGTGATATATGATTGAGTATTATGGTTAGCACAGGATACAGAATTAAGGTTGCATAGAGAAGTGTACTAGGGGTGGGGGGTTGGGGGAAGGGACGTGGGAATTGTATACTAATGAAGGAATTTTTTTTTTCTCTCTTCGGAGGTGGAAGCGGGCTGGTGGGGAGGGGTGGGAAGGGAGAAAATTGCGGCAATGAATGAATGGAAATCCAAAACCTCTGTAAAAAAAAAATTATTTTTTAAAAAAAGTTTATGCCTTTAGAATAGCTATGGAGAAGGTCTACCCTGACCAGTGGGGTAGCTAGGAGTCAGAATCCACTTACCAGTAGTGGGTTTATGGGTTTAATATAAAACACTCTGACTTTCACCTCTGCTCTGGTTGAGTGAGGGGAAGTTTCTTTGCTTCCAGGCACAGTTCTTTAAAGTTCAGGTATTTACCATCTATAACTTTCTAAATTAGAATTTATGGGCAAAAAAAGTTTCAGTCCATTCAGCATTAAAATCCATCATATGTATTTACCTAATTTGTATCCTTGGTATGCTAAAGAAAAAGCAGAAACCAAGTTCTCCTTTTCACTGAAAATATATGATTCTTCTTAGCATAAATGATATTAATTTAACAAATGACTCAACTAAGCTCTCTAATGGGGAAAAGTACAAGTTATATTCTTCAAAGAAATAAATGGAACAGAGTTCTCTTGTGTAGCACTAGCTAACAATAGGAAAGTGACAGGCATAAAGGAGAGTGATAAAGGAGGTTAATTTCAAAACTAAGAGCAAATTAAAGGAGAAACAATGGTAGGTAACTCAGTAAATAAAAGATATTTTATTAATTATTATTACTCATGTACAATAAAGCTTTTGGCTATCATTCTTAGCTTATTAATTTTTATATACCATGACTCTGCAATAATGTTCCTTTCAACTTAGACTAGAGAAGGTTCTTTGTGAAGAGAGCAGAATGTTCCCAATTTCATTTCTGGCCCCTCTTGTATGCACCACTCATTTCAGAAGATAGTGTTCTTACTCTGAGATTGTTATGTTTAAGAAAAGAAATGGGTCTCTCAAACTGGAAATAGGGCCATTCCAGGAATTGAATCATCTAGCCAAAAGTCCTTGGATATAACTTTAAAAGATATTTCAAAAAGACAACTTGGACAATTGTCCATTCTACGAAAACTAAGTGATGGGGAAACCTTTTCCCTGAAGGTCATAGTATGTCAAATCAAGGGTGTCATTTTGAAGTATTTCATAATTTAACTTTTTTTAAAAAGCAGAGAAGCAGAAATAAAGTCTTCTTCACAATATTTAATAAAATAAAGAGTAATGCTGTCTTTTAAAGTAGCTTATTTGGCTTACTTGTAAAAATATTTTAGTGAAGTATTTCATTTTAAATATTTTTTTCTGAATTTAGTTTTTAAAAATTTATCTCCCTGAAGAAAAAAAATATATATAGTATTAAATGTCCTTGAAAATATAATGTTTCAGGGACTGAAGTTTTATTAGTAGGCTTTTAATCATTTAAAACAATAAAAAGAATATTTTCTATTCCTTTTCAATAGGACAACGCAGTATTAAAACAAGGCCATTCCATCAGAGAAGCTTGATTATTTTCTCAGTGTTTTAAATTATGCATATGATTGGTGACACAAATACATTTTTAAGTGGTTGCAAATTTAAAAAATCAATATTCCCAAAGAACTAAAATTATGCCAAATCATAAATAACAAATTAATTCACCTGCATATTTTGATCTACAACTTACTCTATGAACATGAACATTTCATAAAAGAGGAATATATCTTCATATCAACTTATGTTCACTATATTTCACACAAGTGCAATTCAATTCTAACACAAAGCCTTTCAGAGCAAAAACATTAGAACTGTCCTCTCCCCACATGATCTGGTATGATATGTGGGCTTCCATGTTGCTCAAAAGCCAGGACCCATTGTTCCCAAGGGAAGTATAGCCTATGCGGGAATGCAATGATGTGCTTCTGTGAGGGACTTGGAAAATAGCATATGTCACTACTATACAATACACAACAGACAATTATGATTCAACTGTCCAAATTATAATCAGTTTGACAAATGTCCACAAGCGTCTTCATTCTATTTTATATTTTCCCTAAGACAAGGCAATCACACAACCAGACAATTCCATCAGGGAAGCTTGTTAGCTGCTTAGTCTGTTAAACCCTGGTTGCCATAGCATCTAGAGTTGAAAAAGCTGCAGATTGGCATGAAAAAGCATGTCGACAATTGCCCTGTCACAGCATGCAAGCCAGGTCTGCTCAAAGGCAGCACACTACAAGTTTTCTTTCCCAGTTTGCACTACCCCATGCTGTTTAATAATATCCATTTACTGGTATTGGGATTGATCTAGCACAGTGTAAAATTCACATCTACTGAGACTTTCCTTTTCACGTGGAGAGAAATTCTTTAACAAATGGGAGTATGGCAATTAATTTAGAAATGTAATACTGTATATGCTATAAGAAGTATACTTAGATTTAATAGAGAAACTGTACAAAATTTTAATGCACAGTTCTTTAGAGAGCCAAACAGTTTTACTTGGCAATTTTTCAGTTGACTTTCTAGTCATTTCTGAAGCTTAGTTAGTCATACTTTGGAGATGACAGACAGCATTCAAAATACACTAGTATATTTTTAAATGTTTTAATCATGCCACAGTCATTTATTCCTTATGTGCATGGTATAATTTAATTAAGGATATACATTTCTAAAATAACTATAATTTAATTAAAGATTAATATCATGAACACTCAAATTATAGTCTAGAGAGCAATGTGCATCAATGTTTTTTCCAAAAGGATCATATACTCAATGGTGATAAATTACCATGTATTAATAAGAAGAAATGGGTTTCTACCAAAGGTATTCTAATCCCTGTCGCCTCAGATTTATACTGCATATAGAGTTCTCTAAAGCATTTATAAACAAACATTGTTAACTTATTAGAATTATAAAACAAAAAATTAACAAAAATTATAAGAGTTATGCAATAATTTCTGTTCAGAAATTCACATGTGCATTACCCAGTCTTTTCTTCTTCCATTATCACCTTCTATTCTACTCTGTCACTTCAATTTAGTTTTTCTTCAATGTCACAAAGAAAGAAAAATCTTTAAATACAGACTCAATGGTACAATTAACCTAGCAAACCTATAAGAGTTCCAAATATAGGTGTTTTTTCGCCCTTTATTTTCTAAGTGCTCATTTTATTCCCATTGATATTCATTGCTTTATCCTTCTAGTGTCACAAAAGTATATTTCATTAAGTAAGATTTAGCTCATTTTTTTTAATTTTACACAGTAAAGAAGCTGATAAATAGATTATAACAGTACAAAAAAGGGAGGGTTAACATTTACTCTAAAATATAAAAAATGAAGAACTATTTCTTTTAATATTTCTTATAGTGTTTCCTTTCCCTCAGAAGACTCCAAAAACATTTTTAAGAGTAGAATGATCAAGGCATAACATCTTGATATATACTAAGATACGTATTTCATACCATATAGTCATATCAGATACACATAAAATATATTACATACCCTATGAAAACAGTGGCACTGGTTAGCTCTTCTATAATTTAAACCCCTCATTTTCTAGGAATTTTCAAAAATCTAAAAATCTTGGGACGAAACTTCGTTCACATATGGTGTCCATGAATGTGTTTTCTTATACCATATCTTTCAGTTTAAAAAAAAAGAGAGAGAGAGAGAGAGAGAAAAGCTGTTTACTTGTTAAAGGTCTTTTTATAAGCTTTGATGACTCAAAAACACCTTCATTTTAACACATGGAATTTGGCAAAGAACTTAACCATGTTACCATTTGAAAGACTTTGATATTTTGAAAAAGAGAGAATTAAAAAACAACAGAGATTGAGACTTAAATTAGCTTTTTTGAATAGAATTTTCTCAAGTGTACTCTTTAGTATAAGGATTTACTATTGAAATTTACCTGCTAGATTACTATATTAAATCCACTGTTAACTTGAATGAATAACATATTGTAGTTACAAACTTTCAAGGAAAAAACAAACTAGCCAAAATAAAACCTCTTTATATGATATTATAGTAGTCTAAATGGATAAATATGTGTGTCAAAGAAAAAGTTTAACCAAAGATTGAAACAAAATTTATTTCAATTAAAATTTTCTCAAAAGAGTTGCATTTAAACTTTTTTAAAAGTCTCACTTTCTTAATTCATATATAGTACCTTTCATTGCTGTCCTATGTAGGTAGAATTGAAGAAGTACTTCTTACTCAGTCTTTAGCCATGGGTATATCCCTACATGCGTCAAAGTATTAGGTTTGCAGGGTCCAAGAACTGGGTAACATGGAGAGTCTGTAGTCTAGTTTAAAGTACCTTTTCTTTAGTTAATTTACTCAAATTCTCCCCATAACTCAAATACTGTTTTTGCTATGATTCAAAATTAAAGATTGGTCTTTACACTTGTGCTCTGTTAATATTATTTATTCTCAGTATATATAATTTTCTCATTCACCTCTTTTTTTTTTCATTTCAATAAGCATTAAATTTATTCAATATAAAATACGGTTCACACAAAGTTTCATTATGTGTGTGAACTGCATTTTATATTACATTTATTTCATGCTTATTCATCTGCTTTAAGATGAAAATATAAATTATTATCTTTTAGTTGCTTAATATCCTTCCATTGGCTATCATGATTACTTTTTGGAATCCCCTACAAATATCTGCCTTTAAGTCAACTTGATTATTGTCAAAAAGAAATTATATAAGAAAACATTACTAAACCCAAAATTCTATAAAAAGAAAAAGAGCACTTGACTTATGCTGACAAGTAGTGACTGTCTTGCAATGTCATTATTTTCTTTCATGATACTCATGGTAAATGTCACAGAGAAGATTTAGTTCAGTTTCTAGAATGAACACGTCCTAATTTTTTTTGCGAAGTGAAATATTACCTTGGGCAAAATATAGGTTCCATCCAAGAACGTACATTCTTGTTAAGGTAGTCTTAGTGTATTCTAGGTTATTTTGCCTTATTCTGACATTTTCTTCACCTGACTGAAAGCACATTAACTGCTAGATAGGCATCACACTGATGTCTCCATGCTGTAGCATACAGCCGTGAATTTGCTACGATCTGTTTAATCAGCAGTGTATTGATTTTCCGCAGCTTTCCTTCATTTTAGCCCCATAGCAGGCTTCTGTAATTTCCTTTGGACAAAGTGTAACCAAACTGTGCTAAGTGATGTTGATTTGCAGGCAAAAGTAAAGGGGTAAATATAAATTAACAAGCTATAAACATTTTACAAGTGGGGAGTCAATAAAAACAGTGTCTGCACTTTCTTTTTTTAAAAAAATGATTTGAAGCAGATTGTTAACAAAGGTGTCCAAAGAAACTGACATGAGTCTGAGAATAATTTTTGCGCTTTGTGATTAAGAATTGATCAGTCTAAAAGCCTCGGATGCAACTGAATCACCCATAAGCTGCTGGCCTGAAAAGGCTCAGCAGGGGCTGGTATTTGTTTGTTAAACTCCCATGATTCCAAGTAGATAATTGGTCTGTGAAGTTCATGGCAGAATCTGAATTTGCTTTCTTGCTTCCCAGCTGGCTGAACACTGGTTTATAGACTTCTGTGTACAAATTTAGCCAGCAGCAAACCTCACATCTTTAATATAAAAGGTGTTTTGTTGTGTTTTTCAGGTGCTGAGTGGAAAGCCCACACTCCAGAAGCTCATTAAAAGGGCCAAGTTACAGTACAGGTTTATTTCTGTCACAGCGTTTCTGAAAACAGTGACAAGGATTAATATGTTTCTTTAGTACTGGAAAAAGCCTGACACAATCCCTTGTGAATTTGATCATCTGTTTCATTGCCTGTATAAGATTCAATCTCCTATTATATCCTGAAATTACAGCTGTAAACTAATGCTGGTAAGAATTCATAAGCTATTGCAGAAGCCTGGGGCAAAACTGTTTTATTCAACAACCACTTATTTAATTAATATTTACTTCATAACCAACTCACCATCTTTTCCCACCGATCTTCCTCAAAATCAAGATTATGTTGGCATTTTTGTCTGAATGCGCAGAACAAATACAGACATGGGAAATTAATTCTTTGCAGAGCTTTTCAAAAAGTTGTGGCAGATTAGAGTAAATGTGTAAATGTTATCCTCTCTAAATTGTATATTAGTCTATTAGTATTTTCCTTTCTTGGATGTAATTCCTTATTAATAAGTAATATTAGTACTAAAAAGTAGTATTAGTACAAACATTATAACCTTTCTGTTTTATGTTATCATGTGACATTAGGCTTTCTTTATTAGTAGTTGCTGATTTTACTTGTGGTATGCCCAAATTCTAGTAAATTACAAACTTATCATAAAATACTGTTTTATGTCAACTTGGACCATTAAAGAGCAAACAGCTATATGTTATTTTAAAAATTAAGAGTTCTAATAATGTATTTTATGAACACCATAAGGCAATCTTTTAAGTTGAGAAAAATCTTGATCTTCTTTTTCTCTCCCTTTCTTTTTTCAATTAGATATAAACAAATATTTTTCTTTACCAACTATTTTCTACTTTTATGGGAAAGTATAATCAATTTTTGGATTCTAGAAATGGAAAATATATATTCAAACTTCCAAACTTTATGTAAGTACAAAAACAAGACATAATAAAGAAGAAGGACCAGTTGGATACACTTTACCAAAGTTGGTATTAATTATTGCAAAATTGGGCTGAAGAAGTATATTGTTCAGCAGGCTATGTTGGAAATTAGATGTTAAGCTTGCATTATTCTTAACAGAAGTTGTGTGTCTAATTCCCTATGCACCACAGATATTTTAACCCATAATAACTGATTGTAAATACAGCCTGAAACTAGCTAGAGCCTTATTTACACCTGTCAATTTGCTACCCTCAAGCACTAAAAACAAAAACAAAATGGTAGCAAAAGAACTGCCAAGCAAAACACACTCTGCCCCTCATGTACACTCCTTTCTATTTTCATAAACAAAACCTTTTGCTTCGTGTTTTCCACCAACAAATTAAACTTTGGGATCTTATGATAAACTTAAAGATCTTTCCATGACATGACAATAGCACAATAATTAGAATAGTTATCTCCTTCATTGTGTGCTTTCAAATTTAAGTTTGGATTTGCATGATACTTATAAATGAGCAGAAAGAAACACATTGACCATGCAGTTTGTATATTATGATGACAGACACTTATATACACCAAATAGCTACAAAATCTGTACTCAGTTTTGTTCATACACTTAAAGTTCACTTTATTAATTGAAAAGGATGTCTTAGTTGTCTTGGTTGGTAAAATCACAACCTCTGCTGTTTTTTCATCCACACTTTGCTATTGCATCACACTTACATAAATAATGGAAGCCCAATTATTTCTGTTTCTGTTTTTTTGGAAGCTTAAAGCATTTATCAACAGTTCGGTGAGGCTCCCCTACTACCTTGATTTAATGAAAATAACTTCTGCCAAATGTTAGACAGTGTTTTACTCTTCTATTGTGGATAGCAATGATTTGCATTATTATTGCATATATTACTTGGCTTGCATATATTAAAATAGTAGCATAAGGCATATAATAATGACTTGCATACATAATTATATGAATAATTTGAGCATCAATAGCATCTTTTTACAATGAACTCAATACATGTTATTTCAAATTGAATCCTATCCTTAAATATTCTTTTAACTAAATATCGAAGAACTCATGTATTTAACTTTTAAGATTTGTTCAGAACAAGTATTACTTTTATCATATAGGGGGGGGGGAAAGCTTACTCTTTGGGCAGAAAATTGATGACAAAGCCAAAACCAGAACCCAATACTTTAGATTTTATATGACATACATTTTATTATAAAGGTTTATGAACTGATAAGCAACTGCCTAGCGATATTGTAAAGAAATGGCTAAGTGTCTTTTATAATTTCTTCACAAAATCTAAGTTTATATTGTATATTAATTTAATATTCATTAAGTTTAATTAACAGACATTTTCAAGCTATCAGTAGCCCAGTATACAGTATCTTAGAACATTATACCAGTTCTTTTCACATAAGGCAATGATGTTTATAAATTTTCCAGGTTAATATTGTATTGTTGTTGTGTACTATAGAGTCATAACTGACCCCTTGCTGACCCTCTGACAGGTTTGCAGAGGCAAGTAATCTCACCAAAGGAGATTGCCCATCCTTCTTCCTCAAAGGGGCTGGCTGGTGACCTGAACTGTGCGCCTTCAGGATTGCAGCACAACTTCTTGCCACTAGGTCACTCGTCGTCGTTCTGTACCATAGAGTCAGAACTGACCCATAGCTGACCCTCTGACGGGTTTTCAGAGGCAGTTAAATCCCAAGGAAGGAGATTGCCCATCCTCCTCCTGCAAAACAGCTAGTGGCCTCAAACTGCTTGCCTTGGGGATTGCTGTGCAGCCTCTTTCCAATAAGCCACCAAAGCTTCCTAGAGCTGCTAATATTACAGACTCAAATTTCACAGACTACTTTATATTGCCTTCTAGTGACAAATAAGATAGTAGACAGTTTGAAAGCCATATTAGGATCTTGCATTATTCCTTTAAATTAAACTAGGTCAGAAGTGTAGGGAAAAAAATAAATAAAATATTTAAATGTTGACACTTTTTTCTTTTGAAAACCTATCAAATGTGGAATTCTACAATTCCTTTAAAATATGAAGATAAATACAAAGATAATATTACTAAAAACAGATTTGCTATGGATTTATTAAAGACTATTACTCTACCCATATCATTCACATTACAGGTCAAGTTTTGTGGTTAAATTTGTAGTTAATTGATTTGTGCAAGTAAACATTATATATATTAACTGTGGAAATCTATACCAAGAAATAAGACAAATATAATTTGCTATAATAGAATTGATCTATCTATGTATTGCTTTAGTCAATTGAAAATAGATAAATATTTCAAATTTCTAAGAACTTCTTGATAGGCAAAATAACAAAATTTTTCATACCCAAACAAGAAAAATATCCATAAAATATTCACTTGGTTATTTTTAGTTCTTCTTAGGATTAGAAAAAAATTCTACCCATTTCTGCTCTCAAATATTAAATCCCAAGGATGGCAGGCATTGAATTAAATAATGTAGTATATGATTGAAATCTGAGGTATATTTCTAAAGGCAGGACAAAATTTATGCCAACAGTGTCGATCCAACACTTAACAAAGTGCTGTTTATTTAAGATGATTAATGACTATCTAAAGTCTTTGTTGACTTCTCTTTGCCGTTAAGTGGTGGTCTCAAGTTTATTTTGGTAATAAAACACTGTTCTGGGAAATGAATTCAAGTCTTTAGTTCCCATCTATTTAACCTTTAGATTTTTGTTGAGTGGAAATGATGCTTTGTTCCTTCAATCTCATTTATTCTACATTGTACTACACCTTTTCACTTAAAAATGTTCAAACCAGTGGATTAAATGCATACTGTAGTATACTGAAAGCACTAGCTGCCCTTGGTTCAAGTAACTTTAGAAAGTTAAAAGAAGTTAATGATCAATTGTCTGTGAATGAATAGGATTGCAGATCATAGTGTATCTGCGCACACACTGAACAAAATGAATGATTTGTGCTTTTTCAGTTCTCATTCATCCACTAATGTGTTTTTAAGCTTTTTTATTCCTGCATATCAAATACATGACTCTGTAATTTCAAACTAAGGATAGAAAGTCAGTTAACATAGACATTATGAATGTAGATAATGAATTCTGAAGAATTTTATATTAAATAAAATAATAATAAAAAGATCATTGTTTCCATTATATATGTTATAAAAAGATATAACTCATTAAAACCAATAATAATGTAAATACTCTGACACCTAGGATGAAGTTATTAATTCTCAACATATAGAGTGCCATTTTTGCTAAACTGCTTATTTGGAAATTAAAATATGGTTCGTTAACTAATTGATTTTCTTACAGAAGACAAATTCCTTTGAGGAAATAGTAATAACATCAGAGAAGGTATTGGCCTCAGTAAATTTCCAAGTTTTTTTTGTTTAAAATATTTATTAGATTATTACATTTAATAAAACTCTTATAAGGCATTCTATAAGAACAGTAAAAAGAAAGCAAGTACAGCAGTACTTTCCATTAAGCATTTATATTGTATATTAAGAAACTATGTCATGCATCAAGAATAATTATATTAAAACAGAATAGTTAAATAAATACTTTGGTTATGCAATTACAAAAGAACTTGTTGTTATTCCAATGTGCTCATCAAGTCAGAATCTACTCATATCTGACCCTCCAGCAAGTTTTCAGAAGCTATCAACTGCACAGGAGAATATTGCACATTTTTCTCGCATGGACCAGTTGGTAGATTCAAACTTCTAGCCTTTGGGTTGGTAGTACAGATCCTTACCACTTGTTACTGCTGTTTTTATGTGCCCTGCAGTTGAGTAAGAGTCAGAGACCCTATGAACAGCAGATATGAACCCCCTCCTATCTTGCACCATCCTCACCATCTCTGACATACGTGAGCACATTGTTGCAGTCATTGTGTCATTCTGCTTCACTGGGGGTCTTCCTGTCTTTCGCTCTACCTTGCCAAGAATGAATAATCTCAAGGAAATAGGATTAATCATGGAAAACTTTGCAAAGAAAATAAGTTTTTCGTCAACTCATAAAGTAATCAAGGACTATTTAATGGAAAGAAGAGAAACTAAATAAGTGACCAGAGAAATTAAATGTCATTCAACAAATAGATACTGAGTTTCTTCTATGTACAAGACTCAGAGCTTGATTGTAATGCCAAAAAGACAAGCCATGCCCTTGCCCTTATGAATTCTCACTCTAGTGATGATGGCAAATGGTCAAAAGAGAGAAACATTTGTTACATTTTACAAGAATCATACAAAAATTTTCAGAAAATGGAGGGACTGTTGTTTACTTGAGCTTAAGATTCCATAAATCTTATAAAATTAATTTGCTGATAAGAAGAAAAAGAGTGGGCCATAAATTGGTAATTTTGCTCATTTCAATCCTAAAAGCTATGAAGGAGAAACTTCAAAATATCATAAGTGATCTGCATTTTTATTCCATTCCATTCCATAGTACACAGTGTGAAGCTCTAAAACTCATGTCTTCAACCATAAACATTGGAACTGTCTGGCAGCAAGAAAGGGAAGGGCAAGAAGTAAAATTCATATACTAACTGACTCCCTTTGAGGAGCTTTTATGAAAAACTCATCACACTACTTCAGTGACATCTCAGCGAACTATATTGTGCCACTCACTACAAAAGAGACATTCTTGTAGTTTTTCGTACTATGGACTTCTAGGAAAACAAACAGGTTTGTCATGGAGAGGGTGAAGCCGCGTTGTTCCTTGTAAGCAAGGATTCTGGAGCTTCGTCTGACATATTTTGGACATGTTGCAAGGTGGGACCCGTCCTTGGAGAGGGACATCGTGCTTGGGAGCATGGAGGGACTGCACAGGAGAGGAAGACCCTCAATGGGATGGATTGATCCAGTGACTTGGGTAATGGTGGTGGGTGTGTCAGAGATGGTGAGATTGGCACAGGTTAGGGCAGAGTTTAGAGCTTTTGTACATAGAGTTACTCTGAGTCATAGGCGACTTAATGGCACGTAACAACATCATTGTCACCCATAAAAAATTAAAAGTACGTATCACAAGAATACATATACAAAATAGGAGCAACAAATTATGAAAGCCAAACCCACTGCCTTTGAGTATATTCCAATTTATAATGACTTTCTACTGGGTTTACTAAGCTATAAATCTTAATGGGAGGAGAATGTCTATCTTTCTCAAATGAAATGGAGGAACTCAGATCACCAAACTTTTGGTTAACAGCTCAATACCATGCACTATGTGTTGTTGTTGTGTATCGTCCAGTCAAACCTACTCCTAGTTGATCGTCCATTGTGGGTAAATGGGATGAGAGAAGAATGCTTATCTTTCTCCCAAGGAGTAGCTGGTGGATTTCAGCCTCAGGCCTTTGCACTGGCAGAACAATAGGTGAGAGCTAAAAAAGGTCTTATTTTAAAAGCAATTAAAAGAGAGCAAAAAGTCAATGTATTATGAAAACAATGACTGACAGAAATTATGTTAACATTTGTATGTAAGATGGGCTTTTAAAAAAGGAATTATTAAAAACAAGTTTATTCACAGAATTTTTAATTAAAGAGCTAAAATGCCTTCAATTCAGATTGTTAAGGTTTGACTTTCCTAATGGTAACCTAAAAATTATCTGAGGAAATAAAATCAATTGTTTGTTAATGAAAAAGGCAAAAGGGTCAAGGGAGTTTTGTTTTGGGGTGTGTGTGTGTGTGTGTGTGTGTGTCTGTGTGTGTAAGAGAGAAAGAAATTACATTTTTTATTTATTAACAATTTTGTTTTCTTAATAGCCAATATTTAGTGCAATTCCGTAAGTGGAGATATTAGATATTTAGGAAAGGAGCAATGGTGGCCTAGTGGCAAGAAGCTGTGCTGGAATCCCAAAGGCACTTGGTTTGAATCTTCAAGCTGCTCCACAGAAGAAAATGGGCAATCTCATCCTGTACAATTAACTGCCTCTGAAAACTTGCCGGAGGGTCAACATGGGTTGGTTCTGACTCAATTATACACAACAACAACAACATTTATATACATATATATATGTGTTGTGTGTGTATATGCATATATATACACACACACAAATATATATATGTGTGTGTGTATATATATATATATATATTCTTGTTATTAAGTGCCTTCGAGTCATAGGCAACTCATAGCTACCATGTGAATGAAAGATCTGGACACTTATATAACTTTTGTCGTTTCTCCAGGTTCACAGGATTTTCAGAGGCAAGCTATTTATGAAGTGGAAGCCACTTCTCCATCCAAGCTTGTTTTAATTGGGGAGCTCCACCAAACACTGTCCACCATGTGTAACCATTCTCATATTTGACATATCACTGTCACAGTGTTCAGCTTCACAGTAATCATGAGTTATCTCTGTACAGAAAGTGGACAGACAAGGGCTATATGACCTAAAAGAATGGTTCACCAAAAATAATTCTAGACAGGCTGAAGGCCATTGATTAGAGTCACCCACCTTTGGCTTAGTAGCATCACTTTCTGTCCACTAGGCCAACTGATCTCTCTCTATGCTGTTGTTGTTGTTAGGTACCATTGAGTCAAAGGCCTCTCATAGCGACCCTGTGAATGAAAGACCTGTATACTTACATAACTTTGATCTTTTCTCCAGGTTCATAGGGTTTCCAGAGTCAAGTTATTTTGGAAGTGGATGCCACTCCTGCTTTCAAGCTTGTTTTAATCGGGGAGCTCCACCAAGC
>NW_006399834.1:6901570-6908126 GCF_000299155.1 Elephantulus edwardii | reverse complement strand
ATTTGTCTTTTATTATTACCTTAAATTGTCTTTTATATTTTATACTTTTCTAATGTACCTACTACATATGTATAATTTTATGAACACATAAACATTGTGATTGTATATTCCAAAACTATTACTTACATGCTTGAGATTTTTTTTGCTTTCTCTTTCTCCCTCTTTATATACATATATATTATGTTGTTGTTATGTATTATAAAGTGGCCTGTGACTCATAGCAATCTTATGCACACTAGCTCTGAATCCTTTTCTATCCTGAGCCAATCTCACTGTCTCCAACACACTTAACCCATTGCCCTAGTTACTGTGTCAATTGACCTTCTACAGGGTCTTAGTCTCTAATGCTATCCCTCTACCCTTCTAAGTGTGATGTCCTTCTCCAAGGCCTGGTCCCTCCTGGCAACATGCCCAAAATGTGTCAGATGGATCTTAAAAATCCTTCCCTCCTAGGAACAACTTGGTTTTACCCTCTACAAGACAAATCTGTTTGTTCTCTTGACAGTCCATGGAATGCTTAATACTCTTCTCCAGCATCACAACTCTAAGGCATAAATCCTCCTTCTGTCATTCTTAATCACTGTTCAGCTGTCTGATGTATAACAAGTAATTGCAAAGACCATAGGATGGATCAGGCACACCTTAGTTTCTCAATTGACCTTGCTGCCCTTTAGCAGTCTGGAGAGGTCCCAGACAACAGACTTTCCTAATGCAATTTGGTTTTTTTTATTTCCTGACTGCTAATACTAAAAGTCAAGTTCTGCCAAGAAATCTGGAGGACAACTACTTGGCCAACTGACTGAAAGAGATCCATATTTATTCCCATTACAAAAAAAATGTAACCTGACAGATTGTGGAAATTATCAAACCATATCACTAATATCACACACTAGCAAAATCTGGCTCAAAATTATCCAGAAAAGGCTTGAATAGTACATTGACAGAGCACTACCAGAAATACAAGCTGGGTTTAGAAGAGGTCGTGGCACTAGAGACATTATTGCCAATGTCAGATGGATCTAGACAGAGAGCAGAGAGTACCAGAGTATGTCTACGTGTGTTTCATTGACTATGCAAAGGTATTTGACTGTGTGGATCACAAGAAATTGAGGCTAACCATGAGGAAAATAGAATCTCAGAACACTTGATCATGCTTATATGAAGCCTATACTTAAACCAAGAAGCAGTCCTCAGAACAGAGCAAGTAAACACTGCATGGTTCAGAATCAGAAAAGGAGTATGTCAGGGATACATCCTGTCCCCTAACCTTTTCAATCTGTATGCAGAACAGATCATTCAGGAGGAATGTGTCATCAAGATTGGAGGAAGGTTCATTAACAACCTACAATATGCAGATGACATAATCTTGCTTGCTAAAACTGAAGTAGACCTGAAGCATTTGTTGCAAAAGGTCAAGGACTGTAGTCTTTAATATAGATTGAAGCTCAACATCAAGAAGACAGATTCACCACTGGGCCAATAGGCAGCACCATAAAGATGAGAAGAGATTGAGGTTGTTAGCAATTACAGCTTGCTCGGCTCCATGATCAATGCTCTTAACACCAGCAGTCAGGAAATCAAGAGACAAATTGCATTGGGAAAAATCTGCTCTCATGGACCTCTCCAGAGTGCTGAAGAGCAACGATGTCAGTCTAGATACAAAGGTGAACCTAATTCAGGCCATAGTCTTCTCAATTACTTGTTATGCTTCAAATGGTTGGACAATGACTAAGGATGACAGAAGAAGAATAGATGCCTTCAAGTTTCAGTGCTGGAGAAAAGTCTTGAAAATACCATGGACTTCCAAGAAAACAAATAAGTCTGTCTTGGAGAAGATGAAATGAAATTTCTCCTTGGAGGCTAGCATTTTGATGCTCTGCCTCACTTACTTCAGGCATGTGTCCAGGAGATTGGTCCTTGGAGGAGGACATCATGCTCAGAAGGGTGGACAGTCAGCACAGGAGAGGAAGACCCTGGATGAAATGGATTGATACAGTAACTGGGGCAATAGAGATTGGTGTGTGGGAATTAGTGAGACTGGCTCAGAACAGGAAAGGGTTTGGAGCTGCTCTACGTAGAATCACTATACATCGTAGGCAACTCAATGGCACATAACAACAATAACATACTATGACAGGTTTGGAAGTAGGGGTGGCATCCACTTCCTAGATAATATGTCTCCGGAAACTCTGAAATTTTGTAAATATCAATAGTTGTAGAGGGGCTCCAGGCCTTTTCTTCACAGGGGCGCCAAGAGTTGTTCTTGACTCAAAGGCAATAAACAACAACAACAATGCTAAAAGTGTTATTGTGGAACAGAGCAAGCTGGAATTGTTAACAATCTCAATCTCCCCATTTAGCATGGTGCTGCCTATTTCCCAGTGGCCAGGATCTTTGTCTTCTTGATGCTGAGCTTCAATCTACATTGAAGACTACAGTTGTTGACCTTCTGCAGCAAACTCTTCAGACCCTCTTCAGTTTCAGCAAGCAAGATGGTGTTATCTGCATATAACAGAGTGTTGATAAATCTTCCTTCAATCCTGATGCTACATTACTCCTCCTAAAGCCCAACCTTTTGAATGATCTATTCTGCATATAGATTATATGCATATGTATATGAAGTTTGTAATAAATACTATGATGTGTCAAAAAAATGAGTGCAGAAATAGAAATGTAATTAACTTTGTGTCTCACTCGCATTCACTTTCCCCAAATATGTTGTTACCATAACCTGCTGTCATGTTCACTTCCACTCACAGTGAACTATGAACACCAGAAATTCACTGCCTCTGGGTTAGCCCGCAACTCCCTATGAAGTCTCTCACCAGAATTGGACATATCATTTCTCCCTGTTAAATAGAGTACTCTTTTTAAAAAATATAAGTCAAATTATGCCCATTGCATGCTTAAATCCAACAGCTTTCTGGTGGAAAAATTTTTTCTTCTGGAATTTCTTTCTGCTGGAATATTGGAATATAAAATATTCTAATATTTGAATATGAATAAAAATTCAATATTGGAATATGAAATAAAATTATTTCTGCTGGAATAAATTCTACTTATTCTTTCCATAACTGTACATTTTCTATGTGCCCTGCACATACCCCATTGTAAGTATCTGCCATCTCTGTTTGCTGTCCCTTCCCTTGACAGTTGATATTTGTTGTCCATAAAGCCAGCTCTAAATCTTAGTGCCCTTACATAAAACAGAACAAACTTATGAGCATTATCTTCATGATCATGATATGCTTGAACCCATTGTTTTGACTATTATGTTAATCCATCTCACTAAAAGTTCCCCTTGTTCTTTTTGGCCTTTTGCCAAACATAATGTTTGTAGTGATGATCTTTCCTGATGACATGTCTATAGTGAGCAGAAATCTCATGTCTACTTCTAATGATCATTCTGATTCTATTTTATCTAAGATTGATTCATTATTTTTCTTGGCAATCCATTCAATATTCTTCAGACAAATTAATTCCTCTTTTGTCTTCCATTTTCATTGTACAGTTTTTTTCAATTGCATCGGTGTTATTGAAAAGATGCTTGTTTGATTCAAACAGATATAAGACATCAAAATGACACCATCTGAAAACTCAAATGATTGTTGTTGTTGTTGTTGCTGTTTGTTGTTGTTAAGTGCCATCAAGTCGTAGGTGACTCACAGCGACTCTATGAACCAAAGTCCTCGACAGTTTCGTGACTTTCATCCTTTCTCCATGTTCGTAGGGTTTCCTGAGGCAAGCTATGTATGGACGTTGATGCCACTCCTGCTTCCAAGCTTGTTTTAGCTGGGGAGCACTGCCAAACTCTGTCCACTATGGGTAACCATTATGCCAGTTGAAACATCAGTGTCACAGTGTTCAGCTTCACAGAAACCACAAGTTGCTTCTGTATGGCAAGTGGATACACAAGGGCTATATGCATTTATTTATTTATGTAGTAATGATTACATGTATTTATTTGGTTTCTTATTTTGTCTCGAAGGTGTATTTTCTTTGCTGTAACTCAATACCTAAAATATCTGACTTACTATTTGTTTTGTAATTTATGTCAGTGAGTTTTGGTGAAGTAGTCCATAGGGAATCGTACTACTAACCTAGAGGAAAACCTCTTTGGCAGTTTGAATCCCTCAACTTCTTGAAGAAAGACTGGTCATCTTCTCCCATGAGATTGACAGCCTCTGAAAAGTCACTGGAGGATCAGCTATAAGTCAGTTCCAAGTCATTGATAATGAGTTTGATTGACTCAACAGACAAGTCATTTATGTTTAACCTATGGTCTTTTAGCACACATTGAAATAATTTTAAAAGTTTAGAAACCCTAGTTTCCATCTCTATTTCCATTACAAATAAAATAACTCCATTTACTGAAGGTAGAACATAATGTTCCATATAAATTCCCACTCTCTTATTAGAAAGCTCTGATTGAATACTCTTATGTAAGCAGTTGTGCTGATCACTCAAAGGCGATGTTTTTCTTACAGTTTGAATCCACCAATGCTGCACAGAGAAAAAGGTGGGAAATCTCCTCCAATAAGATTTTCAACTTCTGAAAACCTTCTGGAGGGTCAGCTATGAATAGACTTGAACTAGATGATAATTTATTCTGAGTCTGTTGCCTTATGTCTGAAACATTAAAGTACAATATCCCTAAGACAGGTACAAATTAGTCACATTTGTTGTTTCCTTACACTAAAACTCTTCTTTCTTCATAATAAACATTCACTAAATATCAATTTTTCAATATAAAAAATGAAAATGGACATTGAAAGATGTTTGTAGACTTGTGTTTGAAATGACGTAGATTAATTTGGTTTTACTAACTCATAAAAGACAAGTTGCTATTGTTGTTAAATGCCATCCAGTCGAGTATTATTCATAGCAACCCTATGAACAACAGATCTGAAGAACTATAAATTCTGTCTTGCAGTGGTAAAAGTAATGTTGCAATTGTTGTTGTATACCATCAATTCAGAACTGACCCATAGCTGACCCTCCAGTGAATTTTCAGAGGTAATAATCACATAGGAGGAGGTTGCCCATCTTTCTACCACGAAGCAGCTGGTGGATTCGAATCACATGCCTTTGGGATTACAGAGCAGATTCTTATCACTAGGTCATCAGAGCTCCCTATTATGTTGCAGTAGAAAGGTAATTTTTTTTACAAGTTGTTCTGTGATGTTTACCACAGGTCAAACCATGTAGAGAAACAGAGACACTCGCTCAGATGACATAATTTCTTTAGGAAAGTAATACTTTACAACTTTAGCCTCAATTTCATTATTAATCACGGCCCCTTTACTTCTAAAGAGTATTCCTTGGATAAAATATTGTCCAGTTAAGTTGTGTAAACTGTAGAAATATCCATGGAGTTTCTACAAATCAATGAATAATGAGTGGAGATCCTATGGAAGTTTTGTACTATGTTACGTATGCATCTGAAATGAAGAACAATTCAGAATGTTTTCCAAAGTCACAAGTCTCAAAGGGACCAATGTAGACTTTTCCACCAGCTGCTTCAGTGACTTTGCAATAAACAATCATCCGGGGAACTCAGCCTGAACTCCTGCAAAAGTATTTGGCATAAAGAAATTAGCACTACTGCTTCTAATGCAAGAACAGCATGTACTTCACTGAATCCTAAAGTCAAACCAAAGATGGAAGGAGTCCCAGAATGCCAGCTGGGCTAGGCTACTGTTTTAGGAAGCTATATTTTGAAAAAGAAAAGGAGAAAGAACAAAACCTTGATCTGGTGCCTAAGGGCATTTCCATAACATACAGGTTAAATGGGTCATATGAATATTATATTACAAAAGCAAACCAAAATCTCTAAATAAAAAAATTGAAGCAGAATTCAAATATAAGTGTACAGGCTACAAAATCTGTACTCTATCACTGTATTCTACTTTTTAAATTATATTATTATTTAGGATGCTGTACATTGACTGAACACGGTGCTTAATAGTAATTGAAACAAAAGGCAAGTCCTTTCCCTAAAGAAATTTTAATCTTAGTATTTCCCACTGGCTTGAATAAATCAAACTTCTATACAAAAGATTATCAAGATGTCACATAATGCTTCATAGTTATTGTTGTTGTTGTTATGTGCCGTCGAGTCCTTTGCGACTCATAGCGACCCTATGCATAACAGCCCTAAGCCCTGCTCTTTCCTGTGCCAATCGCACCACCTCCGACGCACCCATCGCGATTACCTCAGTCACCGAATCAATCCATCTCATAGAGGGTCTTCCCCTCCTGTGCCGTCCCTCCACCCTCCCAAGCATGATGTCCCTCTCCACGAACCCGTCCGTCCTGGCAATATGCCCAAAGTATGTCAGAAGAAGCCCCAGAATCCTTGCCTCCAAGGAGTTGCTTGGTTTAATCCTCTCCAGGTGAATCTGTTTGTTTTCTTGGCAGTCCATGGTACATTCAATACTCTTCTCCAGCACCACATCTCAAAGGCATCAATTCTCCTTCTGTCCTCCCTAGTCATTGTCCAACTCTCTGATGCATAACAAGTGATTGCAAAGACCATGGCCTGTATCAGGCGCAC
>NW_006399834.1:6892816-6901110 GCF_000299155.1 Elephantulus edwardii | reverse complement strand
TCCCCTTCTTCTCAGAGTCAGCCACAGTTTGTTATGATCCACACAGTCAAACGCCTTTGCATAATCAATGAAACACAGATAGACATTCTTCTGGTATTCCTTGCTTTCAGCCAAGATCCATCTAACATCAGCAACAATAGTTGCTGATGCTATTACCTTTAAATACATAGTTACTACCTTTAAATATTATTTGGCTTGTTTTAGAATATTTTTACAATTGACAATCCTCTGTCAAAATTTTTGTGTATGATCATTAATAATCATAGCACAATTAATGTCAGCAAATTGTACATGTGAAGAATGTTGAAATTGCAAATATTTGTTAAATATATATTTACTACAATAAAAATTTATTGTCACACATAAATAGCTTGCTGTTTACTAGGTTATGTCCTAAATGTGTCCCACATTGACACAAATTCTATCAAGCAGTTTACATTATCTTGATATTTTAAAAGGGAAAAACAAGTTTTGGAAAGATAAAATAACTTACATAAGCTCTATAATCTTGTAAGTAGCAGAGGCTGGCTTCTTCCTCAGGATATTTTTTTTAAATACCTAAATTAAAGCATTTATTAAGTTTAACAGGGCAGCAGATAATAAATGTTGAAGAGGATGTGGTGAGAAAGGAACACTTCTACATTGTTGGTGGGATTGTAAAATGGTACAACCATTCTAGAAGGCAGTTTGGTGCTTCCTCAAAAAGCTGAATACATAGAAATTCCATGACCCAGCTATATCACTAGGAATATACCCTGAGCAAAAGAGGACTGAGGCACAAACTGAGATTTGTACACCAATGTTCATAGCAGCATTATTTACCATTGCAAGAACAAACAGCCCAAATGTCCAACCACAAACAAACAGATTGAGAAATTATGTATGGTACATTCACATAATGGAATACTATGAAGCATGCAGAAGCAATGATTTTGTAAATTATTACCTAACTTGGGAGGGACTGGAGACCATTATGCTAAGTGAACTAACTCAGGCCCACAAGGATAAATATTGTAGAACTTCCGCTGGTATTTCAGTTTCTTCAGTCTTCTGATGACAGACTTTACTGAGACTGCAGAGGTCATGGTATAGGTCTAGGTACCACCAGTTACTTTTTTCATGCAAGAACCACAGCACCAGATTCCCATAGCTCCTCTTCAGCTTGGTTTTGCCACATAAAGCACAAATGTAATGATACCTGATTTCAATTGTATCCACTACTTTCTTGAGGAAGACACCATAATGATCTCATAGCTATTGACAATCTCGACTGTTTGGGTTTTATATTTACAAACAATCCTTACTTTCTTGGTGCATTAAGCCCAACTAGTTCCATGTCCCAAGCCTATTTAAAAAGTGTTTGTAGTCACTATAGCTGGTCCCTCTTTCTATATAAATTGAAGAACAAAATAATTTATGGAGATTATTGTTGGTTTTAAAACAAAAAATAAGGTAAAATATTTGATTATCATTATTTTCTATAAAAATTCATGATAAGTCACAGTAAGATTAGAGGAACCCTGGTGGCCTAGTGGTAAGATCCCAAAGGCACACAATTTGAATCTACCTGCTGCTGTAAGAGAGAAGGATATATATAGTCTCCTCCCACTCGATTTCATGACTCTGAAAACGTGCTAGAGGGTGGGTTATGAGTTATGAGTTGGTTCAGACTGGAAGGTACATAACAACAATAGACAACATACTTGTGTTAAGGAACTATGGTGGCCTAGTAGCAAAAAGCTGCATTTCAATCCCAAAGGCATACAGTTAACTCTACTAGATACTCTGTGGGAGAAAGATGGGTATTCTCCTCTTGTGTGATTTTCTGCTTCTGAAAACCCCCTTAGAGGGTCAACTATGAGTAGGTTCCAACTCAATAGAACACAGCAACAACATTTCTATGTGTGGTAATGAAAACCAACTATATTTCTGGCTCTTTATCTCTTAAGAAGTCTCAAAGACTTATTCTCATCCTTGTAGCTTAATATCTAAAATAAGTTATTTACACTCATTGTCTTCTATCCATATACGTTGTTATTTACGTTTAAGTAAGTAAGACTCATAGCTGACCTTCCATTGAGTTTTCAGATGCAATAAATCCTCTGGGAAGAGACTGCCTGTCTTCTGTAGAAGAACTGTTTTGTTTTGGCATGCCATCAAGTAGCCTGTGACTCATAGCAATACTATGTACATTAGCTGTGAAACCTGCCCTGTTCTGAATCAACTTTATTGTCAACAACAAACCTAATCCTATTTCTCCTGTCTTTGAGTGAATAAAAAGTTTGAGAAAAGAATTTCATTTAAATATAAAGACATTCTGGTGTCTTTGTTGTATGGTAGGTGCAATAAAGTCAATTCCAACTCATAGTGACCCCTATGTACAGCAAAACAAAACACTTCCCAGTCCTGTGACATCATTAAAATCTTTGCCAAGTTTGAGTACATTCATACATTCACTGTATCAATCCATATTGCTAAGGATCTCCCTCTTTTTCATGAACATGGTACTTTGTCAAGCATGATGTCCTTTTCAGGAACTTGTCCCTCCTGATAGAAAACATGTTCAAAGTATGTGAGAGAAAATATTACCTTTCTTGCTTTCAAGGAGCATTCTAGTTACTCTGCTTTCACAACAAGATTTTCTTGTTGTTAATGTTGTTCTGATATCATACTTCAAATGTTTCTTCAGGCTTTCTTATGTAATATCCAACTTTCATATGCATATAACTTGAATCTACCAGCTACTAGTAGTCTCCTTCTGTGTGTTTTACTGTCTCTGAAAACTCACTGGTTGATCAACTATGAGCCAGTTATGACTCAAGGATGTATACAGTAATAACAAAAATAGCATTACTTGAGTTCAGGTACATCTTAGTTTTCAAAGTGACATCTTTGGGTTTTTTTTATATTTTAAAGAGGTCTTTCACATTATATTTTAATTCAATGCCTCATTTGATGTTTTTAAAATGCACTTTTAATAAAGAAATGTTGTATATGCCTGAATTAATGGCTAAATGGACCCAAGATCCAGTAACACCTAATGTATAATGGTCTGTTTGAGTTGCATGGTCATCTGATATACTGCACTCAAGCAACCAAGTAACAACAGAAACTAACATCAAGCCTAGAACTCTTTCTAGAAAGGAAACACAAGTTACTTTATTGCTGTTTCCACTAGCATTTGTTGTGAATCCAACTTAAAGATAGTCCTCAACACCTTTAACAGTTACTCATTTATCATTATGTTGCTTTTTTATTTAGCTATGATAGAAGGAATCTGGAGAGAGGAAGAAAAGCACCCAAGCTGTTGAGGACTCTCCTTCATAGGGTCACTATGAGTCGCCTGCGACTCGAAGGCACTTAACAACAATAATATCAACATATAGAGATCAGCTTGCCCAGTGGACAGAAAGTGATGCTACCAAGCCCAAGGTGGGTGACTTTTAATCCGCGGCCCTCAGGTCTGTCTTTCATTGTTTTTGTTCAGACATTCCTCTAGGTCGTATAGCCCTGGTGTACAAGTTGCCTTACCGCGGTCACTTTTGGTTGCTGTGGTGCTGAACACTGTGACACTGATGTGTCAAATGCCTTAATGGTTGGCTACCCAATGCGGACAGAGAGTGGAGTGGAGCTCCCCAATTAAAACAAGCTTGGAAGGAGGAGTGGCATCCACTTCCATAATAGCTTGCCTCCGGAAACCCTATGAACCTGGGGTGAGGATGAGAGAGACACCCAAGCGTCGAGGACTCTCCTTCATAGGGTCGCTATGAGTCGCCTGCGACTCAACGGCACTTAACAACAACAACAACATGATAGAAGGAGAATTGATGCCTTTGAGCTGTGGTGCTGGAAAAGAGTATTGAGGGTACCATGGACTGCTAGGAAAACAGATTCATCCTGGAAAGGGTTAAACTTGGCGGCTCCTTGGAGGCAAGGATTCTGAGGCTCCGTCTAACATACTTTGGACATGTTGTGAGGAAAGACCGGTCCTTGGAGAGGGATATCATGCTTGGGAGGGTGGAGGGACAGCACAGGAGGGGAAGACCCTCAATGAGATGGATTGATTCAGTGACTGGGGTAATCAGGATGGAAGTGTCAGAGACAGTGCGATTGGCACAGGATAGAGCAGGGTTTAGGGCTGTTGTACATAGGGTCGCTATGAGTTGTAAGCGACTCCACAGCACATAACAACAACAACAACAATGTAGAATTTGCTTTCTTTGGATTTATGTGTAATCCATACTTAAAGGATTTGGTCTACTCTGTGTTTCAAGCCTTCTTCACTTCCATCAAGAATTTCCATAATTCATTTTCAAAATTGCTAATGATTTTTTGCTCATCATATAGATTAAAAAAAGTTGAAAAGCTACAGTCATGGAACATACAATTCCTTATTTAAGCCACTGAATTAAGATACAAGGATTGCTTTCTTTTTTTTTTTAAGGATTGCTTTTTGACCTACATAAAAATTCAGTTTGAGTACAAGTAATATTCTTTACAGTATGATTAATAATTTGTCATTATCTATGAAATCAAATGTTTTTATATAGTCAGTAAAATATTGGCAAATACCTCTCTGATATTGTTTTTTTTTCAGCACAACTCCTTTTGACATCAGCAATAACAACATTATAATCTTGATTCTACATCTTCTTCTAAACTTGGCTTTCATTTCATTTATTTGTAAAACAGTATGTAACAAAATAGAAATCACATTAAAAAAAAGACAAACTCTTAAAGAAGATTGAAACTATCGACTATAGAAGATAGACTATATAATAATGGTGTACAGAAATTAACAGTTATATTGGTCTAGAAATGTTAAACTTATTTTTTTCCCCCTTTGGTACAAAGGAAACACACTACTAAATATGTAAGATTTTATCTACATGACTTTGATTTCAGAAACTAATAAAATATTTGATAAAAAAAGAATACATAAGAGAAAATTAAGAGTTTTAAAAGACCAAGTACAGAAGTACTTCAATAATAGCTTTTATGACCTTGAAATCATCTTTTATTTCTTTTACACCTCTCTTATCTAATCAATAACCTCATTCTGTCAATACTTCCCACAGTTTGTCTATGAGACCATTTTCATCGTGCTTGCTTTTCTCATCATATCTCATATATTCTGAAGTCTTATAGTTCCTTGGTTTACAAACTCAATGGAATAAGATAATTTGGTAGGTGATATATATAAACATCAGTATTTTTTAAGCTTCTGAGTTACAATGAAAGTGCTGCTAAAACTGATAAACTATTCAAACTTATCTGTCTCTGGTCTCTATTTTCATTAAATCATCTTTTTATAACTAGGATCTTTCTTCTAAAATATATATATAAATATATTAATTTTGTTTAAAAGTATTCCATTACTTTCAATAGCCAGAAAGAGTACAAGTTCTTCAGACTGAATCTAATTAACATTTTCAGTTGAATATGCAGCTAACACAACCTTGCTGCTGAAAGTGAAGAAGACTTGAAACACTTCCTGCAGAAGATCAAAGACTACAGCATTCAATATGGATCATATCTCAACATTAAAAAGAAAAAATTCCTCACCACTGGACCATTAGGCAACATGAAAATAGATGAAGATATTTAAGTTGCTAATGATTTTATCTTACTTGGATCCACAATCAATACCTTTGATATCAGCAGTTAAGAAATCAAAAGACATGTTGCATTGAGAAAGTCAGCTGTCAAGGACCTCTTCAATGTGTGTCTAATTCAGGCCATCATATTTTTAATCACCTGTTATGCGTATGAGAGTTGGGCAATGAATAAAAATGGCAGAAGAAGAATCAATGTCTTTGAACTGTGGTGTTGGAGAATTGTGCTTAATTTCTCATGAACTACAAAAAGAATGAACATGTCTGTCTTGGTGAAAGTACAACAGAGTGCAAGGATGAAATCTTGTCTCATATATTTTGGGCATGGGTTATGAGGAGATATTCTTTGCAAAGTGACATAATATCTAGAATGGTAGAGGGTCAGAAAAAGATAGGAAAACCCTTGATGAGATGTATTGACACAGTGACTGCAGCAATGGGCTCAAGCATGTCAGAGATGATGAGAATGGCACATGATAGGATAAAGTTCAAATCTATTGTTCACAACATCACTATATGTTATACTTGACTCAAAGATATCTAGGAACAACAATAGTAATGTTTTCATTATTAAGAAAACCTATTTTTGAAAGGTTTCATTATATAAGAAAACAACAATAATGTTTTCTTTCATGGGCTAGAACTCAATCAATCACACTAAATCACTCACCATTCCTGGTAATATTTCATTCACTTTAATGCCTGAGCATTTTCCTGCTTGATCTATACCACTGATTCTCAAACTTTATTATGTACAAGCATACGAAAAATGTTGTTTACAATGCAAATTTCAAGTTTACTTGCATTATTGTACAACATAGTCTAAATGGCTCTCCTGCTACAAAACAGCCAGATACTTGCCAAAATCTAATTTTTAATAAAATAATTAAGTTACAGGACATAAAGGAAACTCCTTACAGAGGGAATAATGCCTATTGAATTAATATGAGTGACACTCATTAAGGAGGAGTGAATGAGAATGATAAGTTCTCCTGAAGGTAAACAATAATATTAGTACTGCCATCAAGAAATTGTCTTGAAAAAGCCTCAAGGAAGTATATCTTGCATTTGACAGGGAGTCTAGGGAGAAGGTTAAATAATATTTGGTTGATACTTTCCTTGTCATCAAGAAAAAGCCTTGAATTAACATCAAAAAGGGGGAACTGAACGTGAGAAGTTTCCATTAGTCAGGTACTCTAGGTGAAATGTGTGTATACATATTCTAAAGCTAAAAAGTTAAATGCTTATTAAATGAAGAAAAGTAGACAGAATCGGTACTGTGAAGAAGCTTAGACTCCAACAGTGGAGACAAATAAATACAATCTGCTCTAATGGATTTTATGAATATTCACAACATGTTATGGTCACATAGAAGTATCCAAGATTCTCACAAAATAAGATCAAACAAACATGAGCTCAGAAAGATCTCCACACATGCAAGAAAACAAGTCACCATGAGTGAGAATCAGTAGAAACAACAAACAACAGACTTAGCGTCCCAAGGATTTGAGATATTGACATTGTAAGAACCAATATAAAATTTCTGCACATGAAATATTTAATAGATACAGAAAAAAAGAATGAATATAAAAGCATTAGCAAGATTTTTTAAAGGCTAGGTTAAACCATTATAAGCCAAAATATTATTTTGATGTTAAAATCATAACAACATGTTAAATAGCAAACTAGATAGAGTTGAAGTGAGAGTTAGTGAGTGGGAAGACAGATCTGAAGAATTCATTCAGATTGCAGTAGAGAGAACAAAGAGATGTAAAATCTGGATAAAAAAGTGAAAATACGGAAAATACAATGAGCTATAGTACACATACACACACACACAGGAGAGAGAGAGATACAGAAACATACGATTATATGTGTATCTAATTGAAATTCTTGACTTATATAATTGAGAAGTAATTTTTGAAAATTGTGACTAACATTTTTCCAATAAATTATGAAAATATGAATCAATCAGATGTTCAACAGGGAAAGAAATGTTTTTAATGTTTATATCAGTAAAAATTAATTATTAGCAGCTACACAAATCACTGTAAGTGATTCTTAGTAATATATGGAGCTCTAGTGGCCTAGTGGTAAAAAGTTGCATTATTTACAATAAGGCGTGCAGTTTGAACCCACTAACTGCTCTGGAAGGAAATGATGGGCAATCTCTGTGTGAATTTTTTGCTTTTTAAACCCCCCTGAAGGATCAGGATTAGTTTATTCCAATTCAACTGTAAACAACAGCAATAAAATAATGTTGAATCAAAATCACATTGCAAATGATGGCAAATTTACAAACAAAAGAATATATATGCACACACATATATTCCCTCTGTGGTCCTCAGACTAGACATCTTCTATTGATTTGTATTCAAATTCAATGAATACCTTTATTTCCATCTAAAATTTTGTTTCATTCATAATCTTTCTATTTACATACTGTACTGTTAAATATAATACAATGAGATTAAAAAATTTAGTGTTTCTGAACATTCCTCTGAGCTTTCCATAGGTATATAACACACTGCCATCAAGTTGAACCCTGCTCATAGTGACCCTCCAAAATATATCTGAAGTTATACATTTTTTTTAAATTTAGGTTGTTTATTTTTCATTTCAATGAACATCTACAGAGATTTTGGGATTCCATTCATTCATTGTTGCACCCTTCTCTCC
>NW_006399834.1:6883489-6887503 GCF_000299155.1 Elephantulus edwardii | reverse complement strand
GTGAGCCGGGTCGGGGGGGAGCAATGTAGTACCTGAAGATGGGGGTCGCGGATCAGAGATGCAGGGGTGTGTCCCGATTCAAGTCCACTCCCTGAAGTTATACATTTTTATAGTTGAATAACCATCTTTCTCCTATAAAGAGGCTGATGGATTTGATTTCCCAACTTTCTAGTTGGTAGTCCAAAATGTTAGGTACTATGTACCACTGGAACTCAGAGTTGCACAGGTGTCCTGTTGTGACCAAGTATGGACAGCTCTTCCCAGAGCAGCAGCCTATCTTTGGCAAGGTGTGCCATTCAGAAGCTATACCCCTTTTGCCTTTGGGTCAACCGCAATGAACTTACAGACCTAGGGAATTGATAATATCATTGTCAAACTGTTAAAATATAAAATAAAAAGAAAACTTTAAGAGAAGTCAGAGAAAATTGATATAAAATAAACTAAAGAAGAATTATATGAGTGAAAGATGCCTAACTTTTTATCAGAAATAATGGAGACTAGCAAACAATCAATTGAAGTCTCATAGCCTCATTATGAAGAAATTGCATTGACAACCACAAAGCAGATAATCTGAAACCACCAGTTGCTTTGAGGGATATGGATGAGCAGTCAATTAGCTTCTTTAAAATGGTAATATAAAATGACTACCCAGAAAAATGTACATCCAGGTAAATTACAGATGAAAAATTAAAATGACTTTTAAAAAAGAAATTTAGGTGAACAAAAGCTAGGAAATATACGACTATTATATCTAAATTACAAGAAATGCTAAAGAAATGTCAGACACTGGGTAGAAATCTTATACCGGATAAAAATTCAAATGTAACAAGGTAATGAAGAACACTGGAAATGATAGAAATGAGGGTTAGATATATTGACTGTTTTACATGTTTATATAAGGCAATTGTCCTTCTTTTTAAGTCTTTTAATTTCTTTCAAAGACTGCTTTTTATACTAGAACTTTCACCCAAACAGATATATGTACATCCATGCTTATTACTGCATTGTTCACAATAGCAAAGTGATGGAAACAACCCAAGTGCCTATCAACTAACTAACGGGTAAAGAAGTGATACAGTCACACAATGAATATTACGCAGCACTGAAAAACAAGGAACTCATAAAACATTATACAAAATGGGTGACCCAGGAGGACATTGTGCTGAGTGAAATATCTCTGTTATAAAATGACAAATAGTTTATAATGCCGCTGTTCTAAAACAGGACTGACATGGGTGTTGGGGGGTGGAAATTAAGAAAATTGGAAATAAATAAGAACAGAGCATTGAAACACACGAGGGAAAGAACTGTTTAAAAGGTATATATGGTTAAGTATTATTTGCATGACAACAATCTAGAATAAGAAGTGCATAGCAAAGTGGACTGGGGTGTGGGGGTAGGGTGGAACTTGTACAATAATGAAAGAATCTTTTTAAAAAGAAAAGCAAACAAAGAGAATTAAGGAGATAAAAGTGCAACAATGAATGAACGGAAATCCAAGAACTCTGTAAATTTTTGTTAGATTATTATTTTAAAAAATTTTAAAAATAAAATAAGGGAAAAGACTGCTTTTTAAACCGAGCTATATAAATAATTATAATAAAGCTGAATGGAATAAATAGTCTACCTAAACATTAGAAATTACTGGACTGCAAAAGAAAAATCCAACTATATGCCATCAAAAAGTAGTATATTTAAATGTAGTATCATAGAAACTTTAGAAAAGAATAAAAATATAATAGTGCAAGAAAACTATGTGAGGACTATTAGAAACTATGTATATGACAGTTAATAGCCTTGCAAGGGAAATTGAGGGAGAGGAGGAAGGAAAGTGTGTGTGAATGAATGAATGAAATCAATCTCCATAATCCTTCACTGAAGTGAAAACAAAATGAATTTTTTAAGAAAACAAACCACACAACCCAAATCTATGTGGCTGCATTAATGTCAAATTAAAAATCCAAATGAGAAGAAACACCAGGCAAAAGATGTCTATCTACTTGAGAAAAAGGTAAATTTGTCTGAAAGATAAATGCACAAATATCCACTGCTATCAAGTTGATTCCAAACTGATGTCTCTCCATCGAGTTTCTGAGTCTGAATCTCAACTGAAGGAGACTGGCTCCTCTTTCGTCCACTGTGTAAATGTAATGTCAGAACTTTCGACTACCTGAACAATATGACAGAAACGAAAGCAAAAATAGGCAAAGCAACAATCATAGTTGGAAATTTTAATACACTTCTCACAGTAATTATTTCCATCTCATTAGGTGCTAGTGCCCTAAAAACTAACATCGTCTTTCACATAAACTTGAATCCAACAGAAAAAATCTAACACATTAAATTTGAAAAAGAGAGGAAGCTCTTCTTATTTTGCACACACTTCTAAGAACCCGCGCAAACATATATTCAAAGGGTTAAATTTTGTGTGTTCTGTTATTACAATAAAAATATATTTTGGTCCATTGCTAATTCTTTCCCATTTCTGTTTATTTTATCTAAATAAAAATAGTTTTTCTACTTTTCTGAGCACTGGCATTCTAGGTACTGTGGTGATGACATGGTCAAATCCAAGAACCACACCACACAACTAGTCCCGAAAATTGCACAGAGATGGCATCAAGAAACCCCAATCATCTCTTAAGGATGTAGACACCAAATTCTTGAGGAACATGTGTTGTGCCAAGAAGCATAACAACAAGGGTCTGAAGAGGATTAAGGCCAAAAATGACAATGTCATGGATAATCATACTGGACTGTCAAAGCTCTCATAAACCCCGAGGAAGTCAAACCCAGGATCCCAAGAGATGTCAACTAGAAGTTCAGTTGATGAGCTTGCATCACCCATCTCAGGCTTGAAAAGCATACTCAGAATTCTGTTGCCAAGGGGCTAAGTCTTTGTCAACCAAAATTGAAAGGCAAGGTTGAAAGTAAGCTATAGTTCCAACTAATTCCTCAATGCAGGGTCCAAGATAGGCTCCCAAAAAGAATCCATAGTAGGATACTCCATCTGCAACAGACTGGTGTCCTCCTGTGCTGATCGTACAAATAAAACCTGAGGCAAGAAAAGAAAAATTGTTTTACAGTTATACCACTCTGATCTATGAGAGCTATAATGAGGCCAGGGGAAAAGGTCAACACATTTATAAACTTCTAATGTTTTGGGAGGACACCATCAAAATTATCTAAGCAGAAGATCTGAGAATCAATGATAAGGTCATCACCAATTTACCTGTTCAAGATCAAAGAAGACATCTTTTAAGAATAAAAAATAAAAATAACAACCCACCCACTTAAACCTTCCTCTAAAGGAAGGTGAAGCGCAAAGTTCATATCAAAGCTGGTCCTGTGATCAGCAGTAGCAAAAAGTGGCAAAAAAAAAAAATGGAAAGTTTTGAAAAATGCGGAAGTTATCATGACCTCAGACAAAATCCCAGATGAAGAAGAATAGTGATTAGAATTAACAAGCATTTTCTACCAGCAAAACTGAATAGCAGACCAGGAAAATTATATCTCTGCTGAAGCAAGGGAGCAGAAATATTTTTCAGGGAGTCACCTCACGTCACAAGAAATGAATATCCCAGAAGCACCAGCAAAACAACAGATGAATGTAGTCTTCTATCATTGACAGAATAAGAACAAACGCAGCCAAATAGAACAGAGAAAAAAGCAAAGTTCATTGTAAGTAATGAAAAATCTGCTACAGGCATATGAGAACTTTGAAAAGGCCCTGAAATTACTAGGGTTGAGAATGAAGGGACAGGATTCAGACAAGTTTCAATAGATAAATGTATACAACACAAGGCAGGAGTCTACCTAATCACACACTAGGGACTGAGTAGGCATATAGTCATATATATACTACTCACCACATGGTATGATGTATAATTCTCTTGACACCATCCTATTCAATTACACTAACATAGGCAACTCTTTTCAAAACAAATAAAAATTCAAATTTGTTTCTTTTTTGTTTACAAAGAAGTCAGTTTATATGTTTATGTAATAAAAGGT
>NW_006399834.1:6878316-6882804 GCF_000299155.1 Elephantulus edwardii | reverse complement strand
GGATTGTGTACCAATGAGGGAGTTTTTCTTTTGCTTTTCAAGGAGAGGAGCAAATGTGGGGGGAGGAGGGAGGGGTTTGTGCAGGGAGAAGGGTGCAACAATGAATGAATGGAATCCCAAAATTTCTGTAGATGTTCATTGAAATGAAAAATAAACAACCTAAATTTAAAAAAAAAAAAAGAATATACAGAATCATTGCACCAAAAGGAATTGGCAGACACAGAAGAATTTCACGGAACAACTATGAACAAGAACCTGTGGTGATGAAGAAAGAAGTTCAAGGGGCTCTGAAAGAATTGGCAAAAGACAAGACCCCAGGAATTGATGGCATACCAGTTGAAATATTTCAAAAAAACAGATGCTGCCCTGGATGTGCTCACCAAATTGTGCCAAGAAATATGGAGGACAACCACCTTGCCAACCAACTGAGAAATATCTATATTTGTTCTCATTCCAAAGAAAGGTGATACAACAGAGTATGGAAATTATCAAGTAATATCATTGATATCACATGCAAGCAAGAATATGCTGAATATTATCCAAAAACTACTAGAACACCACATCAAGAGAACCATATCAGAGAACTGCCTGAAGTGCAGGCTAGGTTTAGAAGAGGTTGGGGTACTAGGGATATTATAGTAGATGTTAGCTGAAAGCAGGAAGTACAAGAGGAAAGTCTATCTGTGTTTTATTGACTATGCAAAGACATTTGACTTTGTGAATCACAACAAACTGTGACTGAGTCTGAGAAGAATGGGAATCCCAGAACACTTAATCATGCTAAAGTGAAACCTATACTTGGACCAGGAGGCAGTCATCAGAACAGAGCAAGGAAACACTGTATGCTTTATATTGGGAAGGGCATACACCAGGGATGATTCCTATTTCCATACCTTTTCAATCTATACGTGGAACAGATCATCTGGGAAGCTGGGCTCTATGAGGAGAAATGTGTCATCTGGACACACCCCTTCTTGCTGAAACTGAGGATGACCTGAATTGCTTACTGCAGAAGGTCAGGACTGCAGTCTTCAATATGGATTGAATCTCAACATCAAGAAAACAAAGATTCTTACCACTGGGCAGATTGGCAACATCACGATAGATGATGTTGAGACTAAGAATGTTAACAGCTTTAGTTTGCTTAGCTCCACATTCTACACCAGCAGCAAGAAAATGAAAAGACATATAGCATTGGGAATGTCTGTTGTCAAAGATCTTTCCAAAGTACTGAAGAGCAGTAATGTCAGTCTGGAGACTAAGGTGTACCTGATTCAAGCCATAGTCTTTGCAATTACTTGCTATGCATCAGAAAGCTGGACAATGTCTAGGGATGATAGAAGAAGAAGTGATGCCTTTGAGCTGTGGTGCTAGAGAATAGTATTGAATATACCATGGACTACTAGGAGAACAAATAGGTTTGTCCTAGAGAGGGTGAGATCAGGCTGCTCCTTGGAGGTGAAGATTCTGAAGCTTCATCTGATACACTTTGGACATGTTTCAAAGAGAGACCAGTCCTTGGAGAGGTATGTCATGCTTGGGAGAATGGAGAGACAGTACAGGTGAAGAAGACCCTCAATGAGATGGATTCAGAGACTGGGTTAATGGGGGTAGGTATATCAGAGACAATAAGATTGGCAGAGGCTAGAGCAGAGTTTAGGGCTGTTGTACATAGGATTGCTATGAGTCACTGGCGACTCGAAAGCACATAACAATAACAACAACATATAATATTGATATATAAAACACAAATATGTTATATGTTATATATAGCATATAGATGGTATATGTATTTATGTTATATATATAACCTAGATATAACTTGTGTGTATATATACATAGCATATATGTTATATATAATATATATTATTATATACATATTTGTTATTCATTTATATGTGTCTATTAGAGGGTAAAACTAGGCTGATTCTTGAAGACAAGGATTTTGAAGTTCCATCTCACATACTTGGAGCACATGTCCAGGAGGGACCAGTCCCTGAAGAAGGACATCATGCTTGGAAATGTGGAAGGACAGCACAGGAGAGGAAGAAATGGAAGTTGGTGTCTCAAAGACTATGAGATTGACTCAGGATAGAGCAGAGTTCAGAGCTATTGTACATAGGGTCACTATGAGTCACAAGTGACTTGATGGCAACAACGTACTATTATAGACTATTATTTGTAGGAAATTATATTTGCTAACCATGTAGCATGATTGATTATACAACGAGAATGTATTTGGATCAATAAAGTTCTTTTGTGTAATTAAGAATATTTAAATTCCAAGGTCAAACATATTTTCCTGGAAAGTCACAAATCAAAAGCAGAACACATTTTATTTTGCTGCATATTTTAAAAATTATTCTTAAAATGGTTTTGGTCTATCCTAGAGTTTCCTCAGTGTTTCAAATTAACTCGTCTTTTTTTTGGGGGGGGGGGAGACATGCATGGTTTCACGTCATGTCAAAGTCATCCAGAATTTTGTAGTCCATTTAAACCATCAATTGTTCAGTTATCAGCCATGTTCTTCATTGTTGGATGTACTTTCCTGTAACATCCAACATAATCAAGACAATTCATATGGTTGCTCCATTTCTTTGAGGTTTTTTCAATATTTTCACCTACTTGTTCAATTGATTGCTGAGAGAACCAGAGAATTGTTAAGATCTCTAAAAATGACTACAAAATTATATATTTATCCTTTTAATTTTTCCAAAGCATTCTTGGAATCCGCCTAGAACACAATTAACCTTAGACACAGGTAAATTTTTACACTCAAAATATTGAGATATTCTTTCTGATTGTCTTCCAAGATCCACTCCCTGCCCCTAATTTTTCAATGACTATGGCTTACTTGAACACTGTCCTCTTATTTTCCAAACTTGTAAATCTAGAATATTTGCTTTAAGTTCCTTTCCAAAAGGCATGAAAGAAGATTTATAGTAGGTGCCTGCAGCAACAACACAGGTATACTCTTAAATGTAAGACTTGTCTTGAAACTACATAAAATGTTGTCATACTCCACTATTGTAACTGATGTAGGATTTTTATAATTCATTACATTATCTAGATGAAAAAAGAAACTGGAAAATTTACTATTTCAGTTTAGGAATGTTGTACTAAATAAGCCATTTTTGTTTTTGTTTGTTTTTTTAAGTTAAAGATTTTTTTATTTAAATAGCATTCAGTTTATTACAAATATTTAGTATTGGCTTCCCATATTTCCTCCCTTTTGTTTTTATCATAATTATCTTATCATCTAGATGAGCATCCTTTATACACAAATAAAACAAATTAAACATAATAAACTCAAAGAAATACTTTCAAAAATCTCCATATGACCAGAAGGATTCAGGTTGAATATTCCTTGAAAGTTTGTATTAATTGGCCCATTGCCACAGTGCTTGTCAAAACTAGTTCTGATTAATCTCCTTTGTCAGTGTGTCCTTTGCCATTTCCTATCACTACTCCCTGAGAGAGATTTCCTCCTTATTCATAAGGAAAAGGGGACAGCATATTCACTTAGCTACTTCCTGCTGAAAAGGGACGCTGTAGGTTTCAGAATGAAGATCTTCTCTCATTACTCTAAAGGGCCCCTTTGGCAGTAGGAAACACGTAGACTATTGTGGAGATTGATTTTGGAATTTAGATGCACTGTTATCAATTGTGCTTAGCCTTACATGTTCATATCCTTGAAGATGCATCAGGGAACTGTTGCAGCTGGCCTTTCTCCTGTCAGATAAAATACGCCATTTTCATAGAGTTGTATGGGCCAAGAAATTCTTATGTCTTATAAGCTACTGCTCCCCTTTATCAGTTAACATGATCATCTATTCTTTGGCAATCAAGTAAGACCACTTGACCTCTTTTATTCTCAAATTTCATTAACCTCATTGATATTAGGAAATTCAGCAGTTGTATAAACTATAATCCTCTGCAACCTATATAAAAGAGATAGAATATAGACCTTTTCAAGAATGTACTACTCTCCTAACTAATATATTTTAAAATATATCAGTAAACGAAGTGACTACAGGAATGCTGAGGCATAGTAGGAGGTGGATGTATAAATTGTGTATGACAAATTCAGTCCAGTTTTTCTTCCTCCATAATTGTATTCTCCTTTTAATAATAATATCAGGAAGTTCTGATATTTAACTTAGATTATAGTAGACCACAAACACATTCAAATTTAATTTAGTCAACTAAGCAAACACAACTCTGTCTAATTTAACACATAAAACTATAAATCTTGTATAAGTAATATAGATATATTTGGCATGTTGTTGTTGTGTTGTGCCATCGAGTCGTTTGCAACTTGTAGCGACCATATGTACAAGAGCCCTAAACACCATTCTATCCTGTGCCAACCTCGCTGTCTCAAACACATTCATTCCCATCACTCCACTCACAGAATCGATCCATCTCATCAAGGGTCTTCCTCTCTTGAGCCACCCCTCCACTCTCCCAAACATGATGTCTCTCTCC
>NW_006399834.1:6869470-6869936 GCF_000299155.1 Elephantulus edwardii | reverse complement strand
TGTAAAACTTACTCTCAGTCACATTCTACTGGACACTTAACCACTGGTAAATGAAAATAGTGCCATTATATTTGGAGGAACACTCTCCCACTTTGTACATCTCTTTTTGTCAATGTTCAGTATGAAGTCCTGGGCTGCTGTGATGCTGAACTTTATACCAATGAGGTACCAAATATCAGAATGGTTTCCCAATGTGGACAATGTATGGTGGAGCTCCCAGTTGTAAAACGGGTTTGGAAGTAGGAGTGGCATCCACTTCCTAAACCACATGGCTCTGGAAACTCTATGAACTTGGAGAAATGATGACAGTTATGGAAAGGCATTAGGCCTTTTGTTCATAGAGTCTCTATGAGTCATGCTCGACTCAACGGCAGTCAACAACCACAAGGCAGAATAAAGAAAATTATTTTCTTTAATGAGATGAGGCAAAGAGAAATGAGGCAACAAACAAAAACCTGTTAAACAT
>NW_006399834.1:6863294-6869370 GCF_000299155.1 Elephantulus edwardii | reverse complement strand
ATACTTGACTCCAGGGAACACTCTGGCTTCACCCTCTCCAGGACAAAGCTGTTTGTTCTCCTAGCAGTTCATGGTATACTCAACACTCTTCTCCAGCACCACAACTCAAAAGCATCAATTCTCCCTCTATCATCCCTATTCACTGTCCAACTCTCCGATGCATAGCATTTAATTGCAAAGACTATAGCTTGGATCAGGCGCACCTTAGTCTCCAGCCTGACGTCATTGCATTTCAGTACTCTTGAGAGGTCCCTCACAGCTGACTTTCCCAATGCAATTAGTTCATCTCCTGATCTCCTGGCTACTGTTACCAAGAGTGTTGACTGTGGAGCCAAGTAAACTAAGACTGTTAACTATCTCAATCTCTTCACCATCCAAACTGATGCTGCCAATTGGCAGTGGTGAGAATCTTTGTTTTCTTGATATTGATCTTCAATCCATGTTTAAGATTGCAGTCCTTGACTTTCTGCAGTGAGCACTGCAGGTCCTCTTCAGTCTCAGCAAGCAGGGTTGAGTCATCTACACAACGCAGGTTGTTGAAGATTCTTCCACCACTCCTGATGCCACATTCCTCCTTGTACAGCCCAGCGTCTCAGATGATTTGTTCTGCATACAGATTGAAAAGGTATGGAGACAAAATACATCCCTGACAGACCCCTTTCTTGATTTTGAACCATTGAGTGTCTCCCTGCTCTGTTCTGATGACTGCCTCTTGGTCCAAGTATAGATGTTACATTAGCACAATCAAACGTTCTGGGATTCCCATTCTTCTCAGAGTCAGCCACCGCTTGTTGTGATCCACACAGTCAAAAGTCTTTGCATAGTCAATGAAGCACATAGTCAATGAAGCACATTCTTCTGGTTTTCTCTGCTTTCTGCCAAGATCCATCTTATATTAGCTATAATATCCCTAGTACCACGACCTCTTCTAAATCCAGCCTGCACATCTGGCAGTTCTCTGTTCACATATTGTTCCAAACGTTTTTGGATAATTTTCAACAGAATCTTGCTTGCATTTGTGTTCAGGCTTAATATCATAGAATTTATTTAAATGAAAGTACCCAAATAGTGTCATTCAATTGTTTTGATTTAGAAGCTATTTTCTTCTGATTTATTATATATCTAGTTTGTCCTGAAGTGGTGTCTTTCAGTTGGGAATGATTATGTCCCCAAACGGACATTTGATAATAGTTTGAGGTAGCTTTGACTGTGCTAAAGGGAAAGATGAGAGGATTCTGGTATCTAAAGAGTAAAGAAAGAAGGACCATTATTAAACATAATATTCAAGGAGGCTTAAACCTGTCATGAAGAATAATCTAAAATGTCAACAGTATTTAGAATAAGAAAAACCCAATGAACTGTATTGAGTATTGTCTCCAAGAAGATATCTGACACTCTCAATCACTACTTCTCTGAATGTGTGTCTATTGTAAAATAATTTCTCTGAAGATTTTTCATTAGATTACAATTGAGTAAGATGGCTTCTAAAGCTTATAATGGTGTCCAAATAAAGAAAAGATTCACATAGACAAGGAGTTGGGAAAGGATAACATGTGACAGCCACATTTATAAGCTAAGGACTGCTTGACAGAAATACAAAAAAGCTAAGAGAAGTATGAAAAAGTTTCTTTCACAGATCCTCAGAAAGTATAAGTACAGCTGATTCCCTTTCTTGGACTTATAGCCTCCAGAATTTAGACTATTTATTTCTGTTCTTAATATTGTCTGATGCCATTGAGTCAGCTCAGAAACACAGAGATCTCATTTACAACAGAATGGCATATCACTTGATCCTGCACTATCCTCACAATCACCCCTGCGCTTAAACCTATTGTTCCAGTCACTTTCAATCTATCTCAGGCTCTTCCTCTTTCTCAGTAACTGTTAACTTTCCTAAACATAATATCCATCTCCTGGGATTTCCTTCTTCTAAGAACATACTTTAAGTATGTAAGATGATGTTTACCATGCTAGCTTCAAAGGAGCACTTTATCTAGACAGATTTATTTGGAATTTTGGTTGTTGTTGTTGTCAGATGCTTTAAGTTGAGTGTAATTCATAGATAACATAGTGAACAATACATTCAAATCCTATCCTACCCTGTGTTATCCTCAACATCTCTGATATACTTGAGTCCATTGCTGAAGTCACCATGGCAATCCATCTCTTTGGGAACCTTCCTCTCTTTCACTGACCCTTCACTTTTTCCAAGCATGGTATCCCTTTACAAGGAATAGCCTCTCCAAGCAACATGTCCAAAGTAGAAGAGACAAAGCTGTACCATCCTTACCTTCAAGGAGAGCTCTGGCTACACCCCTTCTAGATAAACTTGTTCAATCTTTTTTTGCAGTCCATCCAGTACCTTTCTTCAATATCACTGTTTAAAGGCATTGATTCTTCTCCTGTCATCTTTATTAATTATTTATCTGTTAGATTAATAATAAGCAATTGAAAAAGACCATATTCTGAATCAGACATCAATTTTCTTCAGTATTTTAAAGAGGGCCCTAGCAGTGGCCTTGCCCAAAGTAATATGTCTCCTAATCTCCTGATTTCTGGTACCAAGGGTGTTGATTGTGGATCCAGGTAAGATGAAATCATCAACCATTTTAATGATTTCTCTATCATGATGTTTCCTACTGATCCAGTGATATGTACCTTTGTTTTCTTCATGCAGTCCATATTGAGGGCCATAGTCTTTGATTTTCTGCAGCAAGCGCTTCAAAGCAAGCTTGTGTCATTCTACATAATGTAGGTTGTTGAAGAGTCTTCCTCTGATTTTGCTGCCACATCTTCTCCATAGAGTCTGGCTTCATAGATTATTTGCTCAGACCACCAAGAGTACAAATGAATCTGTCTTGAAAAGGATGAAACCAAATTTCTCCGTGGAGGCAAGGCTTTTGAAACTCCATATCACATACTTTGGGCATGTGCCTAGGAGGGACCAGTCCTTGGAGAAGGGCATCATGCTTGGAGCGCGGAGGGACAGTGCAGGAGAGAAGACCCCAAATGAGATGGATTGACATGATAACTGGTACAATGGGACTAGGTGTGTTGGAGTCAGTGAGACTGGTTTAGGATAGAGCAGGGTTCAGTGCTGTTTTTATGTTTCTATGAGTCGCAGGTGACTCAATGGCACATAACAACAACGACAATACAGATTTTATTGGTATAGAGAAAGGATGCAACCCTGATGCACACAGTTGAGCCATACAGTATTTCTTTGTTCCATTGAACAACAGCTTCTTGGTCTAGATATAGATTTCACATGAGCACAATTTAGTGTTCTGAGGCTCCCACTCTTGTTAACGTTAACCATAGTCTGTTGTTATCCATGCAGTCAGTCAAATATGCCTTTGCACAGTCAATAAAACACAGATAGACATTCTTCTGGTATTCTCTGTTTTCACTCAGGATACACGAGGTACTGCTCACCAATAATCGAGGACCAGAGGGACTGTGGGATTAAGTCAAGAGTATAATTCATGATGAGAAGAAAAAGGCCATTACAAAAGTAGAGGAGAAAGAAAAACCCAAAATAAATGTCTGAAGAAACTGTGAAAATTGTATTAGAGCATCAAGAAGCCAGGACAAAGGGAATAGATGCTGAAGGAAGAGAGCTGAACAGGAGATTTCAAAGGGCAGTTTAAGAAGACAAAGCAAAGTACTGTAATGAAATGTGCAAACAGCTGGAGTCATAAAGCAAAAATAAAGCTGAAATAACTGCAAAACAAATTCAAGCCTCGAGTTGCAGTAATTAGAAATGCTGTGGAGCAATCGCGAATGATCTAGGCAGCATTAAAGTAAGACAGAAGAATACACAGACTCAATATGTAAAAAAATGGTCAACATTAAAAAATTTCAAGAAGTACCATATGAACATAAGTCAATAGTAAAAAAGGAATAATTTTAAACTGCCCTAAAGACATTGTCAAAGAGTAAGGCCCCAGGATACATGGATACCAATTGGCATGTTTCAACTGACTGATGCAATCCTGGACATGCTCATCAGTCTGTGTCAAGAAGTTTGGAGAACTGCCTGCTCACTTGACTGGAAGAGATCCATTTTTATTCTCTGAATGTGAAAATTATCAAAAAATATCATTACTATTACATGCAAGCAAAATATTTCTGAAGATCCAAAAATGGCTGTATCAGTAGAATGATAGAGAACTGTTAGAATCTCCAGCTGGGTTTAGAAGAGGCCATTCTTTGGTAGTCCATGGAATATCCAAAATTCTTAACTAACATCACAGTTCAAATATATCAATTCTTCTTAGGTATTCTTTATTCATTGTCCAACTTTCACAATATAAAGACATTGAAACATTCCATCGTTTGGCTCAATTGCACTCTATTTGCTTACACTGACATCCTTACTCTCTAGCACTTTAAATAAGTGCTAAAGAAGCACTTTTGCTCCCCATTTTAACATATATGTCTTAGCTGATAGAAAGCTTTGTCGTATCTACTACATTTTGCAGACTACTTTGAAGAAAGAGCTCTTTTTCAGTATCAGAAAATATTCTGCTGCTATTCATAGAGTTTTGAAGGTCACAATCTTTCAGAAATGGATGATTGGGCCTGCTTTCTATTGTGTCTTAGTTTGAAAACTCTGCTGAAACTAATCCATCATGGGTGACCCTGCTGAAACACTGTGACATAGCTTGCAGCATCAAAGCAACTTGTAAGCCACAATAGTATGAAAAAGCAACAAATGAGCTGTGGTTTTTCTGGGAGCCCACTCAATTGTTAACATTTTGTTATATCACATCTGAGACTAATACAATCATCCTTGGTATGTTTATATTTGACCCTATTTATAAGTTGAGTAGAAACACTGGTGGCAGAGAGATTATGTCCATGGCAGTCTTCACCAGCTGCTGTGTGAGAGAAGGATATGGCAGTGCATTTCAGTTAAGACTTTTAGCCTTGGAAACCCTGTGGAGGCAGTTTTATAACAGCGGTTCATAGTGAGTTGGACTGACTCTTTGGCAACAGGTTTATTTTTTGTTTCTATAAGTCTGGTAGATACATTACAAAAAGACAAAGCAAAATATTATAATGAAATGTGCAAAGATTTGAGGTTGGAAAATAGAAAGAAAAGAACTTGCTCAGCATTTCTAATGTTGAGATAAGTGAAAACCAAATTTAAACCTCGAGTTGATAAAGGAGTCTATGAGCAAAATCTCGATTCATCCAGGAAGCATCAAAAAGATTGAAAAAATGCACAATCACTGTAATAAAAAGAATTGGCTGACAGTGAATCATTTCAGAAGTGGTATATTGTCAAGAACCAATAGTAATAAAGTGGAATAACAATTGGCATATTCCAACAAACAGACACAGCCTAGGAAATGCTCACCAGGTTATGCCAAGAAATCCAGAGGACAGTTACATGGTCAAAGTACTGGGAAAGATTCATATTTATTCTAATTCCCAAAAGTACTAAAGAGCAATGATGTCATTTTATAGACTAAAGTACATCTGATTCAAGTGATAGTCTTTTCAATGACTTGCAAGGCATCTGAAATTTGGATAATAACTAAAGATGAAAGAAGGGGAATTGATGCCCTTGAGCTGTGATGTTGGGTAAGAGTACTGACTATCCCATAGATTGTCAAGAGAACAAATAGGCCTGACTTGTTGTTTTGTGCCGTCGAGTCATTTGTGACTTTTCTCAGAACTGTCTGAGATAGGTACCCTTCCCTAATACTAGTACCTGGTATTTGGACTTAGAAACTCCTAAATTCAAAGAGGTACTTGTCACAGCATAAGAAACTGGCAGCATCTTAAGGCATTCGGAATCACAGATGCCCAGAACACTTGAGATATAAGCCATCATATCAAGGGCAAGATAGGGGGAGATAGGTGTTGAATGACATAGATGGGAGTAGGAAGGAATACTGGTGGAGTAGATGAAGTGGTGAGTCAAGACACACAAGTCAAGGGAGGGGACAACAGTGAATTTTTTTTGTTACTTCGATAATTGAGTAAATAACTTTCATCTGCTCTTTTCTGTAAATGCTTGTCTGTCAGATACTGTCATAAATCTGAGCATTTAAATCAAGCAGAC
>NW_006399834.1:6857142-6858345 GCF_000299155.1 Elephantulus edwardii | reverse complement strand
GACTGGGCACAAATATTTGCCAATCCCATCTCAAAAAAAGGTCTCATAAAGAAAGTTTACAGGATATTCTTGGGCCTCCATAATAAAAAGACTGATAATGCAATTATAAAATGGGCAAAACTCATGGAAAGACTTTTCACAGAGGAAGATATTTGGATGGCCCACAGACGCATGAAGGAAGAAATGTTCCAAATCACTGGCAAGAAAACAGATGCAAATCAAAATCACAATGCGATACCATCTCACCCCTGTAGCAGTGGCAAAGTTTAACAGGACAGCATGTAATAAATGTTGGAGAGGATATGGTGAGATAGGAACTCTTACACATTGTTGGTGGGATTGTAAAATGGTACAATCGCTCTGGGAGACAATTTGGCACTTTCTCAAAAAGCTAAACATAAAAATTCCTTATGACCAGCTATTCCACCGCTTGAAATATACCCCAAGAATGATAACTGAGGCACAAACAGAGACTTATATACCAATGTTCACCATCACAGGAACATGAAAATGGCCCAAATGTCCAAGTACAATCGAATGGACTGAGAAATTTTAGTACAGTCACATGATGGAATATTATGCAACATGCAGGAGCAATGATTTTGTAAATTACTACCTAACTTGGGAGGGAGATTTTGTAGATTACTACCTAACTGGAAGCATTCTGCTGAGTGAACTCAGTTCCATAAAGACAAATACTGTATAAAATATGGTAGAATGAGTAAGAGGATCCAAGGGGAAGGCGGGGGTTGGAGCAGACCGAAGGGGGTCTGTTAATCATGTGGTTGTTGTTAAGTGCCGTCAAGTCGCAGGCGACTCATAGCGACCCTATGAATGAAAGTCCTGGACACCTCCTGTATAACTTTCATCCTTTCTCCAGGTTCATAGGGTTTCCCAAGACAAGCTATTGTGGAAGAGGATGCCAGTCCTGCTTCCAAGCTTGTTTTAATCGGGGAGGTTCACCGAACACTATCCACCGTGGGTAACCATTCTATCATTTGACTCATCAGTGTCACAGTGTTCGGCTTCACAGCAACCACAAGTTACCTCTGTACAGCAAGTAGACACACCAGGGTTACACAACCTAGAAGAATGTTTCACCAAAAAACAATTAAAGGCAGGCCTAAGGGCCGCAAAGTAGAGTCACCCACCTTTGGCTTGGGAGCATGGCTTTCTGTCCGCTAGGCCAACTCTTCTCTCTCT
>NW_006399834.1:6845639-6857042 GCF_000299155.1 Elephantulus edwardii | reverse complement strand
CTCTCTCTCTCTCTCTCTCTCCTGTTGGTGGTGGTGGCAAAAGACCCCAAAAACTTCCCTTGCCTGACTGCCACCAAGGGGAGCCGCCATGGAGACGACAGCCATCCCACCTGCATAGCTGGCTGACTTCCATCCCCAAGCTTCGTGAAGGATTTTAGGCTAGGGCCTGGAGCAGGCTCCGCAGGCTCAACCCCACCCTTACTTACCCTTACTGTAAGGGTCAGGGACGCCCATCCTCCTTTGAAGGCCAAAAGGGACAGTAACACACAATGCGAAAGACCCCGGAAACTTCCCTTTGCCTGACTGCCACCGAGAGGAGACACCAGCCATCCCACTTGCTTAGCCGGCTGACTTCCAGAGTTAATCATAGCGTCGCACAATTGAATGGAGGAAGTGTGAAATATAAAAGATCTGGTGTGAAAAACAATGTATTCAAACTTTGTAAATAAACCAGTATAAAATAAAAATAAAAATTAAGAAAAATAAAATTTAAGAAAAAGCCATAATAAATTGTTTCTTATTCTACTCTTTTCCTTGTATGCATGTGCATATTATCCTCTCACTCACAATATTGTATTTCAAGATGAATCTACAAATAACTTTTTTTACTAAGAAAGCAACCGCATTTTACGTCACTTTTTCATCTCCAGCATAGTAGATCACATGATCATCTGACTCAAAATTCCCCACGCCGGTCCATCTCATCTCACCAATATCTAGTATGTCAAAATGTATGGGTTCCATTTCTTCCTTAACAATATCTAATTTTCCTACATTCATTGTTCTCATGTTCCAGTCACTAGTGTCTGCTTACAATTTTCCTCCTCCTTTGTACTTCAATACTTGAAAGCTCCACCTCAGTTGCCTTATCTGCTAGTCCAGTACATTGTATTGCACACAGGGTTTTTGAAGGCCTGCTATTTTGGAAGTGGAGGGCCAATCCTTCTTCTTAGTCTGTCTTAATCTGAACGCTCAGATTTAGAACAGTATCTGACAGACAAGCATTTTATGGAAAATACGATGAGTGAATATCACTATCATTCAGAGATATATATATATATATATATATATACCAAAAATCATAGCCAACGAAGAGGAAATAGAAGATTTCTACAAACTTTTGCAGTCAGAGATTGATAGAACATGCAATCAAGATGCATAAATAATAATGAGTAACTGGACTGTCAATGTTGGGAACAGAGAAGTATTAATAGTTAATTAATAGGAAAACATGGACTTGGTGACAGAAATGAAGCTGAAGATAGAATGGTAAAATTTTGCACAATCAACAATTTATTCATTATAAATACGTATTATAAGTAACATAAAAGCAGGCTATACACATGGATTTCACCTGATGGTATGCATAGAAATAAAATTAATTACATCTGTGGAAAGAACTGAAGACGCTCAATATCAGCTGTGAAAACTAGGGCATGAGCTTATTGTGAAACAGACCACCAGCTACTTGTATGCAAGTTCAATCTGAAGCTAAGGAAAAGTAAATTAAGTCCATGGGAACCAAAATATGACCGTAAGTCTATCCCATTTAAATTTCAAGACCATCTCAGGAACAGATTTGAGGCCTTGAACACCAATGAGAGAAGATCAGACAAGCTGTTGGAGGATATCAAGAATATCATCACTATGAGTCGCAAGCAACTCGACAGCACATAACAACAACGACATCCACATCCAGGAATAAGGCAAAAGGTCATTACAAAGACTGAGGAGGAAGAAAAGACCAAAATAGATGTCAGAAGAGGCTCTGAATATTGCACTAGAGCACTGAGAAGCCAAAACAGAGTGGAGAAATCAAGACATTAAGGAGCTAAAAAGATTTCAAAGGGCAGTGCAGGAAGACAAAGTAAAGTATTGGAATGTGCAAAGAGTTGGAGTCAGAAAGCAAAAGGGGCCAAACTCACTTAGCATTCCTTAAAAGCTCAAGAAACTGAAGAACAAATTCGAGCCTCAAGTGGCAATACTTAAGGATGCTTTGTCAAAATATTAAATGATCCAGAAAGCTTTAAAAGAAGATGGGAAGAATATACAGAATCACTGCCAACAGGAATTAAAGGACACAGAAGAATTTCATGAACGTATGAACAAGGGTAATGAATGAAGAAGTTCAAGGTGCTCTGAATAATTGACAAAAAACAAGGACTCAAAAATTGATGGTTTACCAATTGATAGATTTCAACAAACAGATGCTGCCCTTGATGTGTTAACCAAGTTTTGCCAAAAAATCTGGAGGACAACTACCTGGCCAACAGATTGGAAGAGATCTATATTTGTGCCCACTCCAAAGAAAAGCGATCCAAAAGAGTGTGGAAATTATCAATCAATATCAATAATATCATATGCAAGCAAGATTCTGCTGAAGATTATCCAAAAACTACTGGAAACTGGAACAGCACATCAACAGAGAACTGCCAGAAGTACAGGCTAGGTTTAGAAGGGGTTGTGGTACTAGGGATATTGTAGTTAATGTTAGATGGATCTCAGCTGAAAGCAGGGCATACAGGAGGAATGTCTGTGTTTTATTGACTATGCAAAGGTGTTTGACTGTGTGGATCACAACAAACTGTGGTTAGCTCTAAGGAGAATGGAAATACCAAAACACTTGATTGTGCTTATGTGAAACCTATAGTTGGAGCAGGAGGCAGCCATCAGAACAAAGCAAGGGAAAACTGCATGGTTCAAAATCAGAAGAATGTATGCCAGGGATATGTTCTATTTCCACACCTTTTCAATCCATATTCAGAACAGATTATACAGGAGGCTGGTCTCTATGAAAAGGAATGTGGCATCAGGACTGGAATAAGACTCATCAACAATTTGCATTATGCAGATGACACAACAAGCTGGAATAAGACTCATCAACAATTTGCATTATGCAGATGACACAACCCTGCTTGTTAAAACTGAGGAGGACCTGAAGTACTTGCTGCAGAAGGTTGAGGACTGCAGCCTTCAATATGGGTTGAAGTTCAACATCAAGAAAACAAAGATTCTCACCACTGGACAGATTGGTAGCATCATGAAAGATGGTGAAGAGATTGAGATTGTTCACAGCTTTAGTTGGCTTGGCTCCACAATCAACACTCTTGGTACCAGCAGCCAGGAAAGGAAAAGATATATTGCATTGGGAAAGTCTCTCAAAGACCGCTCCAAAGTATCGAAGAGCAGTGATGTCAGTCTAGAGATTAAGGTGTGCCTGATCCATGCCATAATCTTTGCAATTACTTGCTATGCATCAGACAGCTGGACAATGTCCAGGGATGGTAGAAGAAGTGATGCTTTTGAGCTGTGGTGCTGGAGAAGAGTATTGAATATACTATAGGCTGCTAAGCAAATGAACAGATTCAACCTGGAAAGGGTTAAACCAGGCTGCTCCTTGATTCTGAAGCTTCATCTGACATACTTTGGACATGTTGCAAGAAGGAACCAGTATTTGTTGAGGGGCATCATGCTTGGGAGGATGGAGTGACAGCACAGAAAAGAAGTCCCTTGGTAAGATGGATTGATTCAGTGACTAGGGTAATGGGGGTAGGTGTGTCAGAAACAATAAGATTGGTACAGGAGAGAGCAGGGTTCAGGGCTGTTGCACACAGTGTTGAGAATAAGAGGCAACTCAGTGACACATAACAGCAACAGTACTCTTCTCTCTGGTACTAATATAAAATGAAAATGAAGAAAAAATTATATAATCAACTGTCTACAAAACTCCCACAACCTTTAGAGGCTTTCTACAAAATCTGTCTATAGTATTAAAAAATAATCCAAAGGATTAAAACCTATGTTTCTCTTTTTTACACTTTATTTTTATTTTGTATTGATTTGCATATAAAATTTGTATAAATTGTTTATCATTCATGTACATTGTTTCACACATTCTTACATTCACATTGTATTTTAAATAATCACTCATGTACATTATATTTTATAAGATTAATCCTCACTGATCTATGCCTATTATTATCAAGTCTTTTTGGGTCTCCATTGGATTTTTCCTTGCCCCTGTCCCTCCACTCACCAAACACTGTTATCCTTGTAATTTCCTCCCAACTCCACCCTCTGGCCCTTACTCTCCATGCCTTATTCTTTTGCATTTTTTTTAATATGAGAAAACTTTTTCTTTTATATTGGTTTACTTACAAAGTCCATATACATTGTTTTTTACACAGGATATTTCCCATTTCCTTTACCCATCCCTCCCTCTACTCATCAAATTGTGTGATCCTATGATTAACACACACGTAGAGCCCACCCTTACCCTTCTATCTACGCTCTCTCTCGGATAGTCAGAGATGTTGTCCAATAATGGTTTTATACAGTATTTATTCTTATGGACTGAGTTACTTCACTTAGCATACAGCTCTCCAGTCCCTCCTAAATTAGGTAATGATTTACAAAATCATTGCTCCTGAATGCTGCATAGTATTATATCATGTGATTGTTCAATAATCTTTCAATCCATTAGATTGTGGTTGGACATTTGTGGCTGTTTCCATGTTCCTGTAATGGTGACTTATGTTGCTATGAATATTGGTACACAAGTCTCCGTTTTGCCTCAGATATCATTTTCTTGGGATATATTTCAAGTAGTGGAATACCTGGGTCCTAAGGAATGTCTATGTTTAGCCTTTTGAGGAAGCACCAAACTGCCTTCCAGAGTGTACCATTTTTACAATCCCACCAACAATGTTTAAGAGTTCCTATCTCACCACATCCTCTCCAACATCTACTGTTCTGTTAAACTTTGCCACTGCTACAGGGGTAAGGTGGTATCTCATTGTGGTTCTGATTTTTATCTCTCTTCTTGCCAGTGATTTTGAGCATCTCTTCATGTGTCTGTTGGCGATCCAAATATCTTCCTCTGTGAAAAGTCTTTCCATGTATTTTGCCCATTTTATAATTGCATTATCAGTGTGGTTTTCTTTGTTTTTGTTTTTGTTTTTTATGGAGACCTTGTAGGATTCTATAATTCAAGGCAGATCAGAGACCTGGGAGTAAAGCCCAAAACCATAAAGTTCATCACAGACAAACTGGGATCAAGCTTAGATGGCCTAGTCTATGGTATAAAGAGACTGACTGCCAAATGCAGCTAGAAATGTACAATCTGGAAAGGCTAAAATTGATGAATGGAACCTTCTAAAGATTAAATCCCTGTGTGCATTAAAACCATTTTCCAACACAGTGAAAAGGAAACCTACTCACTGGGGGAAAAGAATTTGGCAATACCATTTCAGATAAAAGTATAAGGGTCTCATAGCAAAAGTTTACAGCATCCTCTTTAGGATATTTTATTCGTATTTTACTAGTTATATTTCTATTTTTACAATAATGGTCTTATGCAGTGCTTGTACTTATAAGACTGTGTTCATTTACTCAGCATAATGATCTCTAAACTTTCCTATGTTACATAGTATTTTATGAAATTGTTCCTTAGTGTTGCGTAGTATTCCATTGTGTGAATTTACTACAATTTCTCAATTCATTGATTTGTTGATGGACATCGGACTATTTCCATTTTCATGTTATTGTGAATAACACTGTTATGAACATGTTGTTTGTTGTTGTTGTTATTAAGTGCTGACGAGTTGTATGTGACTCATAGAGACCTTGTGAATGAAAGTCCTCCACACGTGTGTGATTTTCATCCTTTCTCCAGGTTCATAGGGTTTCTGGAGGTAAGCTATTTATGGAAGTGGATGCCACTCCTGATTCCAAGCTTGTGTTAATCAGGGAGCTTCACAAGCACTGTCCACCATGGATAACCATTACCTTATTTGAAACATCAGTGTCACAGTGTTCAGCTTCACAGCAACCACAAGTTACCTCTGCATGGCAAGTGGACTAACCAGGACTATATGACCAAGAAGAGTGTTTGACCAAAAACAATTAGGAGTACAAATTTCCATTTATAGCTTAGTTCAATTTTCCTTAAGGTATTTCCTACAAGTGCAAGAGCTGGGTCATTTGGAACGTCTATGTTCAGATTTTTGAGGAAATGTCGAAACTGCCTTTCAGAGTGGTTGTACCATTTACAATCCCACTAGCAGTGCAAGAGAGTTCCAATCTCTCCACATCTTCTCTAATACTTATTGCTCGCAGTCTTATTAAACTTTGCTACTGCTACTGAAATGATAGGGTAACTCATTGTGCATTTTATATGCATCTCTCTTATTGCCAATGGTTTTGCATATTTCTTTGTGTCTGTTAGCCATTTCAATCTCCTGTAGAGAGCAAGAGATGATCCATACAAGCTTTTACTTACTTCTTTCTCATTGCCTTCAAGTAAGAACCAACTCATAAAACACCTTCCCTTGGGTTTCCAAGGCTGTAAATCTCATGGAAGGAGATTGCTCATATTTCCATGATGAAGCCTCTGTTGGATCAGAAAGATTGGTCAGAGAGGCATGACCTTTGGGTTAACAGCTCAAAGCTTTGTGTACTGCACCACTAGAGCTCCATATTATACATAAAACAACTAATTCTTCAACACAAGGAAGCCCCCGAAAATAAAAGAAGGGAAAGAAGAAAAAAAAAAAACCACAAAAAAAACACCAGGATGTAAAGTGGTCGTTATAGTAACTCCCTAAGAATTTGCAGGGTTTAAAAAATATTTCTGTAATATTAAACACAAATGTACTAGTGGTGGAATATCTCTGCACACCAGTTGTTGTTGTTATTTACCATTGAGTTGCCTGTAACTCATAGCTACCCTATATACAACAGCCCTAAACCCTGCTCTATCCTGTGCCAATCTTATTGTCTCTGACACATCTACTCCCAAGGATTTCTGTTTTTGACTTGGTACCTTTTTCTAGTCTTTGGTCTTCTTTATTAAAGATGTATGCATTTGCATTTGAAATAAAAAGCACTTTTTTCTTTTTAAATTTCGTTTTATACTGATTTACATACAAAGTTCATAAAGTTCATATACATTGTTTCTTATACAAGGAACTTTCTCCTTTCCTTTAAGAATTCGGGAAAATAAATTGAGATTGGCTTGTGAATATATACATATATAAATATATCTCCAATATATAGAAAGTTACTATAAATAAAACTAGATGAAAAAATCTAATAGTTTTTTAATGGAAGATACAGAAACAGTTAATACAAATGACATTGTTTTTAGCTCTCTGGGTCTATGTAAAGCAAGCTCCATGAAACCAAAATTTTCAATTTGGGAGCAGTTAAATTCATATAAATCTATATAATCACTTGGAACATAACTTTAAAAGCAGCAAGTTACTGTTGTTAAATGGCAACAAGTAAACTAAACTCATAGCAACTTTATCAACAATAGAACCATCCAGCCTATATGCCCTGTTGAGCACCAGCCTTGTGATTTCTATCATTCCCAAGTCCATTGTAGTAGCTGCTGTGTTGATCCATTTTGTTGTGAGTCTCCCTCTATTTTTTACTATCTTTCCCAGCATCTTTCTCTCCTGAAAATAAGCCCAAACTAGGTGAAATGAAGTTTCCCTATCTGTGCCTCTAAGGAGAACCATAGTTGCACTTTCTTCAAGACATATTTATTTGGTTTTTTGGCAGTGCATGCGCATTCAATACTCTTCAGAGACATCGATTATTTTTTGATCTTCCTCATTCATTGTCCAATTTTCAGGTGCATACAAAGCAATGGAAAATACAATGCCTTAAATCAGGTGCACCTTAGCTTTTAACCTGACATCTTTGCACATTAGAACATTGAAGAGGTACATCTTTTAGTTTCTTGACCACTAGTACCAAGGTTGTTAATTGTGAATCCACCTAAAATCAAGTTGTTTACAACTTCAGTCTTTTCTCCGTCTATGATGACGTTGCCTATGACAGCGAAAACCTAGCATAATATCCTTTAAAAAATTCAAATAATAGCACATGCCCAGGGTTTTAAATATATGCTGAACAATAACTAGCTACTCTATATCCCTTCTTAGCCCCTAAAGCCTGTTTGTAGTTCATAAGTAGCTTAAAAAAAAATGTAAGTCAGTGGAAACACATAACTTGAGACTAAAGATTTTCCCATATTCCAAGACTTAGGTGTATTTCAGTTGAAAAATATATTTCATCTTATGCTTAAATTATTACTTTGAAAGTATGGTCATGCAAACTTATATTTTAAAGGAAATACTACTTTTAATGTCATCTGTAGGAAATAACCTGAAGCTTTGCATTGGACTTTCTCTTTTAAGAAATCTACATTCTACCCAAAGCATCTGTAGGCTACAGAATATTATCAGACAACTAATACATCCCAATCAGACTGAATTTATTTATAGACAACGTTCTTTTTGCAATGTTAGATGCCTCATTAACTTGATTCAGCTTGTGCATAGCAAAAATATTCCCTCCCTCTTCAGATTTTTGATAGAGTGAATTATAATTTCTTGTCTAACTCATTATAAACCTTTAGTTTGGAGGACATTTCAGAAATATGTAGTGCCACTTTATATGAATCCTAGATTACTTGTCCTGGATTATATGCTTTATTTCTTTTTCTTAGAGAGGCTTATGAACTGATATAGTGACCCTGCTTAATTTTTTTTAAATTTTTACATGTACAAATAAGTTAATATGTAATTATGCCATAAATGTCTTCTAAAGAAAACAGAATCTGTATTTGAGTGTGTTCATTACATGTACTGTTGCAAGGTTAGTGGAGTATAGGTGGGAAAGCTGGAGTTTTAGCATTCCTGAAAACTTAATAATCCAACTTACTTTTAAAATATGCTTCTTTGTTATTATTTTTTTAATTTTATACTAGTTTACTTAAAAATTTCATTAAGTTCATACACATTGTACTCTAAAAAAAAGCTAACATGAGTCTCATATTACATGCTTCATTTTCAATTTTTAAGATTTACTTTTTCCTATTATAAAGAAATTTTACAGTTTGTTTTAAAAATGGGTTTATACTTCTATAAGCTACACTGCAGAGCATAGAAAGTAAGGATTTGTCTTTCTAAATATTCTTTTTTATTTTAAATTTTAACCTTATATTGGTTTGCATACAAAATTTATATACACTGTGTTTTACACTGTCCTTCATTCACATTGTGTTTTGTACAATCATTCCCAAACAATGTGTTTTATAAAATTAATCACCATTGAGCTATGTCTGCATTATCCCATCTTTTCAGGTTCTTACCTGATCCTTCTCTTTTCCTTTATCCCCTCTCTCCACTCACCAAATTGTGCAACCCTGTGATTTTTCCCTCTGCCTATCCTCACCTCTCTGTTCCTACCTCTCCCTCCCTTAGACCCCCATACACACCCCCATACACATTTTATTAGTTATCCTTCTATGTTTACACTAATAGTCTTATGCAATATTTGTCCTTATAGATCTCAGTTAGTTCACTTAGCATAACACTCTCCAGTTTCTCCCAAGTTATGCAGTTGTGGGTTGTTTTCTGCTGGTTTTGGGGGGCTTTGTTTGTGGGTTTTTTTAAAAAAATTGTTGTTCCTGAGTGCTGCATCGTGTTCTATCATGTGAATGTGCCACACTTTTTCAATCCATTCAATTGTAGTTGGACATTTGGGCTGTTCCCGTGTTCTTGTAATTGTGAGTTACGCAGCTATGAACATTAGTGGATAAATCTTCATTTCTCTCCATGTAGCTCAATTGTAATTTTATTGTGCAAAAACTGAGTCAATAAAGAATTCCTATGTTAAGATTTTTGAAAAAATGTCAAACTGCCTTCCAGAGTGGTTGTACCTTTTTGCCAATCCCACCAACAATTCCTCCACATACTTTCCAACATTTTTTGCTTATTGGCCTGTTAGACTTTGCCACTGCTACTGGGTGAGATGGTTCCTTAAATATTCTTAATTTATACTACAATAATTTCTTATTTGTCACTTTAAACCAGGTTTAAGATAATAAATTAAGCTTTGGGTAGGTGAGGGTTAAGGAGATTAAAAGACTAACTTATATTCTCTTAAGTCCCATATATTCTATATTTTAATATGAATGTTCTATACGTTCCATATTTTAATTTTTAAAGAAGTAAACTAAAGCAGTTAATTTTTATATAATGTGGCAACATGTTATATTGAGACAGTTTTCTTATTTTGTTTCAAATAGAATGATGATTTTATGAAACTGAAAAAAAAAATTTCTTACCAAATTCTAACATGAAATGTTTAAAGCTTTTCTATATAATTTTTTAAACTTTACACATACTGTAACATACTAAATAAATTTTACCAATACATATTACTTTCATTTATTTAACAAACATTTCTTATCTGGCAGGTGAGAGCATGTTTGTTGTCATATGCATTTTACCATCACAATTATTTTAATCAGAGTTAATCATTTAACACACAACAGTGGCTTTGTGGCTATATCTTAATGTTTTCAGAAATATCTTGATATTCTGTGTAAAACATATTTATAAAACTCTTTCATTATATGTATAGCTAAAATTCTTCCCAGAAGAAATGAACTCTCTAAGTCTGAGACTTTAATTTTTAAAAATTTATAAATATTGTTTTTACAAACATATCTACTCAGTATTTGGGGTCTTTTTCTTCCCCAAAGACAAGGATATTATTCAAACACTGCCACTGGCATGAGGGCAGTAATGTCTGACCTCCACTAACTTCCCAAGGAGAAAAAAATATCCTCATCCACAAAAGTCTATCCCATGGTTCTTGCTGTTCTACATTTTTTTAAAAACCACATAGAATTCATTCCAGTAGTCATAACTGCGAGGTTTATTGGGGAAGTCACAGGTTACAACTCAGGACACAATTCTGCAATTCTCTGGCCGTACTCTCAGGCAGGTCTCTCTGACTCTGATTCTCACAGCTTGAGCCCTGTCGTACCCTCAGGTAAGGGTTGTAAGACTTTAAATTCTGCCAATTCTCTCTCTCTCTCTCTCTCTCTCTCTCTCTCTCTCTCTCTCTCTCCCACACACACACACACACACACACACACACACACACACACACTCCATCAGTAAATATAGATTAAAGTGCTTGCCTCTGGCTGTGGGGTAGCATATTTAACTCACTAGTGTCTCACAAATATCTCTGGTTCTTCGCCACCTCGTGTTGAAGTTTCTCAATTTAAATATAGTGGGATGGAAAAACTGACAAATCCTAACATTAATATTATTATACATGCTTTATTTGCATGTACCCTGCCAAAAGATGCTGTTTACCTTATTTAAATTATAAGATGCTAACAAACTGTGGCTGACTCTGAGAAGAATGGGAATCCCAGAACATTTAATTGTGCTAATACAAAACCTATACTTGGACCAAGAGGCAGTAGTCAGAACAGAGCAGGATAACACTGCATGGTTCAAAATTGGGAAGGGTGTACGCCAGGGATGCATCCTGTCTCCATACCTTTTCAACATGTATGCAGAGCAGATT
>NW_006399834.1:6843653-6844804 GCF_000299155.1 Elephantulus edwardii | reverse complement strand
TTAGGGCTGTTCTGCATAGGGTCGCTATGAGTCGGAAATGACTCGACGGCACATAACAAAAACAACAACAATCCAAACTCCTTGGTGAGACACAAACACCTCACATTCACATATTTCCACTCAGCTATATTCTCACATGAGAAGAGTATTGAACATCCCAAGGACTATCAAAAACAAACAAACCAAAAAAAATACCAACAAGCAGATATGACTTGGAGAAAGTGCAGCCAGACGCTTCCTGGAGTCAAGAATGGCAACGTTTCTTCTGACTTACTTTGGGCATATTGCCAGAACAGGATAGTCCTTGGAGAGGGTCATAATGCTTGGAAAGGTAGAGGGTGAGAGAAAGAGAGGACGAACTTCAGCAAGATGTGTTGAAACAGTGACTACAGCAATGAGTTCAAGTGTGTTAGGGATGATGAGGATGGCACAGGATAAGGCACAGTTCAGATTTGTTGTTTCATAGGAGTGCTATGAGGCATACTTGACTCGACAGCACCTAACAACAACAATTCAGCTATGTGGTGAAAACTCAAAGTCAATAGCAAGAAATTTCTTTTTCATGCTCACTGGTATCACAGTTTGAATTCTTAGTGACCCTTCCTCATTTATCAGGGAGACATCGTAATGAGAGGAGACTTCTCATCTTTCTCCCTCAGAGCCTCTGGTGGATTCAAACCACCAGAAACAAAGTCTTTGAGGTAACAACACAGCTTGCTATGGACTATGCCACCAGAGCACTGTAATACCTACTACTACTTATCGCCACTAGTTTGAAACGAGCTCTTAGCTAAAGCCTTGCAGATGTTCAGATGCTATCAAATCCATCAGAGAAGACTGCTCATCTTTCTTCAGTGGTAGTGGCTGGTGAATTCTAACCACCAGAGATTTGAATGAGCAACACGATTCAGATTATGCCCCTGGAACTCTTTAATAAGAGAATGGGGATTTATATAGAGCATTATGACTTGTGTTCATCAAATGTAATTTCTTACTTTGTGATGGAAGTTGTTGTTGTTGTTGTTATGTGCCGTTGAGTCATTTCTGACTCATAGCGACCCTATGCACAACAATCCTAAACCCTGCTCTATCCTGCCCCAACCGCACTACCTCTGACAAACCCATCCTGATTACCCCAGTCACCGAATCAA
>NW_006399834.1:6837388-6841824 GCF_000299155.1 Elephantulus edwardii | reverse complement strand
CTCATTAGTGTTCAAGGCCTCAAACCTGTTCCTGAGATGATTCTGAAATTCAGGTGGTATTAAATCAAATTCATATTTTGGCTCCTGTGGATTTGGTTTAATTTTGTGATGGAAGTAGAAATGGAAAATTGAAAGGGGTTCGAGGCCTTCAAGTTGTGGTGCTGGAGATGTGTCTTAAACATACCATGGCCTTCCAAGAAAATAGGTCTGTCTTGTAGAGGGTGAAACCAAGTTTCTTCTTGGAAGCTAGGATTTTGAAGTGTCGTCTCACATACTTTGGGCAGGTGGTGAAGAGAGACAAGTCCTTGGAAAAGGACATCATGCTTGGGAGGGTTGGAGGCACAGCGCAGGAGGGGAAGACCCCAGATGAAATGGATTGATTCAGTCAGTGTATTGGAATTAGACTGGCTCAGGACAGGGCAGGTTTCTGAGTTGCTGTACTTAGAAACGCTGTGGTTCACAGGCAACTTGACGGCACATAACAACAACAAATATGAACTTTGTAAATAAACCAGTATAAATTTATAAAAAAAACCAAACTGTTCCTAAACTTTCAAAATCACTCCAGTGCTAAAATATGGAGCATAGGTTAAGCATACAGGACTTGTCCGTCAACTAGCAGTCATTTTTAGAACATACAAGTGAAAAAAATGTTTGCAAGTTCACTTTTGGTCCTACAATTTACCCGATGATAAGGCTTTGAAGGCTTCAGGGTACATACTGCATGCTCAGACTAAACGACCATCCTCTATTCTAATCACAGTTAAAGTCAGCTGTGGGAGGTTGCCGCCCATGAATGGTTTATAATCAGCTTGAGACATGAAATTGACTCATTTCTGGAAGTGTGGGGGCTGTTCTTTCATTCCTTTCAGTACATGAATGCCACCATAAAATAAGATTAAAAGCTCTGGGGTTTCCCCCGCTGCTTCCCTTCTCTATTTGTTAGCCTTTCATGGTATGTGGCCTTATATTGTATTTATGTTTCCTCAGCTTCAAATAATATCACTCACAATTTTGCATTGGGCAGTCAATTTTGTTATGCTTCTGAAAGAGGGTATTTCTGTATTTTCATTACATTGTTTTCTGTATTCTTTACATTATTTCAAAGAAATGAAGGTCTTAAATGTATGCTAATATACTACTTAAACTAATAAAGTTATAGTATCTTTAGTGACACACTATTTCATTGAATGTCACTTCATGGGAGAATATCACCTGTAAAATTCTTTTACATTGTCTAAAGATATTTGTAAGTTTGTGTTCTAAAATACTACTATTAGGGGTCCATGGTATAATCATACACTTAATTTCTACTGCTTAGTTTCTTTCTTCAAATGTACTTTGCTCTCATAACTTATGGATATGCATCTGTCAATATCATATGAAGATTTAACATGTGAAAGTTATTGTTCTTCTAACTTTTGAAAAGTCTTGTAAACATGTTCTACTTCAGTTACTTTTCTCTTGCTTTTAAATAGCCTTTCTGGTAAATTCCACAAAGGTAAAAATCTGTTGTGACAAGATTAGTCTGAAAATTGCACATAAACACAATTAATTTGTACCTATAATACCAGAAGTATTGCATATAAATGGCCATAGTAGCTTTATTTATAAATCATGAAATTATAAGTAACAGGTAAATTTGCCAAAAGGACAATTGTACTTAGTGATAAAATGAGCAATGTTATAAAAATAAACAGGCTATCACCTCACAAAAAGACATGAAGAAACCCGAAATGCACATTGCTAAGTGAAAGAATCTGTTCTTTAAAAATAATGTATTTTAATATATGACAGATTGTAAAAGATAATGCTGTAAGGGAAAAATTATTGATAAGTATCAAGTATTAGAAGAAGGACAATTAAGGGAAGCTAGATGTTTCCTGGAGTTGTAAACTGTTTTATATGAAACTTTATTGGTTTATATATTTCTTTATGTTTTTATCAAAAGTATAGAACAATACAACCTGAAAGGTAACATTAATGTGAACTATTATATATTATTTCTATTCTATTCTATTCTATTCTATTCTATTCTATTCTATTCTATTCTATTCTATTCTATTCTACTACAGCTGGCTATAAAACTGCTGAGTCAGAACTGACCCATAACACACCCTCTAGCAGGTTTTCAGAGGCTATTAATTGCACGGGAGATCGTTCATTTTTCTCCTTTGGAACAGCTGGTGGATTTGAACTGCATGACTTCGAGATTGCAGTGTAGCTTCTTATCATTAGGCCCACCTGAATTTCAGATCCATCTCAGAAACAGGTTTGAGGCCTTGAACATCAATGAGTGAAGACCAGATGTACTGTGGGAGGATATCAAGGGTATCACCCAGGAAGAGTGCAAAAGGTCATTGCAAAGACAGAGGAGGAAGAAAAGACCAAAATGGATGTCAGAAGAGACTCTGAATATTGCACTAGAGTGCCAAAAAGCCAAAGCACAGGGAAGAATTCAAGATATTAAAAAGCTGAACAGAAGATTTCAAAAGGCAGTGCAGGAAGACAAAGTAAAATATTACAAGGAAATGTGCAAGGAGCTGGAATCAGAAAATCACAGGAGCCAAACTTGCTCAGCATTTCTTATCCTCAAGGAACTGAAGAAAAAAATTCAAACCTCGAGTTGCTACACTTAAGGATGTTTCGGGCAGAATATTAAATGATCCAGAAGTATTAAAAGAAGATGGAAAGAGTGTGCAGTGTTGCTGTGCCAAAAGGAATTGGCAGACACAGAAGAATTTAATGAAACAACATATGAGCAAGAGCCTATGGTGATGAAGTAAGAAGTGCAATCTGCTTTGAAGGGATTTGGCAAAAAATAAGGCCCCAGGAATTGATGGTATACCAATTGACTAACATTTTTCAACTAACAGATGCTGTCTTAGATGTGCTCCCCAAGTTATGTCAAGAAATCTGGAGGACAACCCCTTGGCTAACTGATTGGAAGAGATCTATGTTTGTTACAAAGAAAGGTGACCCAACAGCGTGTGGAAATGATCGAACAATATAATTTATATCACATGCAAGCAAGATTCTGCTGAAGATTGTTCAAAAACAACTGTAACAGCATATAAACAGAGAAAACTGCCAAAAGTGCAGGCTGGCTTTAGAAGAGGTCTTGGTGCTAGGAATATTGTAGCTAATGTTAGATGGATCTTGGTTGAAAGCAGGGAATATCAGAGGAATGTCTTATCTATCTATGTTTCACTGGTTATGTAAAGGCGTTTGACTGTGTGGATCATAACAAACTGTGGCTGCCTCTGAGAAGAATAGGAATCCCAAAACACTTGATCATGCTAATGAGAAACTTATACTTGGACTAGGAGGCAATCATCAGAACAGAGCAAGGAAACACTGCATGGTTCAAAATTGGGAAGGGTGTATGCCAGTGATATGTCCTATATCCATACCTTTCAACCTATATGCAAAACAAATTATCCAGGAGGCTGGGCTCTGTGAGCAGAAGCATGGCATCAAGGCTGGTGAAAGATTCATCAAAAATCTGCATTATGTAGATGACACAACCCTACTTGCGGAAACTGAGAAGGACCTGAAGTGCTTGCTACAGAAAGTCAAGGACTGCAGCATTCAACATGGATTGAGGCTCAATATCAAGAAAACAAAAATTCTCACCACTGGACCAATTTTAGCAACATGATGGATGGTGAAGACACTGAGATTGTTAACAGCTTTAGTTTGCTTGGCCCGACAGTCAATACTCTTGGCACCAGCAGCCAGGAAATTAAAAGATGTATTGTGATGGGAAAGTTTGCTATTAGGGACCTCTCCAAAAACTGAAGAACAATGGTGTCACTCTACAGACTCAAGTGTGCTTGTTACAGGTCATGGTCTTTGCAAACACTTGCTATGTGTCAGAGAGTTGGACAATGACTAGGGAGGATAGAAGGAAAACTGATATTTTGAGCTGTGGTACTTTAGAATATACCAAGGACTGCTAAGAAAACAAACAGGTTCATCCTGGAGAGGGTTAAATCATACTGCTCCTTGGAGGCAAGGATTCTGAAGCTTTGTCTGACATACTTTGGACATGTTTTAAGGAGGGACCAGTCCTTGGAGAAGGGTGTCATGCTTGGGAGGATGGAGGAACAGTGCAGGAGAGGAAGATCCTCTATGAGGTGGATTGATTCAGTGACTGGGGTCATGGGTGTAGGTGTGTTGGAGGCAGTAAGATTGGCAAAGGATAGAGCAGGGTTTAGGGCTGTTGTACATAGGGTTGCTATGAATGCATAACAACAATAACAACAACAATAATAATGCAAAAACCATGACAAAGGTCAAAGAAGGTCATTACACAATGCTTAAAGGGTCAACAGAACAAGAACATAGAACCATAATAAATATCTATGCACCAAATGATTGAGCTGAAAAATATAAGAAGCAAACATTGACAAAACTTAAAAAAGAAATACACA
>NW_006399834.1:6832162-6833388 GCF_000299155.1 Elephantulus edwardii | reverse complement strand
CAGGAGTTGCTTCTTGGAAAAGGTCAATAAAATTGAAAAACCACTAGCAAAACTAAGAAAGGTTAAAACAAAGAAAAGACAAATAATTCAAATAAGAGATGAAAGAGTCAATGTCACAACATAACCAATTAAAATAAAAAGGTTAACAATGGAATATTATGAAAAATTATACTCAAACATCTAGGAAAACCTAAAAGAAATGAGCTAATACTTAGAAACTCACAACCTACCTAAACTGACACAGACAGAAATGAAACAATTAAACAGACCCATTACAAAAGAAATTGAAAAGGTAATAGAACAAATTCCAACAACAAAAAAATAATAAAAGTCCTAGACCAGATGGTTTTACAAGTGAATTTTATCAAACATTCAAAGAACTGTCATCAAATCTACATAAAATATTTCAGAAAATACAAAAAGATATTCATTTTCCCAGAACCATTCTATGAAGCAAACATATCCTTGAAACCAAAGTCAGATAACAGCATCACCAAAATGGAAAATGATAGGCCAATTTCTCTCATGAACATAGATGCAAAAATCTGGAGTAAAATCCTGGTCAATAAAACCCAACAATATATCAAAAAAATTTCACTATGACCAGTGGGATTCATAACATGTATGCAAGAATAATTCAATATAAGAAAAGCAGTCAGTGTTATTCATTCTGTTAATAAAGCATAGAACAAGAACCACATGATCCTCTCAAATGATGCAGAAAAGGCCTTTGACAAAAATCCAGAACCCTTTCCTAATTAAAAAACTCAGTGCAACAATGAATGAATGGAAACACTAAGTCTCTGTAAACGTTCATTAAAATTAATTTTAAAAATTCAGCAAAATAGGAATAGAAGGGAATTTCTTCAACATAGTAAAAAGTATATATGCAAATCAAAGAGCCAGCATCATTTTCAATTCAGAGAGACTAAAGGCATTCTCTTTGAGAGCAGAAATTAGGAAAGGATGCCCACTATCACCTCTCCTATTCAATATTGTATTGGGAGTCTTCACAATAGCAAAGAGACAAGAGAAGTAAATAAGAGGTATTCAAATTGGCAAGGAGGAGACAAAATTATCTCTATATATGGATTGAAGCACAATATCAAGAAAACAAAGATTCTCACCACTAGGCCAATTGGAGGCATCAGTATGGATGGTGAAGAGATTGAGATAGTTAACAGTTTTAGTTTGCTTGACTCCACAATCAACACTCTTGGTAACAG
>NW_006399834.1:6810646-6831422 GCF_000299155.1 Elephantulus edwardii | reverse complement strand
CTGAAGCTGTGAACAATCTCAATCCCTTCGCCATCCATCCTGATGCTACCAATTGGTCCAGTGGGGAGAATCTTTGTCTTTTTGACATTGAGCCTCAGTCCATACTGAAGGCTGCAGTTTAGTCTTCACAATTACATGATATGCATTAGAGAATTGGACAGTGAATAGAGTTGATAGAAAGAGAATTGATGCCTTTGAGCTTTGGTGCTGGAGAAGAGTGTTGAATATAGACTGCTAGGAGAACAAACAGATTTGTCCTGGAGAAGGTAAAGCTGGATTGTTCCTTGGAGTAAAGGATTCTGAAGCTTCGTTTGACATACTTTGGGCATGTTGCAAGGAGGGACCTGTCCTTGGAGAGGGACATCATGTTCGGCAGAGTGGAGGGGCGGCGAAGGAGAGGAAGACCTTCAATGAGATGGATCAATTCTGTGACTGGAGCGGTGGGAATAAGTGCGTTTGAGATGTCTAGGTTGGCACAGGATAGAACAGTGTTTAGAGCTCTTGTACATAGCGTCGCTATGAGTCACAAACGACTCGATGGCACATAACAACAACTACAACATATAGATGTTATAATAGTATACTTAGAAACCATTAAAATCTCAGTGAGAAAACTACTGGACATAGTTGACCAATTCAGCAAAGTAGCAGGATACAAGATCAACATACAAAAATCAATTGGATTTCTCTACAGTGAAAATGAAAATACAGAACTGGAGCTAAGTAAAGCAATAGCCTTCAAAACAGCTAATTACAAGATAAAATACTTGTGAATAAATCTAACTAGAAACACAAAAGACATAATCAAAGAAAATTACAAAACATAACTACAAGAAACAAAAAGAGACATGGAGAAATGGAAGAATAATCCCTTGCTTATGGATAGGAAGACTCAATATTGTGAAAATGATAATACTACCAGAGGTAATCTACATGTTCAAGGCAATCCCAATACAAATACCAATTACATTCTTCAATGAGATGGAAAAGGCATTTTCCAATTTCATCTGGAATGGAAAGAGACCCCAAATAAGCAAAGCACACTTGAAAAAGAGAAACAAGATACGAGGCATCTCACTCCCTGATCTCAAATCCTACTACACAGCCATGGTCGTCAAGACAGAGCAGTTCTAGTATAATGAGAGACACATAGATCAATGGAATAAAATTGAGAACCCAATAATCAGCTCATCTATTTATGGTCAACTGATTTTTGACAAAGAGATTAAATCAGTTAAGTGGGGAAATGAAAACTTCTTTAACAAATGATGTATGCAAAATTGGAAAACTATCTATAGAAAACTCAAGCAAGACCCATACCTCACACCATACACTAAAACCAACTCAAAGTGGATCAAGGACCTATGGGTCAAACCAAAGGTGATAAATTTAATCAGAGAAAAGGTTTGAAGAACTCTAGAATCTTAATCTACAACATTACGCCTTCTAAGCATCCTGAAAAACCTACAATAAGAAGAGAATAACATGGATAAATGGGATCTTCTAAGGATAAAATTCTTATGCACATCCCAAAACTTTTACAATGGGTAAAAAGGAAAGCCTCAGGCTGGGGGTGGGGGAATTGTTAATGACATGTCTGATAAGGGACTTATATCTAGAAGTACCTCAGTACTTCAACAAGATAAAGGCCAACAACCCAATCACAAGGTAGGCACAGGATAGGAACAGACACTTCACCAAAGAAGACATTCAGATGAACAAACACGTGAAGAAATGTTCAAAATCCTTAGCTCTAAGGGAAATGCAAATCAAAACAATAATAAGGTATCATCTTACCCCAGTAACAATAGCAAAGTTCAACAGAGCAATACACAACAAATGCTGGCAAGGTTGTGGAGAAATTGGAACCCTTAGTCACTGCTGGTGAGAGTGTAAAATGGTGCAACAACTGTGGATGGCAGCAGAAAGCTGGAACTAGAAATACCACTCGACCCATAATTGCGCGGCTGGGAATAAACCCTAAAGAAATCAGAACTGCCACCCAAGCAGATATATGCACACCCATGTTTATTGCTGCATTGTTCATAATAGCTAAGAGATAGAAGCATCCCAAGTACCCATCAACAAATGAATGGATGGAGAAGGTGTAGTATATACAAACAATGGAATACTATACAGCACTGAAAAAGAAGGAACTCATAAAATATTGTACAAAATGGGTGACCCTGGAAGCCATTATGCTGAGTGAAGTATCTCAGCCACAAAAGGAAAAATGCTGCATAACGCCACTGTTATCAAACAGGACTGACATGAGGAAAATTAAGAGGGGATAAATAATGAACACTGCATTTAAATAATTGTGGGAAAGAACTGTATTAAAGAAATACATGGTTAGGTATTTATATGACAACAGTCCAGAATTAGAGGTAAATAGCAAAGTGGACTAGGGTGCGAGAGGGAGGGAGGAAACTGTGCCACAATGAAAGAATCTTGTTAAAGAAAAAAGTGAACTGTGGGGGGGGGGGGGTGCTTAGGGAGGAAAATGTGCAACAATGAAGGAATGGAAATCTAAGTTTTCTATAAACTTTCATTAAAATATCAATTAAAAAATTTTGAAAAGCAGGAGTGGCAATACTAATCTTTGATAAAATAGACTTCAGAATGAAAAACACCATAAAAGATAAGGAAGGTCATTACATACTAATTAAAGGCACAATGGATAAAGAACACATAACCTTGGTGAACATTTAAACATGAAATGATAACCATGGAAAATACATAAAACAATAGATAACAGAATTAAAGAAAGAAAAAGCGCCACAATTGTGGTAGGATATTTCAACACTCCACTACTGCCAAAGGATAGATCAACTCAGAAGAAACACAACAAAGATACAGAAGAGCTAAACTAGACAATCAGCCAACTCAACCTTGTGGATGTAATAAGGATACTACACCCAAGTAAAACCCAATTCACTTTCTTCTCGAGTGCATATGGTACATTCTCCAGAACTGATTACTTATTAGGACACATAGGAAACCTCAACAAATTTAAAAACATTGAAATAATACAAAGCATCTTCTCAGACCACAATGTCATAAACTAGATATTAACCACAGGAAGATAAAACTTACAAAACACCCTGATAAAGCTAGTAGATCAATTTAGTAGAGTGGCAAAATATAAGATCAATATCCAAAATTTAATGGGATTCCTTTACAGTAACAAAAAGAACTCAGAGAAGGAAACCAAGAAAGTAATACCATTTACAATAGCCAACCACAAATTGAGATATTTGAAAGTGAACCTATCTAGAGACACAAAAGACATGTACAAAGGAAATTACCAAACATTTCTGTAAGATACAATAAAAGACCTAAATAAATGAGAAATGTGCCCTGTTAATGGATTGGAAGAGTCAATATTACAAAAATTACAATCCTACCAAAAGCAATCTATATGTTTAATGCAACCCCAATAAAAATACAAAATTCATTTTTCAAGGAGATCTAAAGGGAAATGTTCAAGTTTATTTGGAGAGGAAAGAGACCCCAAATAAGCAAAGCATTTCTGAAAAACAAAAACGAAGTGGGAGGCATAGCACTACCCAACCTCAATACCTATTACACAGCGGTAGTAACAAAAACAGTGTGGTACTGGTACAATGACTGGCACATAGACCAATGGAACCGAATTTAGAACCCAGAAATGGACCCATCTATCTATGGTCAACTGATATTCGACAAGGAAATAAAACCTATCAAATGGTGAAATGACAACCTCTTCAACAAGTGATGTTAGCAAAACTGGACTGCTACCTGCAGAAAGCTGAAATAGGATCTACATCTCACATTATATGCAAAAAACAACTCAAAGTGGATCAGAGAACTGGGAGTAAATGAAAAAACCATGAAGTTCTAAAGAGACAAACTGGAGTCAAGTTCAGATGGCCTAGCCTATGGTATAAAGAGACTGGCAAATACAGCCAGAAATGCACAATCTGGGGAGCATAAAATTGATGGCTGGGATCTTCTAAAGATTAAATTCCTGCGCACACAAGAAACATTTTCCAACAGAGTGAAAATAAAACCTGCTGACTGGGAGAAAACATTTGGCAGTATCCATTTCAGACAAAACTTTACAGAATCCTACAGGAACTCTACAAGAAAAAGACTGATAACACAATTACAAAATGGACAAAAGACATGGAAGGAATTTTCACCGAAGAAGATACATGGATGGCCAACAGACACGTGAAGAAATACTCAAAATCACTGGCAATAAGAGAAATGCAAATCAAAACAACAATGAGATACCATCTCACTCCAGTAACAGTGGCAAAGTTTAACAGGACAGCAAGTAATAAATGCTGAAGAAGATGTGGACATTGGTGGGATTGTGAAATGATACAACCACTCTTGAAGGCAGTTTGCCGCTTCCTCAAAAAACTGAATGTAGAAATTCCATATGACCCTGCTATTCTAGTGCTTGAAATATACCCTGAGAAAATTAGACCTGAGGCACAAAAGGAGATCTATACACCAATGTTCATAGAAGTTTATTTACAATTGCAAGAACATGAAAACAGCCCAAATGCCCAACCACAATTGAATGGATTGAGAAATTCTGGTACATTCACATGATGGAATACTACACAGCATGCAGGAACAATGATTTTGGAAATCACTACCTAACTTGGGAGGGACTGGAGAGTGCAATACTAAGTGAACTAACTGAGTTCTAGAAGGACATATGCTGTATATGACCATTATTTTAGATAGAAAGATAAATAAAACATGTATGCGGATACAAGGGGGGAGGGGAGTAGAAACAGAGAGGTGAGAATGGGGGGAGGGGTAAACATCACACAATCCGGTGCGGTGCGTAGAGAGAAGTGAGGGTAAAGGAAATGGGAAAATTCTGGTGTGAAAAACAATGTATACAAACTTAGTAAATCAGTATAAAATAAAAAATTTCATTTAGAAAATAGAATATAAAAACGTTCTTAAGAATACTTAGAAAATGTAATGATACTCTATCAAACTTAAATTTCTACACTTTCATAACTATATACTTGGGTTATATAAGAAAACATTCTTCCTCTTATAAGGATTACTGAAGATTTCAACATAGAAAAAGCTGAATATGCACAACCAGCTTTCAAATATATTAGAAAAAATTTCTTTTTTAAATTACAAAATATCATACATAACCCACTACATGCTGAATGTAATATATATCATATATATAAAGTATGGAGATAAAAATAAAAGTGGTAATACAAATTTGTGAAAAAGATAAAAATTTAACAGTTCAAAAAAATTTTAAAAATCTAAAAAAAGGAGCTCAATAAAAAAAAAAAGTTGAAAGATTTAAACTCAAGACTTAATCTACGAGTTTATTCTTCCCAATGTTCCGTGTTTAAAGTTATTTTAAAGCACAAACCTTTCTAAAATCTATCAGTTAATGTCTTCTGGAATTCTTATTCTTCTCAATATTGTTCATAATTTATTATGATCCACAGAGTTAAGTGTTTTTGCATATGCATTAAAACACAAGTAAACATCTTCCTGATCTTCTCTACTTTTAGCCAAGATCCATCTGGTGTTGTTGATTGTCTTCAAGTCGAGCACAATTCATAGTGACTCTATAAACAAAAGTCCTGAAGCCCCTCTACAACTATCAACATTTATCAAAGTTCATAGAGTTTTCGGAGGCATCTTGTTTAGGAAGTGGATGTCATTCCTGCTTCCAAACCTGTCATAGTATGTTATTGTTATTATGTACCGTTGAGTCGCCTGTTATGTTTAGCGACCCTAGGTACAGCATTCTGAACCTTTCCCTGTCCTGAGCCAGTCGCACTAATTCTGACACACCAACTCCCATTGACCCAGTTACTGTATCAATTCATCTCATCCAGGGTCTCCCTCTCCTGTGCTGTCCATCCACACTTCCGAGCATGAAGTCCTTCTACAAAGACAAGTCTCTCCTCACCATGTGTCCAAAGCAAGTGAGACAGAGCTTCAAAATCCTAGCCTCCAAGAAGAGACTTGGTTTCACCCTCTCCAAGACCAATTTGTTTTCTTGGCAGCGCCTGGTATGTTCAAGACTCTTCTCCATCATCACAACTCAAAGGCATCAGTTCTTCTCTCATTCTTAGTCATTCTCCAACTCTCTGAAGCATAACAAGTAATTGAGAAGACCATGGCCTGGATTAGGTGCACCTTTGGGGTTTTTTTTTTTGTTTGGTTCTTTGGGCATTTTTTTAAAATTAATTTTAATGAAAGTTTACAGAGACTTAGGGTTTCCAGTGGCTCATTGTTGCACTTTTCTCCCTGCCCATCCCTTCCCTCCGAATTCACTTTTCTCCATGATAAATAAAAGAAAGACTCTTTCATTGCTATGCAATCCCTACCCTCAAGTCCACTGCACTGCGCAGCCTTCATTCTGGACTCCTGACATGACAATAATACCTAATCATATATCCCTTTTAAACAGTTATTGTATATTTTAGAAATGGCTACAGTTATATTTTAAGCAAGTATTTGTGTTTTTTAAAAAGGAAAAGAAAATAGCATCAAAATGCCTAAAATGTTCCCAGTTCCAGCTATAGGAGCATATTATGCCTGTGTGAGGTTTTACAAAATAGTGGAATATCACATTAAACAAATAACTAAAAATATTCTATATAGAAATATTCTATAGAAACATCAGAAAAAAGTTTATGTCCTAAGATTATTTTCTTCACAGAATATAAATTACTAAAACAATTACATAGAAACAATAAGAAAAAAAAAGTTAAGTCCTAAGATTCTTTTCTTCTAGGATGGAAATATTTTTTTAATTCCTCTTAGATTAAATAAGAAGGGAATTTTTCCCTATCATGGCAGAATAGTATGATTACATGTTAGTTTCCAATGTGTTTTCATCCAATGTTCCAAGCTAATTCTCAAGGAAATAAACTACTTTTTAATTTATATTTTTACTTAGACCTTAGAAATCTCTAGGCCATCGTTTTTCAGTACAGCATAGTCTTAATACAGTACAGACGGTGAATCTATAACAATCAAAATGCAGACATTTTGGTAACTACTATTTTCCTTCTCCACTTTGCAGCAATCAAATAAAATCTAACATGAAACCATTTCAAACATGCCTTCATTTCCCAAAAGTCTAGTGAGCAATTTTAACTCGAGTTAAGTGTCCATGTGCAACTTAAAAATGTTGCCTTCTTTGACAGTGAATGCCTGATGGCCCTGAGAGTGACCAGTGGTTAGCTTGTGTACAGAACCTATAGTCCTGAATCAGATCAGTTAGCACTTACAGAAATTACCCTACCCTCACGTTAGAGTTAAATAGCCCTGGATTAAAGATATATTGCTTCTTCTCTATGTAGCTGAACTACAGCACAAGATTTAGGATGATTTAGAATAAAAGACCGATGAGAGTCCTTCAAAGATGCCAATATTGAGGGGAAGGTGCAAAGGGGAAGACAGAATGTGTGCATACTGGGAGAAGTGAAGGGCTAGTAGTGTTAAAAGTTCAAATGCACTCCTGAAGACAAATATGTGTTATTACTTAACAAAAGGCCACAATTTTCATTTATACACAGGATCTGGTGTCAATTCAATCCATGCAAACTCAGGTTGAATACAAATTATTTCTTATATGGTAGGTAAGGGACTTATGAAGCTTAAATGTCTTCTTTTAGCACCACTTGTACTTGACCACGTGCTCCTTCCAGAAATGTACATTTTGACCAATTCTTTTTGGTAAATGCCTCTGAATATTTCTTCAGTCTTCTGTTGATGCTTCCTGCACCACTTAATATTTTCCCCAGGTTGTTATTGTTAGGTGCCTTTGAGTTGACTATGACTCTAACAACCTTATGAACAATAGATCTGAATCTCTCCCTATTCTGTACCATCCTCATGGTTTCTCTTATAGACACATTTTCAATATAAGACTCAGGCTTGAGTTTTTCGTCAGCACTTTTAACTTAAGAAATATAGTTTCTTCTTATCTTTTGATTTTCTCACCCTAAAATGCACATTTCATTCTGCTATACTGTATTGCTCTTTGAAGTTTTCTGTTCTCATAATTTCTTCCTTTCACTTGCTTCTCTACAGCCAAGAATTAAGTTTCAGAGTCTGTTTTGACATCTATTTGACATTATCTTTTCTTCTTTATTACTTTTTGCTGTCTTCATATACAATGCTCTTGACGTCCTCTCATAACTCGTATGATCTTTGATCATTAGTGTTCAGTGAATCAAACATATTCTTGAGATGGTCTCTAAATTCAGGTAAGATATACTCAGGGTCCTATTTTGGTTCTCATGTAATTGTTTTCATTTTCTTCAGATCCAATTTGAACTTGTACACTAAAAGCTAATGGTCTGTTTCAAATTGGCCTCTGGCCTTGCTCTGACAGATAAGTTTTAACTTCTTTACCATTGTTTTCCACAGATGTAGTAAGTTTTATTCAGATGTGTTCTGTATTATGAGGTCCACATGTATAGGCAACATTTAGATTTTTAATTTTTTTTATTATACTAGTTTTTTACAAAATTTGAATCCATTGTTTTCCACAAAAGATTCTTCCCATTTTCTTCACCCTTCCACCCATCAAATTGTACAACCCATGATGATTTCCCCCTCCCCCTACACATCCTCAAAAGGTATTTGCAGTGAATAAGTTTTTGGTCGTATAAATTCTATCATCTGATAACCAGCCTCATTTTTATGTCCAACACCAAATTTTCTGACTTATAAATTCTTCTTTGTTTCCAACTTTTGTTTTATAGTCATTATTAATGTATCTTGATTGCATGTTCAATAAATTTCAGATTTCAAATATTGGTAAAAATTCTAAATCTCTTAATTTTTTTACTTTAATGATTGGTATATAAACTTGAATAATAGTCTTCATAAGGTCTTGCTTGTGTGTATAGCTTTGTGAAAAATGTAGAGTTTTGTGAAAAAATCATATCTGTGGGAAAAAACACAAATAAGAATGACAAGAAAAGAATTTATGCTTTTGAATTGTGGTGTTAGAGAACACTAAATATCCCAGGGACTGCCAAAAGAACAATCTTGGAAAAAATGCAGCCAGAGTGCTACTTGGAGGTAAAGATGCGGAAATTTCATCTCACATACTTTATTTTTTTTTCTATATTTTATTAATTTTCATAAACATTTACAGATATTTTGGGTTTCCATTCATTCATTGTTGCACTATTCTCTCTACCCTCCTCCCAGTTTGTTCTTGTCCAAGTGCCACAGTGCTTGTCAAAGCCAGTTCTGATTAATCTTCTTTGTCAGTGCGTCCTTTGCCATTTCCTATCACTCCTCCCTGAGAGAGACTTCACCCTGAGTCATAAGGAAAAGGGGATGGCGTATTCTCTTAGCTACTTCCTGCTGAAGAGGGACGCTGTGGGTTTCAGGGTGAAGATCTTCTCTCACTACTCTAAAGGGCCCCTTTGGCAGTAGGAAACACATAGACTATTATGGAGATTGATTTTGGAATTTAGATGCACTCTTATTGATTGTGCTTGGCTGTACATGTTCATATCCTTGAAGATGTATCATGGGGGTGTTGCATCCTAGAAGACACTAATTTGACTAATAAGTTATAAGTACATGAGTCCAGAAATTATGGAAAAGTAAAAGAAAAGATTCTTTCATTGTTTTACAAACCCTCCCCCAGGTCCCCTCCACCATGTAGCCCTCGCTCTAGTCTCCTGTGATGACAGAAATACCCAGTTATATCTCTCTTTTAAACGGTTCTCTCCCTCCTCTGTTTCAGTGCAGTATACATTATTGAACCCATCTTACTCAGTCTCTCCCCAACCCCAAGGACAGTCCCATTCTACAACAGTGGCATCATGTAATATTTGTCCTTTTGTGACTGGGATATTTCACTCAGCATAATGTTCTCCAGAGTCAACCATTTTGGATAATATTGCATGAGTTCCTTGTTTTTTAATGCAGCATAGTATTCTATTGTGCGAATATACCACAGCTTCTCTAGCCATTCGTTTGTTGATGGGCACTTAGGTTGTTTCCAACTCCTTGTTATTGTGAACAAAGCTGCAATAAACATGGGTGTGCATATATCTGCTTGGATGTCAGCTATGGTCTCTTCAGGGTATATTCCCAGTAGTGGAATTGCTGGGTCAAATGGTATCTCTATTTGCAACTTTTTGAGAAAGCGCCATACTGCTTTCCACAGGGGTTGCACCATTTTACACTCCCACCAACAGTGAATCAGGGTTCCAGTTTCTCCACAGCCTCGCCAGCATTTGTTGCTTGCTGTTCTGTTAAATTTTGCTATTTTGACTGGGGTGAAATGATATCTCATAGTTATTTTCTTAGGGCTAGGGATTTTGAGCATTTCTTCATGTGTTCGTTAGCCATCTGAATGTCGTCTTCGGTGAAGTGCCTGTTCATATCCTGTGCCCATTTTTCTATTGGATTATTTACTTTTATCGTGTTGTGGTGCTCAAGTATTTCATAAATTCTGGATATAAGTCCCTTATCTGATATGGTATTACCGAATACTTTTTCCCAGTCAGTGGCTTCCCTTTTTACCCTACTGGAGAAGTTTTTGGATGTGCATCTCACATACTTTAGACATGTTGCTGGGAGAATAGTCTTTAGAAAGTGACATTATGCTAAGAAAGGTGGAGTGTCAGTAAAAGAAAGGAAGACCTTCAACGAGATAGATTGATATGATAACTGCAGCAATTGGTCCAGATGCATCCGAGATGAGGAGAATGGCATAAGATAGGAAAAGATTCAGATCTGTTGTTCATAGAGTCATTATGAGCTCTACTCGGGTGGACAACTTTAAGGAATTAATACATTGTGAGAAAGGCTGAGTCTGACTTCTACCCACTTCATAAAGGGGAACTGTCCCCATCAATAATGTTCATAGCACCAAAATAGCTACAAAATCAGACATGCCACCTCCCATGCGTCTGAAATTTTTCTACCAATCATAGGGTCCAATAAAATTGGTTTGCCAACTATCTACATGGCCTTCTCCCCTAAGAATTTGTCCCACAGCCATTTGCAATCTTTTTCTCTACTGCTGGCAAGCAGAGAAATCCTTATTGGAATTTTGTGCTCCAGAAAAGGAAAAAGGAATATGTCTGTTTCAGCCCATATCTGTATTGCTGACACAGCCCCACGTCCACTCATTTCGTGGAGCCAGTTGGCCACTGCAAAGTAGTGCACCAGCATGTCCACCTGCTCATTACAATCACGCTCTGACCCTGGCAAGGTATTCTTTTGATGGGCATTGACATGTTCAACTCTAATGTGCCCCCTAAATTTCAATAGTGTTTTCCATAGGCCCATGCCCCACACCCGTGTCCTTTTAATAATCTAATTTTCCATGGCCCATTTGCCTGGCCATTAGCTACTGCCCACAAATCAGTAAAAACCCAAGCATATCAACTCAGATCATTGCTAGGAAGACAGCATATAGTTCAACCCATTGTGCAGATTTGTTCTCGCTTTTCTCAATCAGAGTCATGCCATTTTCTGGTCTTAATGTGGTGGCTTTCCACATCAAATGCTGTCCAAATACCCAGTAACTGCCTTTTGTAAACCAAGTAGTCCTTTACTGATCAGCAGTGGCAATCGGCTCTGGCAGCCTCTCTGGAGGTTCCAGGGTAGGATCAATGGGAAAAGAGTATACTTGCTTGTAGATACGGCTGATACCTCCCTACATTTTCTCCCTGTAGCTTGTTCCTGGGGGAACCATTTCTATTTTATCACAGAACTGTTTGGGGTACCATATTCTTTATTAGTGTTTCTCTAACATCACCTATGCATGATGGGTATTTCAGGTCTCATAATACCCTTATGGCTTTTTTTATTAAAGCAGTCTCTTCATAGCAGTGTCACAGTCTCTTCACACTCTCCTCACTACTGTCTCTTACAGTGTCTTCATGGTCTCTCTACCATCATCATCACCATTCTCACAATGTGGAAAGCACCTTCTTAAACTGACAGCATAGCTGTTAATGATTTACAAGACCATGTGTCTACAGCTAAGATAGCTGGAAACAATGTCTCACAAATAAAGGCTGACGTAATGGCTAGAATAGCCAATTTTAAAGAGTTTTGATAACTCAATAACCTAACAACAGCAATATATCTTTGTACATGAGACTGGATCTTGAAATCTTTTTAGCAAGGAATGTGACACCATTCATATTTAATTGCAAGAACAGGGGGCCACATAATTGTCCAATTCAAAATGGCCAATATCAGTCCATTTCATCACACTAATGCCTGGGACATTGATCCTTACATCTTTTATGTCATTCTTGACAACATCCAATTTTCCAAGTTTCAAATTTTGTGCATTGCATGTTACAGTTATTTGTGGATGTTTACAGCCATTTCTTCCCATTGAGTTATACCACATCAGCAAATAAAAATCCTTCATTAGCTCAATGCTGTGCTCCATCCATGTCATTAAGATCGACTCAGTCTGAGGGAACAGATCTCATCCGGACATATTTTGAGTATCTTCCAAGCAGAAAGCCTCAACTTCCAGCACTATATCACACAATGCTTTGTTGCTATTGGTAGTTTTCAAAGATCTTTTCTTTCAGAAGTGTATGACTAGTCCTGATTCCTAGTCTGTCTTAGTCTGGAAACTCTGCTAATCCTGTCCACCATAGGTGAACCTGCTAGTATTTAAAGTATTGATGGCATAGCTTTCCACATCAAGCAGCAGGCAAAGCACTAGAGTACAAAAAACTGACAGAAGAGGTGGAAGATACAGCATGTAACTCTTCTGAAATCTGAAACTATCATGAAATGAATCTGACACTTTAGCATTCTAGATCCCGTTACTGCATTCTACCAGGTTATATCAAGTTTCCCCGTTTCCAAGAACTACACTAGTCCATGGATGCAGCATAATACAAGTCTCTTTGAGTTGAAAAGGTAAAATTGAGAACAAAATATTTAAAATTTGTAGATAGAGGGTACTATAAACAAAGGTAGGAAAGCTATTTATTTGAAATAAAAAACTGACAACACACCCTATTCTAGTTATCAGGACTATTAAGTTGACAATTTAACTAAAACGTTTAGATTTATTATCTGTTAACTTGCTAACTGGCTATACATAATTTTACTAACAGGGGGAGTTTTTCACAAACCAAATAACAGTTCCATTACATATTTCTTTATAAAAGTAACCCTTGCTTCAAGAAAGTCCAACTTAAAGACTTATTGGCATCTCCTATTTGCCCTTTAAAATCATTTAAATTTGCCCTCACTGAAATGATTGAACTTTGTGGACACAACGAATTCTTTGTAACAATCACCTTCATGTGTGTATATACAGCTTTTAAAGCCATGAAAAGGCTCTCAGCCTTTTCTTGCACGGGAATTCTGGTAGCCTAGTGGCAAGAAGATGTGCTGCAATCTGGAAAGCATGTGGTTTAGTCCACCAGCCACTCAGTGGGATGGGAAATATCCTCCCAGACAATTAGCTGCTTTTGAAAACCCACCAGAGGGTCAGCTATGAGTTGGTTCCAACTTGATGGTATACAACAACAAGAAGTAAGAATTATATGTACCTGCCCTGACTTTCTACAAATTCTTAAAGGCATATTTAAGAATGAACCTTACTTGGACCCTGAGTACTACATGTCTACGAAAATATGAACCTTTTTTGTTAGTAGATTAAATTAGGCCTTTGTCAAATACTGCAGAAATTTTAAAGACATTGCACACCTTTTTTTTTTATCCTCAACAAAATATTTATACATTTTATTTCCTACAACTTGGAATACTTTGTTCTGATAAGCAAATACATATCTACACCTGCTGATGAGGATCATTTAAAAAACTGGCTAGAACAGTACATAGACAGAGATCTACTAGATATTCAAAGTGGATTTAGAAGTGGTCATGGCAATAAGGATATCATTGCTAATGTCAGATGGATCCTAGCTGAAAGTAAAAAATACCAAAAGAATGTCTCTTTGGGCCTTATTGATTACACATAGGCATTAGACTGTTTGAATCATAACAAATTATGGTTAATACCGAGAAGAATGAGAATCCCAGAACATTTAATTGTGCTCATGCGAAACATGTACCTAGACCAAGAGGCTATAGTGCAAATAGAGCAAAGGAACACTGTTGTTGTTGTTGTTGTTGTTGTTGTTGTTGTTGCTGCTGTTGTTAAGTGATGTTGAGCCACCTGTGACTGATAGCAACCCTATGTACAACTGCTCTGAAGCCTGCCCTATCCTAAGCCAGCCTCACTGACTTCACCACACCTACTTTCATTGCCCAGTTACTGTTATCAGCCCATATCATCTGAGGTGTTCCTCTCCTAAGTTGTCCATCCACTCTCCCAAGCATGATGTCCTTCTCCAAGGGTTGGTTTCTCCTGGCCACATGCCCCAAGTATGTGAGAGAGAGCTTCAAAACCCTAGCCTCCAATGAGAAACTTGGTTTCACCTTCTCCAAGACAGACCTATTTGTTTTCTTGGCGGTCCATGGTATGTATGTTCAAGACTTCTTCAACAGCACAACTCAGTGACATCAATTATTCTTCTTTCATCCTTAGTCACTGTCCGCCTCTCTGATGCATAGCAAATAAATGCAAAGATCATGGCCTGAATTAGGTGCATCTTAGTCTCTAGACTGACATCATTGCTTCTCAGTATTCTGGAGAGGTCCCTGATGGCAGATTTTACCAAGGCAATTTTGTCTTTTGATTTACTAACTGCTGGTGCCAAGAGTGTTGATTGTGAAGCCGAGCAAGCTGTAATTGTTAGCAACCTCAATCCATCCATCATCTAGCAGCCAGTTTACCCAGTGATAACAATCTTTGTCTTCTTGATGTTGAGCTTCAATCCACATTGATGATTGCAGTCTTTGACCTTCTGCAACAAGTATCTCAAGTCCTCCACAGTTTCATTGTTTAAAATTAAGAAAGGCATGTGCTAAAATTGTATCTTTTCTTTATACCTATTTAATCTGTACACTGAGCACATTATTTGAGAAGATGGACTCTATGACAAAGAATATTGCATCTGGATTGGAGGAAGATTTATCAATAACTCTCAATGTGGATGACACAATCTTGCTTGCTGAAAAGTGTTTGCTGTAGGACAAACACTGCAGCCATGAGTATGGATTCCATCTCAACTTCAAGAAAACAAAAATTCTTCCCACTGGACTGATAGGCAATGACTTATGGAGAAAAGATTGAAATTGTCAACAGCTTTATTTTATTTGGGTCAACAATCAATACATTCGGTACCAGCAGTCAGGAAATCAGGAGACACATTGCAGTGGAAAAGTCTGCAGGCCGGAAACTTTGCAAATTATTGAGAAACAATGATTTCAGTTTGAGGACTAAGGTGAGTGTATTTCAGGTCATGGTCTTTTCAGTCACTTGCTATGCATCTCAGAGTTAGACAATCAATAAGGATAACAAAAGAAAAATTGATGCTTTTGTACGGTGGTGTTGGATAAGAGTATTGTGAACAGCTCATGGACTGTCAAAAGAACAAACCGATATGTCTTAGAGAAAATGCAGCCGAAGTGCTCCTTGAAGACGAGAATGGTGAGGTTTCATCTCACACACTTTGCACATGTTGTTAGTAAAGCCTATTTGGAGAGGGACATCATGCTTGGAAAGGTGAAGAGATGATAAAGGAGAGGAAGACCCTCAACCAGGTATATTGATACAGTGACTACAGCAATTAGCTTGTGTGTCAGAGATTGCAAAGATGGCACAGGATAGGACAGAGTTTAGATCTGTTGTTCTAGAATCACTATGAATCGTACTCTCCTTGACACCACCTAACAGCAACAACATAGGCAAACAAGGTCAAGCTTATAATTTTCATAAATGTAATTTGACAAATCTCATAAAAGCTAAAACTCTTTAAATTTCATGTAATGAACAGTTGACATGCATAATGCAATTTTCACAAATGAAGGTAAATGTAAGTTCATATTTCTGTATTCAAGAAAAATATGAACTAACTCAATAAAGATGAGCAATATTAACCTTAAGGAGTTAATCATCAGAGTGAATGAGGCAAAATAGTATAATCAGCAATATATGAAGGTAGTCATTAAGGTGAGCCAAGGTACTTAATATAGTTTGCAATATAATGTAAACAAAACCCAAAGTTCCCATAGCAACATAAACTTTTCTGTAATGTAAACATGCCGTACTTTGGATTACTAGAGCTCTGACTTTATAATTTTTATATCTGTAGGTAATAAGGGTATGTCAACAGAATTCTGACAACAATAAAATGTATCTATTTAGATTCACGAGAGTTAAATGTGCAAATATCACAATTAATTTTCTATATAATTAACATAACCTAACATTACACTACATTTCAGGTTGATTCATGAAATCATTTTTATCCCTATTTGTTTGTAAGCAGCTTTACTGTTTAAGCTTACAAGGTTTAGGACAAACTCTAGTTATTTGATGCGTAACTTGCTCGACCCCCGGGGAAACAGAAGGATAGTTTCCTCCTATAAAGATTTACAGTTTTGAACACTCAATGGAACCAGAATCAACTCAATGAGAGAAGTAAAGTTTTACGTAGTGTGTGAAATTCACTTTTTAAAAAATTGAACATTAAAATCAGTTGTGTTAAAACATAAATGTATATACAGATAAAGAAATCTAATAAGCAGTGCTAGATTATTTAAAATAAACATTGATATAGTACATATTATAAAATTATATTCTTCACTCAGAGTAGGCAATCACATTGAATTATTCTTTCTTCAGGGAAGCTTATATTTTTCCCCCTATAATTCTACTTCATATACTCTATCAAATTATATCTAAATTCTCACTCTGGGTTTCTTCTTTTTAAAATAAAGCAGGTGACCTAGTGATAAGAAGCTACACTGCAATCCCAAAGGCAGTTTGAATCAACCAGATGCTCTTCTGGACAAAGATGGGTAATCTCCTGCTTCTGAAAACCTACTGAAGGGTCAGTTATGAATTGGTTTTGACTAGAAGGCACACAACAACATCACAACAATTTAAAAATTTACATTTACACAGTTCTTTACAGTTGCTTCTATACTAATTTTCACAAGATCTTTTTGAATGAGACAAAGGAGTGACTTCTATTTTACACATGGAGAGGAAAAAAGTACTCTAAAGAAACACAAAATGACAACATGGCAACACAGTAGGTACTTAGAATACCATCTTTAAATCGTACACTATTCATAGTACATAGGGGAAGCTAAGGGAAAATATCTTGAATATTAATTAATTAATTAATGGTACATTCATTAGATATAAAAGTTTATTAATTTGTATTAAAGAATCAACAATAAAACCCTGTTGATTTAGTAGAACCCTACTGGTTCTCCTTTCACAGGAAAATTGAACATTTAGTAGTTTAAATTGCAACAGATTTTGATTAATGTAAAATGGAGTGAAATGTTTTAAAAGTGTTACTAATTACTCATTTTCAATATCAGTGCTCCTAGATATTCAAGTTTTTTGAAATTACTTAACTACATATAGGGAAAGGAGGACTAGTCTTTAAAAGCTGTTTCATGTAATTTCAAAATTAAACCTTTTGGTATTCAAACTCTCAATGACTCAGCTGAGCATCTTATTGCTGGGGCTGTGTTGTGGTTAATGTTTCCAGGCAATTAATGGCCCAGGAGGAGATTGCCCATATTTCTCCTGTGGAGCAGCTGGTGGATCCAAACTCTTTGCCTTTGGGATTGCAGTGCAGCTTCTTGCCACTAGACCACCAGAGCTCCCTGAACCTCTGATAGTTAGGAGATAAAATCAATTTCTTAAAGCTAATATTATCAAATTTTCTAGAAAGCATACATTTCGTTCTTTCATCAAATCAAACCTATTTCTAGAATGAGTAATATATAAAAACCAAAGAAGCTGAAAATAAGAGTAAGGATTAAAATTTCTCAATTAAAATTTAATTAAAAATGAAACAATAATGGTAAAAATATATAAACATGGTATTCATATTTTAACATTTTCTAGCAGAGTTGTTCTTGTTGTGGTACAAATATAAACAGTTTCATTCATATTGCTGTTAAAATGAAAGTACATGTGTCAGAATATAAATTTTAAAATAAATATGTCCAATTTCAGTGAGAAAAATCATCCCCTATAAAGATAATGATAAATATTCAAGTTTTCCTCCATAAAGGTAATATTTTTTTGTCTAAGTCAACATACTTTACCATTTTTAAACTTTTCCCATCATATTTTTGACAGCAGGTTTTCCAATTTTGACAGCTCTTTAAAAGTAATTTTAACAGCCGAGTGATTTCTCTTCTAAGCAAAGTCAGATTATGTGAAATGTCAATGTAAAAACTATACACTTTGACACATAATCATTTTTAGCTGAATTTACTTATTAATTTTGCTTGCTATTACTAATAAAATGTAAGTGCTTAGCTAATTGTATTGCTTTTTGAAATGTTTTAAAGGTATTTAAAATTGTATCCTTTTTACTACAAAGTGTCTCACTTTATGGCAATGCATTCCCCCTCCAAAACTGTAGAAGAAGGAGAAGTAGCAGTGCTACGTAGATAAAAGATACTAAGAGACTGAGTAAAGAGGATACTGTAAAACAAGACTGTAGGTCTACACTTGTCTAAATTATGATGGAGGCACATTGAATGCCTATATACTTCTTACAAAATACATACATATTGCTTCTCACCTTACCAAGGCAGCTCCATACCAGTCTAACAACACACACACTCTTGTTCCTGAGATTCTAATATGTTCCCAGATAGAAAGGTAAAGAATATTTTTCAACAACCAAACCTCCCACCTGGTTGGAAGTCTTTGGATGCAATTTCAATAAAAACCACTGATTTTCTCAACTGAATTAATACAGTTAATATTTTGCCACTGACTGATTTTGTTATAATTTTAAAAGACAAAAAATTTTCACAGAGGTTTTATTCTACTTGGTGATCCACTATTTTATATTAACAACCATCTGATCCCACTTTTCTAAGTATACTGAAAATATTATCTGTTTTGTATCACAAGGAATTCAAATGTCTATAAAAATTTTTAGTTAGATTTATTTCCTTGGATAAATTCATTGTTGTTGTTGTTATGTGCTGGCAAGTCACCCACAACCCATAATGACCCTATAGACAGCACCTCTGAACCCTTCCCTATCCAGAACCAGTCTCACTAAATTCAACACCAACCCCGATTTACCGTTATTGTTTCCAGTAATCTCGTCCTAGTCTTCCTCTCCTGTGCTGTCCCTCCACCCCTCTGAGCATGATGTCCTTCTCCAAGGACATCTTTCCTGGTCATGTACCCAAATTAGGTGAGATGGAGCTTAAAATCCCTAGCTTCCCAAGGGGAAATCTGGTTTCACCCTCTCCAAGACAGACATATTTGCTTTCTTGGCCGTCCATGGTATGTTTCAAGATTCTTCTCCAACACCACAACTCAAAGGCATCAATTCTTCGTCTGTCATCTTTAGTCCTTGTCCAAATCTCTGAAGAGTAATAAGTAACTGTAAAGACCATGTCCTAGATTAGGAGTTCCTTAATCTCTAGACTGACATCGTTGCTTTTCAGTACTCTGGAGAAGTCTCTGACAGCAGATTTTCCCAATGCAATTTGTCTTTTGATTTCTTGACTGCTGGTGTTAAAAGTTGATTGTGTAGTCAAGCAAGCTATAATAGTTAACAATCTCAATCTCTTCTCCATCTCCATTTATCATGATGCTGCAAATTGGTCCAGTGGTGAGAATCTTTGTCTTCTTGATGTTGAGCTTCAATCCATATTGAAGACTACAGTCAATGACATTTTGTAGCAAGTGCCTCAGATCTTCTTCAGTATATTTTCTAGGTTTTTTACATTTGATTTTATATTGATTTGCATACAAAATTAATAAACATTATGTTTCACATATGCTTTTCTTTACATTGTGTTTCATATAATCATTCTTATACTTTGTGTTTTATAAAATTAAGCACCATTACTCAAGAAGATGTATGCACACCCATGTTTATTGCTGTGTTATTCCTAACAGTAAAGAGGTGGAAGCAACCCAAGTACCCATCGATAAGCAAATGGATAGAAAAACTATGGTACAATCACACAATGGAATATTTCACAACACTGAAAAACAGTGAACTAAAAAACTTCATGAACCATAACAAGTGAAAAAAAATGCAATGAACTCATAAAACATTACACAGTATGAGGGAGCCTGGAGGACATTATGGTGTGTGCAATATCTCAGCCACAAAAGGATAAACACTGCATAACAATGCTGATATAACATAGGACAGACAAGACAGAGTTTGAGAGAGAATGGAAAAAAGCATTAGAACAGATGAGGGGAAGAACTGTTCAAAAGGGAATACGTGATTAGGCATTATATGTATGACAACAGTCTGGAATAGGAGGTGAGCTGGGAAGCAGGAAGAGAGGAGTAACAAAATATTCAACAATGAAAAAAAATCAATCACTTATGACTTATGCCCACCATTATCTCAATATTTTCAGGTCTCCACTGGATCTTTCCTAACTCCTTCGCCCCCCCCCAACCCCCAAAATCTGAGATCTGTGATTTTCCCTATGCTTACTTTGAGCAAAAGCTACAATCTGCCTCCCGACCGATTTTGGCTCCACCTTGGGGCATTGTACCTGTAGGCGTGTCTCAACCTCTGCCTATGCTGTTAGAGACCTCTCTAAAGTACTCAAGAGCAACAGTGTCTCTCTGGAGACTAAGGTGCGTCTGATACAGGCCATG
>NW_006399834.1:6807287-6810349 GCF_000299155.1 Elephantulus edwardii | reverse complement strand
GAGGCAATGAGATTGGCACAGGATAGAGCAGGGTTTAGGGCTGTTGTACATAGGGTGGCTATGAGTCACAAATGACTCGACGGCACATAACAACACCTTCAGCAGTTTGGTCTCCCCTCCATCCCTTCACTGCCTTGAACTTTTATATACATTTTACTAGTTACAGTTCTATTTTCACATTGCTTTTGCTGCATTCCATTAAATCAGAACCAACTCAAAAGTGACTTTCCAGGGAGTTTTCAGAGGCTGTAAATGACATGCTAGGAGATTGCCCATCCTTCTACACAGGTCGTGATGGACTCAGACCGTCTATTGATAAGTTGACAGTGCAACTCCTTATCCATTAGCTTCTAAAGCTCCATTATCTATATTGAGTTACTAAGTTGAATTCTTAAACTACTCTATGTTGTAATCATTGTAGAAATATTGCTAAACTTCACTTTGAATGAATAGAGAAAATAGTGACATGAACTACACACTTTGAAGCATAAGGTAGCAAATAAAGCAAGTCAAATTTAAAAAAAAAATCTAGCAAATGGAGGTTCATGTCCATTTAATCAAACCTCTTAGTAGACATCATTCTTAGTATTGTCACCATCTGTTTTATTTCTTTTATAAAAGTGGAGATGGAATTATTATTATCAAAGGTAACGCATTCAATTTTTCTGTGCAGTTTCCTTTCTACTACAGAACCATGACTTTTCATCATCAAATTCATTGTCTAAAGTAATTTTTTGGGATCTTTCCTGAAGTAAAATACCATCAGTGATAGGATAGTATGAGTATTGCTACAAGGAAAACCAGTTAAAACCAGCATTACTCAAATTCACGCACCAACCTCTAATGTAAAAAATGAAGATATTAAGACAAAGATACTGAATATTTTTATAAGCATTCACAGTTTGAAATTAATCCAGCATGCAATCCAGATTCATTGATAACTATTGGTGATGAGAATGTAAATGTCAAAGAGAAAAAAGGATCTGGAGTTAGAAAATAAGACGATGGTGATCACATAACAGAATTGTGCAATGCCAAAAGTTTTCAAGAACATAAATTGTTGCTATATTCATGTACCACACTAGACAAAATACACAAGAAACAGAAGAACCCTATTTATGGAAAGAGATCATGAATAAACTCAGTGAGAAAAAAGTCAAGAGCTGACAGTAGAACAGATCATCAATTTCTTATATGTAAGTTGAAGAAAAATTTTAAAAATTAATGAACTTCTCCCCAGTAGCAGTGGCAAAGTTTAACAGGACAGCAAGTAATAAATGTTGGAGAAGTTGTGGAGAGATAGGAACACTTATGCAATATTGGTGGTGCAATATTTGCATTATAAAATAGTACAACCACTCTAGAAAGCAGTTTGGCATTTCCTCAAAAAGCTGAATATAGAAATTCCATATATCCCAACTATTCCACTGCTTGGAATATACCCCAAGAAAATTAGAACTGAGGCACAAAAGGAGATCTGTACACCAGTGTTCATAGCACTGTAAACAGCCCAAATATCCAACCACAAGCAAATGGATTGAGAAATTATGGTACATTCACTGGATGGAATATTATGCAGCATGCAGGAGCAATGATTTTGGAAATCACTACCTAACTTGAGAGGGACTGGAATTTAGAACAAATACAGTACAGAATCATTATTTTAGAAATATAACTAGTAAAACATGTATGGGGATCCAAGGGTGGGGAGGGTGGAGACAAAGAAGTAAGGATGGACAAGGGAGTAATCATAGGGTCACACAGTTTGATTGGTAGAAGGAGGGGATGGTAAATGAAATGGGAAAAATCCAGTGTGATAAATGATGTAAATGAACTTTGTAAGTAGATCAATATAAAATAAAAAATTTTCTTTTAAAAAAGAATTAGCGAGAGTCTAAGCATAAACTTGGGTATTTAGAAAGTGCCCTCAATAATGGATTTGGCTCACTGAACAATAATGACCAAAGATCACAACAGTTATTAGATGACATAAAAAAATGTCACAAATGATGAATACAAAAGAACATTTAAAAGACATGACAGACCAAAATAAACTTAGGAAGAGATGATGATACTGGCTCTTGAACTTAGGTTAACTAAGCAAGCAGAAGGCACAAATAAATGAAAGAGCTAATCAGAAGATTTCAAAAGATAACTTGAAAATACCAAGTAATACAATGTGTGAAAGCATGGAGTTAAAATATCAAAATAGTAGAATGTGCTTCAGAAGGTTAATTTTGGACATATCGAATGTTGTTGTTGTATGCTGTTGGGTCGCCTGTGACTCATAGCAACACTATGTACAATAGCTCTAAACCCTGCACTGTCCTGTGCCAGTCTCACTGTCTCTGACACACCCAACCCCATTACCCTAGTCACTGAATCAATCCATATCATTGAAGGTCTTCCTCTCCTGCACTGTCCCTTCACCCTTCCAAGCATGACGTCCCCCTCCAAGGATTGGTTCCCTCCTTGCAACATTTCCAAATTATGTCAGACAAAACTTCAGAATCCTTGCCTCCAAGGAATAGCCTGGTTTAACCCTCTCCAGGATGAACCTGTTCATTTTCTTAGCAGTTCATGGTGTATTCAATACTCTTCTCCAGCACCACAGCTCAAAGGTATCAATTCTCCTTCTATTCTTCCTAGTCATTGTCCAACTCTCTGATGCACAACAAGTAATGGCAAAGACAATGGCCTGTATCAGGTGCACCTTAGTCTCCAGAGTAACACCATCGCTCTTAAGTACTCTGAAGAGGCCCCTAACAGTAGACTTTCTCCTTGTGATATGTCTTTTAATTTCCTGGCTGCTGGTGCAAAGAGTGTTGACTGTGGAGTCAAGCAAACTAAAGCTTTTAACCATCTCAATCTCTTCACCATCCATCCTGAGGCTGCCAATTGGCCCACTGGTGAGAATCTTTGTCTTCTTGATATTGAGCCTCAATCCATGTTGAAGGCTGCAGTCCTTGACTTTCTTCAGCAAGCACTTCAGATCCTCTTCAGTTTCAGCTAGCAGGGTTGTGTCATCTGCATAACGTAGATTGTTGCGGAGTCTTCCACCA
>NW_006399834.1:6782096-6803250 GCF_000299155.1 Elephantulus edwardii | reverse complement strand
AAAAAAAGAAACTCAAGGTTTGAATTTTTTCTTCAGTTCCTTGAGCTTAAGAACTACTGAGTAAGTTCAGCCCTTTTGATTTTCTCACTCCAGCTCCTTGCACATTTCATTGTAATATTTTACATTGTATTCCCACTTTGCCTTTTGAAATCTTCTGTTCAGCTCTTTAATATCTTGAATTCTTCCCTCTGAGCTCTTTAATATCTTGAATTCTTCCCTCTGCTTTGGCTTCCTGGGTCAAGACACTTGTATCAAGGGTGAGGGCAACACTGAAACTAATGGTTAGTTCCACAATTGGGGGAAACATTTTCCATCTGCTTTTTCTGTAAAATGCTTATCTGTCTGATACTTCTCTAAATCTGAGCATTCAGATTAAGACAAACTAGGAAGAAGGATTGGCCATCCACTTCCAAAAAAGCAGGCCTCTGAAAACCCTAAGTACAACAGAATACACATGAGCTAACAGATAAGGAAACTGAGGCAGAGCTTTCAGATATGGAAATACAAAGGAAGAGGAACAGTTGTAAGCACACACTAGTGATCAAAACATGGAATATGAGAACTAGGAATGTAGAAAAATTAGATATTGTTAAGGAAGAAATGGAACATGTAAATATTGCCATAATAGGTATTGTGGAGATTAAATGAGATGGAATGGCATGGGGCATTTTGAGTCAGACTACCATATGATCTATTACTCTGGAGATGAAAAGGCGAGGAAAATGGGGTTGCTTTCGTATTTAAAAAGTCATTTCTAGATCCATCTTGAAATACATTATCGTGTGTGATAGGATAATATCCATACACATACAAGGAAGTTCAGTGAATACCACTATCATTCAGAAAAAATGCATCAACAACCAGAGCCAAGAAGAGGAAATAGACGACATCTACCAACTTTTAAAGTCAGAGATTGATCGAACATGTAATTAAGAAGCATTAATAATAATGGGTGACTGAAATGCAAACATTGGGAACAGAGAAGAAGGATCAGTATTTGGAAAACATGGACTCAGTGACCGAAATGAAGCTAGAGTTAGAATGATTGAATTTTGTACAATCAATGACTTATTCATTGCAAATATGTTCTATAAGAAACATAAACTCAGGTTATACACATGGATTTCACCTGATGGTATGCATAGGAAGGAGTCAGATTGATTCTCTGGAAAGAACCACTGGAGAAGCTCAATATCAGCTGTTAAAACTAGGCTGATTGCGGAACAGACCACCAACTACTCATATGCAAGTTCAAGCTGAAGCTAAGCAACATTAAAGCAAATCCACAGGAACCAAAATACAACCTTGAGTCTATTCCACCTGAATTTCAGAACCATCTCAGGAACAGGTTTGAGGCCTTGAACACCAATGAGCAAAGAAGACCAAATGAGTTGTGGGAGTATATCAAGAGTATCATCCAGAAAGAATGCAAAAGGTCATGACAAAGACAGAGGAGGAAAAAAAGACCAAAATGGGTGTCAGAAGAAACTATTGAATGTTGTTGTTGTTGTTAAGTGCCGTCGAGTCGTAGGTGACACATAGTGAACCTATGAATGAACATTTGCGTGACTTTCATCCTTTCTCCAGGTTCATAGGGTTTCCAGAGATAAGCTATTTACAGAAGTGGATGCCACTCCTGCTTCCAAGCTTGTTTTAACCGGGGAACCCCACCAAACACTATGCACCATGTGTAATCATTATCGCATTTGACACATCAGTGTCACAGTGTTCAGCTTCACAGCAGCCACAAGTTACCTCTGTACAGCAAGTGGACACACCAGGGCTATACAACCTAGAACAATGCTTCACCAAAAAACAATAAAGACAGACCTTAGGGCTGTGGATTGGAGTCACCACCTTTGGCTTGGTAGCATCACTTTTGGTCCCCTAGGCCAACTGGTCTCTCTCTATGTTTTTAAGTGTGGTCGAGTCGTAGGCAACACATAGGGACCCTATGAACTAACATCCTCAACACTTGCGTGACTTTCATCCTTGCTCCAGGTTCATAGAGTTTCCAGAGGCAAGCTATTTATGGAAGTGGATGCCATTCCTGCTTCCAATATTGAATGTAAGATGTATATTAAATATCTAAGTATAGGTACCTGTAGACAATTGTAAAATAATGTAAACATGTTGTTGTAAGGAGGAACGGGTCCTTGGAGAGGGACATCATGTTTGGGAGGGTGGAGGGACGGCGTAGAAGGGGAAGACTCTCTGTGGGGAGGATTGATTCAGTGACTGGGGTAATTGGGATGGGTGTGTCAGAGGCAGTGCAATTGGCACAGGATAGAGCAGGGTTTGGGGCTGTTGTACATACGGTCGCTATGAGTCGCAAGTGACTCGACAGCACATAACAATAACAACAACAATATCCATAGGAAGCACTGATGGCCTAATAGCTGACTCTTCAATGGGTTTTCGTTTGGGTTGGTAGCACAGCTCCTTACCACTAAGCTGCCAGACTCCCTTGTTAAATAACAGCACTCAGAATTTGATTATTTCTACTTGGAAATCAACAACATATCAATGACAATCAAATCCTTGAAAATGGATGAGTTCAACAAAGCATCTGTTATCGATGGAATATAAGGTCACTATGAGTTACCGGCCACTCAATGATACACAGCAACAATAACACAAACTGATCTTGGAACACTATACTAAATAGAAAATGTCAAAGGGTTATCTCAAGAAGACAAAACACAGTACTATAATGAAATAAGTGAAGAGTTAAAAATCCAAAAAGTAAGAACACACTTAGTTAGCATTTCTCAAGCTGAAAGAATAGAAGAACACATTCAAGCCTCACATTGCAATATTGAAGGATTCTATGGGAAAAATAATAAATAAATCAGGAAACATCAAAGGAAGGTGGAAGGAATACACAAATTCACTCTACCGAAAGGATTCGGTCAGTGCTGAACCATTCAGTAAATAGCATGTGATCAAAAATCATTCATAAAGAAGGAAGAAGTCCAAGCTTCACTGAAGAATCTGGCAAAAATTAAGCCTCCAGAAATTGATGGAATGCCAATTTAGACATTTCAACAAAGAGATGCAGCCCTGAATGTGCTCCCTCATGTACGCAAAGAAATTGGAACAAGAGCTACCTGCCAATTGACTAGAAGAGATCTCTATTTGTTCCCAAATTAAAAGACGATGATCCAACAGAATAAGGAAATTATTGTACAGTATTATTAGTATAACATGTAAGTGCAATCTTCCTATAGATTATACAATATTGGGTGAAACAGTGTACCTACAAAAAACTGGCAAATTCAAGAAAATTCAAGCTGGATTCAAAAGAGGGCTGGACTGAGGAATATCATTGCTGATGCCAGATGGATCTTGGCTGAACGTAGAGTGTACCAGAAAGATGTTTACTGTGTTTTTTCAACTGTACAATGGCATTCAACTGTGTGGATCATAATAAATTATGGAGGAAAGGGTATTCCCAAACACTTTACTGTGCTCATGTTAACCTGTAAATGGACTAAGAAGCAGTCATTCAAACAGAACAAGGAGATATTGCATGGTTTAAAATCATGTGTGTCAATATTGCAGCCTTTCTTTACCTATTTAATCAGAATGTTGAGCAAACATCCAAGAGGTTAGCTGCATGAAGAAGAATATGGATGACATCAGGACTAACGGAAGATTACCAACAACCTGCATCATGCAGATGACAAAATCTCTCTTGCCAAAAGTAAGAAGACTTGAATGGCTTATTGCAGAAGAACAAAGACTGCAGTTTTCAATATGGATTCCACGTTAACATCAAGAAAACACAGTCTTCATTATTGGATCAATAGGTCACATCATGATAGACAGAGAAATGCTGAATTTGTCAGGGATTTTATTTCACTTGGTTTCACAATTAACACTCCTGGTAGCAGCAGTCAAGAAATCAAAAGAAATAGTGCATTGGGCAAATCTACTATCAAGGACCTCTTTGAAGTGATAAAGAGCAAGGAATGTCAGTTTAAAGGCTAAAGTGTGTCTGATCAAAGCCGTCACATTTTTCAATTGTATGCATCTGAAAGTTAGACAATGAATGAGGAAGACTTAAGAAGAATTGATGTTTTTGAATTGTGATGTCAGAGAAGAATATTGAATATACTATGGACTGTCAAAAGAACAAATAAATCTGTCTTGGAGGAAATACAACCAGGGTGCTCCTTAAAGACAAAGATGGTGAAACTTCATCTCATATCCTTTGGGTATGTTGTCAGGAGGGGTCTGTCCCTGCAAAAAAAGACAACATGCTTTGAAAAGTAGAGAGTCAAAGAGATGGATTGACAAAGTGACTAAAACAGTGAACTTGAGCATGGCAGAGATGATGAAAATGAAGCAGCCGGGTGTCAAGGTTTCAATTTGTTGTTCATAGAGTGTTTATAAGTCTTAGTTAACTAAATGGTATCAAGAAAGGTAGGGTTGAATAAGTCGAAATGTTTTTATATACTTTTTCTCTAGCTGGATTCAATTTCAAACGTACAAAAGCAGACAAGGTTGCTGGTTTGCTTTGACAAAGATTGTGTTTTGTTCAACTTAGCATGAAGAAGCTTGAAGGAATGGAAAGAAAGGATGCTCTTTGCAAGCCAGTAAATACCACTGAATATCCATTTTAAGTGAGGATATGAAGAGTTGTCAGACAGTGTAAAGATGATAAAATAAATGGAGTGAAGTTTTGCTGGAGATGAAATATTAGAGGAAGAGAGCTGAAAAGTTGATATTTGGAAGGTGGGATATTTAAAATGTTTATTACTAGTTCATTGCAGTTTTGAGTCAAGAAAAGTTAAGGGAATAAACACATTCAAATGTTAAGGGCCTAAATGAGAACAAGTATGGAAATTGGGACAAGACTGGTTTTCTTCCAATAAAGCGAGGACACTGGGTTTTCACAGAGATATATAATTCTCCTCTGATAGGAAAGCTTTAGAAAATTATACTGAAGTCAAGATATACTTGTTTCTTTCAGCAATTGCTAAATTATATGTTATTCCTTGATAATAAAGAAAAAGAAACACATTCATATGTGAATCTTTGACTTTTTGTTTGTAGAAAATTTAGGGATTTTACCCCTTGCTTTTTCCTCTGATAATTTTATACTGAGTTAGTGGAAAACTACAATTCTCCATTATCAATAATTCTATGATGTGAGCTGCTCCAAAACAACAGAAAGTTTACCTAAAAAAATCTTAAAAGGAATCAAGTTATATTAAATTATCCCAAAGAGTACATGTAATTTGGTTCCTCGTTAATGTAATTGTTTCCCAGTAAAAGTGAAATGTGCAATATGCAAATTAAATAATATTGCATGTCAGAGTTTGAAAGAAATATTCATTTTACATTAGAAGTTGGGGTTGGGTGGGGTTTTTTTTCCCCCTAGGAAATCTTGTTCATTTATTTTGAGAGAATTTTTGTTTGTCGTTATTTGTTCAAAACATAATACAATTGTGAGACCCAGTGCCTGCTGGCAAAGTTGGAATAGCTGTCAGCAGGAAATGGCAAACTAATAATAAGTGCTGGTAAAATATTTATATTATAGTTTATTGGGAAGCTGAATGTAGTTTTGTATTTCATTAATGCTTGAGGCAGTACGTAGCAACATATTTGTGCTCCAAAATAAGTGAATAGAATTCTAAATACTGTAGTAACTTATCTTTCAACTATCTGCTGAGAAGAAAAGAATTAATAATAATAAAGCCTTTTAGTAGCTGAAACTTAAGAAATTTTAAACAAGGTCCATAGGGCAGTAATTAGCAGCATCTCACATTCAGTGTTATTGGACACTAGGCTGCTGGATCAACCACTTCTACATGTGGCCTAGTAATTTAGCTCTGGTTCATAATTTTCAATAACAGAGCTATTCAAGAGGGAGGGGTGGTCTTAAACCACCAGAGGACTCAGAAGTATGGTGATGTTCAAGTACAACACTGTGTTTATGTACTCCCCAAAGTGTATCAAAGCCCAGATCCAGAGAAATAAAAGAAAAGTCAAACAAAACAAGCATTAGACTGCGTAAAATAAGGTATGGACAAGGCAAACAGGTGAGGCATTGTTTAGGTGGCTAAGGTAGATCAATATCTATTCTTGCAAGCCAGGAATCCTGCCTACTTTCCTCTGGCGCTCTGCAGATCATCTTACGGCTTGCAGACAAACTGTCGCCTAAATCCAACTGACAGACAACCTATTTCACCCCTGTAAAAATCATACCCATCTTCTCTCTTTGTGGTTCACTGATGGGGGAGAAAAAAACATAACTGCCAAAATTAAATACTGCCAAAGTGGTTTTTACCACATATAAGTGTCCTTTTTCATTAACGTAATTTAAAAAGACAATCCCAACTTTCACATTTAATTCTGATTTGCTCAATAAAACACAAGTATATTCTGAACATAATATTAGTGAGTTTGTGCATTTCAGGGTGTGTGGAGAAGTGGCCACATTTGTCTGAATGCTAAATGTAGATGAACTATCTGGCACATAGTAATATCTCATTAATAAGCATTAACATTTATCAATATTCCTATTACAATATTTTTAAAGATAAGAGAAAGAGATGCATAGAGAATCAATCAGAAACTGATAGGATAGGCTTTTGTATCTTATTTGAAAGTTATAGATTAAATAGGTGATATTTTAGCAAATTTTGAAAAAATATTAGCAAGTTTATGATAGTTGAACTTTGAGCAAACTCTAGACAGTCAAGGTATTTGTTTTAGTGGCACGTTAAAACTAATTTGCTTATTCTGTAAATGTACAAGTTTATGCATGATTTTTAGTAATCTTTCCTTTTCTGGGTTTTTAATCTCAATTGGAAAATAAGAATCAAAATTTTGCTTATAAAAAAGCTTTACATTTCAGTCATATTAAAATTAATTAAAGTCTAAAATCTGCATTCTGGCTCCAAAAAAACCTCAGAAGACTATCCAAACTTCTATGTGAATTGAGCAAAATATGATTTTTTACTATGTATATATGTAAATAAATACATATCATCTTACTGAGTTTTTTTTCCCACTTCATAAATTTAAGAAATCAGGAGACTGTCACCACTGATAAGAGCAGTGGTTATTGCTACTAATAACAAAAGCATCGTGTTAGAGAAATTACAGCAAAGGCCACTAAACTATATGGAAGCTATAAGAAATGTTAATGATCCTCTTAATTTTGCTTTGCCAAACAGGAGACATTTTCTATTTTTTTACAATATCTTGAGTATAACATTTATTAAGGCATAATCTTTTCATATGTACATGATAACTTACATCTTTCGTTTTTTTCAGATGTTCATATCAAAACCCAACACCCTCTGAATTGACCAATAAAAGAATGACAATTTTAATGTAATATTTAAAATACTGTATGTCAAGGTTGAATGTTTATTTTAATGCTTGTACAGATTTTACCTTAACCTTGAAAGTAGAATAAGCCATAGTTTGGCTGATGCATATCATATCTCTGAGTAATAAGAACATGTCTTTTTGTCTCTACTATCAGTTTTCTGCTTACCTCTTTACAATATAAGAAACGTGATTTACTTATCAGGTTGAAATATTTTATATCTATCCTCATCTATTTCTGAAACAGTACTTATAAACAAACATGTGTTTAATTAAACAACTACTCTACTCCTAGCAGAACAAAACAGTTTGATTATATTCATTTAATAGTAAACCATACAATGACAATTTAAAGAAAACATCTCCAACTTAGCAAGAAGCTATGCTTATACGAATTTAAAATCAAGACACATGATCATAATGAAAATAAAATATAAAAAGGCCCTGTCTTTCTGATACTGAAACTAGTTTTCTCTTAAGTTAAAATTAATCTTACTTTACATTACTAATTGTCATGAAAAGTTATATTTACAAGTCAGTAGGTTGCTTTGTTGCTAAAACTTTTTAAAATAGAAACAACTGTGATTTTACTAAAGAATGAGTTTTACTTTTTGAGGGTGACTCGATGGCACGTAACAACATGCATATGACTGATTTTCACATCTACAAGTTACAATTCTGAGGTATGTTAGCAGTATTCTAATAAGAAAGACTATAATTATGTAAACTCAGCTGAAAAATTGGACATGCTTTTAAAATGTATATGATTTTGTAAGGAAACCTAGTTGTACAGTCCTTAGCAAGTTGCTTTACTAAACAAAAAGGTGTATGATTATGCATGTGTCTGTTTATACTTGTACATGTGTAAATACATATATTTAAATATTTATTATATATATATATATATATATATATATATATGATTGTTTGAAAAGCAAGAATACATAGCATTTTTAAATTTCACATTCTGAAATAATACTTTTGCATTGGTAACCTAAAGCACTGGGTAATATAAGTAAATTTGGTTTTACTACTTTAGTGAGAACAAAGGAAAATTTAAAATTGGATTCTGACCTAATCAAAGCCATAAGTTATGTTTTTAAAGCATGTATTATTAGAATCCTAATTATCTCTATTTGTGTTTGTTTAGTTAGGTAAACAGATGAAACATTTCTGATCCAGATGTGACAATCTCGGTGCTGTCATTTACCTTTCAAGGATCATAGAATTTTTGCTTTTAACACATTCCCTCGAGTACCTACATGTTTTCATTATAAACTGGTAGTTGAGAAAACATGTCAGATGCTAAATACAAAATCCACCATGCAGGAAACATGGAGAAATGTAACAACTGTTTTGGAAGAAAATGTCTTGAAGTCAACTTACATAAAATCTTAAATGATTTGCCAATGAATTTCAATTAGCATTTATGTTAAACACAACATTAAATGCTAAACAGTTTCTGCTTAACCACTATAGGACTGAAGCTTATTTTTATCAAATATGCTTGACTGACTATGCAAAAAAGCCAAAACGCCTGTGTTTTTAATATAAAAGTTTAGTGATAGAAATATAGAATTTATAATCCCAATTTAAGAGACAAAAGGGGAAAAATAATGAGAATCTAGAGCTCTCAAACCTGTTTAAAAGTTAATACTTTATATACAATTACTTACAGTACATGCAGCACTCAGGGTGATAATTTTTATATGAATATTCAATAAATTGCATGTCCAAATAGAATGAAAACTTAGAAACTCTTGAAAAGGCTCACATTCATTAGAGTAGATGAAAATTAAAGATGTAGGATGATTGTGTGTAAAGAATAACTCCAATTGACATCTTAGTAAATTCTTTCTAGGCTTCATCAATAATTATTCTTAAGGAGAAAAAAATAATTCTGTACCATTATATAATCAATAAAATCAATATAAAAGATAGATATTAAAGGCAGCCAAGTCTATAAATACATTATTTTAAAATATTTAATAATAATTCTTATATGACTTGTATTTCTACTTAATAACATTATAAAATGTCATTTTCTATGTTTTGCATTCATATTTGAAAACATTATCTCTCACAGTATTATTCAACTGAGTGGTATGCATTTTCAATTAAAGAACTAGTGCATTTATTGATATTCATTTTTCTACAGTTATTTATTTAATAAAAACAAAGGTTGGTTAGTCTAGCATTGAAACTAAGATGAAGGTGTTATTTTTAATTCTTTAACCTTTCATTTTCAAACAGGTAATCATATGAAAAAGTTTTAAATGTACTAAAATGTAGCTAGAAAGCAACAAATACAACATGTAATAATTATAATTATTGTGTTAGATACTAAAAGCAACAATAAGTGCATGCATATAATCATTGAAGAAAAAGGTCTATTTGTAACTTCATTTAATTATCAAAAGGATCATTGAAAATATATCTTAATGAGCATTACAAATGTATTTTCTGATAAATATGAACAATACCAGATAATTTGGCTTGATTCCACAATTAATACTTTTAGCACCAGAAGTCAGGAAATCAAAAGATTATTTTGAAATTCATTGTAAAAATCTACTGTCAGGGACCTCTTTAGAGTACTGAAAAGCAACGATGTCAGTCTAGAGATTAAAGTGCACCTAAGCTAGGCCATGGTCCTCACACTTACTTGTTATGCATCAGAGTTGGACACTGACTAGGGATAACAGAAGAGGAATCAATGCCTTCGAATTGTGGTCCTGGAGAAGAGTCTTGAACATATCGTGGACCACCAAGAAAACAAATATATCTGTCTTGGAGAGGATGAAACCAAATATTTCCTTAGAGGTTAGGATTTTGAAGCTTCCTATCACATAATTTGGGCACGTGGCTAGGAGAGACCAGTCCTTGGAAAAGCGTAGAGGGACAGCGCTAGAGAGGAAGACCCCAGATGAGATGAGATGGATTGATACAGTAACTGAGGCAATGGAGGTTGGTGTGTTGGAATTAGTGAGACTGGCTCAGGACAGGGCAGGCTTTAGGGTCGCCATGGGTCCCTGGAGACTCGATGGCATATAACAACAACAATAACAAGATATCAAAATAAAATAAAAATTCATATGCACATATTATTTATGAAAATAATTAAAAACAGCTATTCCTTCCAAAAGAGTGCCAGTATGATTGCAATTATTACAGTAATAGCCATTTATGAAAATAAGAACACACAGTCTCCAACAGATTATTAGTAAAACTATAATACTGGCATTGAGTGCCAGTAATCATCATTTGCAATGTTAGTTAGACTGTAAAATAAATAAGAAAGTTTAATCTATTAATCTTCAAAGAAGAAATATCAGCATTAAATTATTAAAAATCTGTCTTCTGGTGAATCAATCATGTGATTATTTTAATACAGGGAATAATCTCATCAGTAAGGTACAATTCTAGAAAAAAGTCCTATCTTGGGATAATCATAGCAAAGCTTGCACTGTATGCAAAGTTTGCCATCACAGCAATTCTCCAAAGGAAAAAAAATTTCTTAAACCTAAAGTTATCAGTCTGCTGCTATTCAAATATTGCAGTCACTTAGAAATAGTAGTTAACAAGGGAGGAGGGAAACACTCTTCTAAAAGCACTGCCTTTTTTGATACTTCATTCTAGCAAAACAATTCTATATTTACTTATTTTGCAGTTAATCTCAATTCTAAATCTGAAAGTATGTTCTCAATAACAAGTATAATAAAAGAATGCTGAGATAATGATACAAGATGATAAAAGCAAAGAAAATGCTCATTTGAAGATGCAATCTCTTTCATATATACCCGCTTTAAATGCAAATGAAGTAAAATAAGTTATTTCACCAGAAAATCTCTCTAGAATCTCTATAGAAAAAAAAATATCAAAAACACATAGACTAACTAGACTCCAAACCTTCTTGGCAAAGGCTTTCTAATGTGAGATACATGCTGTTTGTTAGATACAGTCGAAGGACTACAATTCTTAGTGCCTCTAGAAACAACAGATTTGTCAGTTTCGCTATCCTGCACCATCATCATGGTCTCTGCCATGCTCAAGCCTGCTATTATAGTCACTGTGTCAAGTAATTCATCTTTTGAGGAAATTTCTCTTTAACTGGCCCTTTACCTTTCCCGCATTTCAAAGGCATCAGTTCCTCTTCTGTGATCCTTAATCATTGTCTAGTTCTCAGATGCATAGCAAGTGATGGAAAATCCTGGCCTGATCCTACACCTTAGTTTTCAAAGTGGCATCATTGTTCTTCAGTAAGTTGGAGAGATCTCAGAAAGCAGACTGTGTAAAATGTCTCCTGATTGCTGGTACCAAAGGTGTTGATTAAACAGTAATCATTGACCATTTCAATTTTTTCTCATCTATCATGATGTTGCCTATTAGTCTGTTGCTGTTGTTGTTGAGCTTTGTTGAGTCAGAACTGACCCACAGCTGACCCTCCAGTGGGTTTTCAGAGGTAGCTAATCACACTAGAGGAGATTGCCCATCCTTCTGCTGCAGAGCTTTATGGATTTGAACTGCAAGCCTTCAGGATTGCAGCAAAACTTCTGACCAGTAGGCCTCAAGAGCTCCATCTATCTAGTGGTGTCTAGTGGTGAAGATTTTTGTTTTCTTGATATTGAGATGTAATCCATACTGAAAGCTGTAGCCTTTGACCTTCTGCAGCAAGCACTTCGAGTCATCCTCACTTTCAGCAAGCAAGGTTGTATCATATGCATAGGCAGGTTGTTGATGAGTCTTTCACCAATCCTGATGCCACATTCTTCTTCACAGAGTCCAGCTTCTTAAATGATTTGCTCAGCATACAAACTGAATAGGTATAAATAAAAGATACAACCCTGATGCACATCTTTCTTAATTTTAAACTATGCAATGTTTTCTTATTCTTTTTAGACAAAGCTTCATGTTCTAGGTACAAGTTTTGTATGAGCTTAATCAGGTATTCTGTGATTCCTATTCTCAGTGTTGTAATTCACACAGTCAAATGCTTTTGCATAGTCAATAAAACAAAAATAGACATTCAGCAAGTCTATGTATTGAACAGTGACATTCTTGGTGTCATTGCCTCTTTTAAACCCAGAGTGAACTTCTAACAGTTCTCTGCCAATGTATTGTTCTAGTTGGTTTTGTGTGATATTCAGCAATATTTTGCTTGCATGTAATGTTAATGCTATTATTTGACAATTTCCGCATTCTGAGCTGTGGTATTGGAGAACAGCACTGAATATCCCCTAGACTGACAAAAGAACAAACAGATATGTCTTAAAGAATGCAGCCAGAGTGCTCCTTGGAGGCAAAGGGGGTGACAGTTTTATCTCACATAAATTAGTCTGGTTGTTAGGAGAGGCTATTCCTTGGAATGAGATGTCATGCTTGGAAATGTGGTCAGTGAAAGAAAGGAAGATCCTCAATGAAATGGATTGATATGGTGACTGCAGCAATGGGCTCGTGTATGTCAGAAATGATGAAGATGGAGCAAGGTAGGATAGGTTTCAAATCTGTTGTTCAGAGGCTCACTATGAGTCATACTCAACTCAATAGTACCTAAAATAACAACCGCCTTTCACAATATTATGTCGTTTTCCAAAAAAAGACTAGAGCCTCCTGACAATATGCCCAAAGGATTTGAGACAGCATTTCACCATTCTTGCCTATAAGGAACACCCTGGTTGCACTTCCTCTAAGACAGATTGTTTTGTTCTTTGGCAGTGCTTAAAAAAAATACACCTTCCCAACACTACAATTCAGAGACATCAATTCCTTTTTGATATTCCTAATTCATTCCACATGCATATGAAGCAATTGAAAATACCATCACTTAGATCAGGTATACTTTAGTCTTTAAACTTAAATCATTGCTATGTATCACTGTATAGACGTCTTTGACAGCAGATCTTCCCAATTAATTATGCCTTTTGATTTCTTGACTGGTTTTACCAGAGGTGTTAATTATAGAGCCAAGTAAAAGTTATCTGTATAGCTATATAAAATTATATGCAAATATATTTTGTAGACATTGGACTAATAAAAAAACAAGCTATCTCTCTTGGAATTGTCACAGTGCTCCGCAGTAGCAAGGGTGGTGAGACTTTATCTATCTTTCATACCTTAAGCATATTGTCAAGAAAGACCGTTAGAAAAATGATGTCTTACTTGGAAACATAGATGGTCAGTTAAAGAGAGGAGAACAATAAATGAGATGAATTGACAAAGTGGAAACAGTGGAAAGATTGTAAAGACGGAACGAGATGGGGTAGAGTTTTGTTCTGTTGTATCTAGGATCACTGGCTGATATCTGATCAACTACAATATTGTGTAGGCAAGAACACCTCACCAACTTTAACTCCTAAAAATGTAGAAAAGAATCATGAAATTTAACTTTGTTGACAATAGTTTTTGGTAGACTTGTAAGGTAGAGAAAAACTTTTGTGTTCAACAAACAAATTTCTTTTTCCTCTTTAACACCAAACAAACTGAAATTCATTGTCATCTTGTCCATTCTGTCATACAGCAACCATATCAGACAGATTGAACAGCCAGATAGAGTTTCCAGGATTGTAAATCTTTATGAAAGCAGTTTGCCACATCTTTCTTCTTCTGAGCAACTAACAGTTTCAAATATCCCACCTTTTGATTATCAGTCAACTATACTAAGGTTCCTTTTTTCTCATCCAAACACATAGATAAATTAAACCTCTCTTATAACTTGGTTGTATCATGTGACAGACTTCAGGCTAATAGAATGAAGAATTACCCTCCACCCCTAGAATCAATAAACTTTCCTCCCTGTCCACTGTAGAGGAAATACTGGGGGACTCCAAAGCCCTGCAAGATTGTACAGCAATCCCAGAGTCCTGAATGACTAAACAGGATGATATGGATTAAAGTCCCACTATCATTCTTCATTATAATGTAACTTGATGGAGTACTACATCTTGATTATGTTAAGACATTGAAACTTGGGAGAGATTAAAATATTATTCCTTCATTAATTTATATATTCATTAAATATTATTACAAAACAGTAGCACATGCCTAAAAGTAGATACAATTTTGTTTCTGATGCCATAAATTGTTGCAAGAAGAAAATGCCCACCTTCCTTTTATGGAGTTACTTGGGGGTTTGAATGTTAGAACTTTTCATTAGCAGTCTGAGACTTTATGTCTTGTAGCATCAGGGCTCCCAAAACTAATTGTTAGGAATAGAAAAGAATCTGGAGCTTCAGCGGAAAGTATAAGGGAATGTTGTCCCTGTCCTAAATACTAGGAGTAGTTTTTTAAAAACTGTCCAACTTTAAGTACCGATTCCTATCAGAGTCTTCTTTCCAAATCATATTCTAAATATATTTCATCTTATTATTTTAATATTATTGTTAACCTTGGTGATAAATTCTCAAAGCATTAGCTATAATTATTGCTAACCAAACTATGGGCCCAACACTAAACAGCTTGTGAGACTATCTCACTAATTTCTAAATAACCCTAAAGAACATGTTAATACTATGATTAGTATATGGAGGAAACTGATAAAAGTTAGGATGAAATATTAGCTAGTAAATGAATATAAGACTCAAAAGCGATTTTGACTTCATGTTGTTGTTACCGTTACGTGTTGTCAAATCAGAATCAACAACTCCTTACCTACTAGTCCATGAGAGCTCCCTTTTGAGTTCATAATAATTTTTTAATGTATAATTGCATGTTGCAAGGAGGGAGGGAATCAGTCCTTGGAGAGAGATGTCATGCTTGGGAGGTTAGAGAGACTGCGCAGGAAAGGAAGACCCTCAATGAGATGGATTGACTCAGTGACTGGGGTAATGGGGATAGGTGTGTCAGAAATAGTGACATTGGCACAGGATAGGGCAGAATTTGGGGCTGTTGTACATAGGGTTGCTATGAATTTCAGGTGACTCAATGGCACATAACAACAATCACATTATACAGATGATACAACCTGCTCATTGAAACTGAGGAAGATCTGAAACATCTTCTGCAGAAAGTCAAAGATTGTTGTCTTTAATATGGGCTGAAGCTCAACATCAAGAAAATAAAGATTCTCATCACTGGCAAATTGGCAGCATCATGATAAATGGAGAAGAGACTGAGATTGTCAACAATTTCAGCTTGTTTGGGTCCACAATTAACACTCTTGGAACGGATAGCTAAGAAATCAAGACAAATTGGATTAGGAAAGTCAGCTGTCAGGGACCTCTCCAGAGTACTGAAGAACTGAGACGTCAGTCTAGAGATTAAGAAAATACTTGATCCAGACCATGGTCTTCAAAATTACTTGCTATGCATCAGAGAGCTGGATAATGAATAAGCATGACAGAAGAATTGATGCCTTTGAGTTGTGGTGCTGGAGAAGAATATTGAATGTATAATACCATAGATTGCCAAGAGAACAAACAGCTTTATCCTGAAAAGGATGAAACCCTTTTGCTGTCTGGAAGCAAGGATTTTGAAGCTCTGTCGGACACAATTTGGGCATATTATCAGAAGGGATCAGTCCTTGGGGAAGGATATTGTGTTTGAAGTGGTTGAGGGACAATGCATGAGATGAAAACCCTGGATGAGATAGATTGACACAGAGGGGGGGGGCAGCAGGGGAGAGTGTGTTGGAGACAGTGAGATTGGCTCAGGATTGAATGGGGTTCACAGCTATTGTGCATGGGGTCGTTATGAGTTGCAAGTGATTCTTAGCATGTAACAACGACAACATTATATTATAGGTAATCCTTGACCCTAATAAATTACTAATTGAGTAATGATAATGTGCTTCAACTACTTTCCTTCACCAGCCACTCCTTTGGAGAAAGAGAAGCAATCTCCTCTCCTTAACATTTACAGCTTTGGAAACTAGGCAGAAGATCACCATGAGTTGGATCAACTCACCAACTCGATGGCAGTAAATTTTGTTTTGGTATTCTACACATAAACAAAAGGTCATTGTATATACATTTATCTGAAACAGAAAGAATTGACCAGAAAGGACTGACCTTGGCAAGCATACTATACTTCTTATACTGAAAGCCTTAGACCTTGACCTTATGAAGATGCTAAAAGTTGGTGCATCTTTCAAAGGCAGGTACAACGTAATCACTATTGTGTCGCAGCAACCTCATTAAGGTTATGCCACCCAATGTGATAACTCATGATGTCACTCCCCACACTCCTGCATATTTCCTACACCTTAAAAGACCATGCATAATTCTTAGTAATGTTTATTATCAGTTTTAACCATTGAATAACATGTGATATAGTTGCAAACTGACTAATATTACTTAAGATTATATGAACATGAACACCACAAATGTTATTAGTTACTGAGGGCAAGCTGCTGTTGTTGTTCCCCTCTTCCTTCAATTACTATTTCTTTCACAAAAAGAAATTTTTTGGTATAGTTTCACAAATATTAGTGATCACAATATGTAGTTAAAATACTAGAAAATTTAGTAAAGCAAGTAACTATAAAAACACTGGCCATATTAAAAATATAGTATGTGCCTGTAGTACTTGCACAATAAAGCACGTCATCCAAAGCTCTGACCTGAGTCCACTTTATGTTTCAAAAAGTTAATTAGCATAGTTTTAGCCTTGTAGGTATACTGATACATATAAACAGGGTTTATGAAAAGGCTTTTTATTGTCATAAATAACAATAGGAATATTTTTATAATAAAAACTTTCTGATTGAATTCGGCACAAAAATTGTACATTCTTGTGACATCCATTCTGACAGTGTCACCATGTACACTTTCATGTTCCCTACACTCCCCCAGTGATTCTGACCCAAGAGTCATTATGATTTAGGATGAATAACACAAATTAAAAAACTGTGAGTGCCAAGGATACATAATTAGTTATGAAAGGTAATTGCAGAAGAAAACAATGGGTAATGTGTGATTTACAGCCTCAGAAAGCCAATGATTGTCAGCCACTGTCAGTTCCAACTTGATTGAGAAGATAGATTGCCTTCAATATACACGAAGTTTTTGTGATTCATATATTTTCTAAGAGGATAATTATTTTTGTAGCTAAATAATAATTAAAATACTCCTAGAGAAACAAGGAGTCAAGGCACTTTTATTAAAAGAATATTTAATAAGCATCAACTTTAAGATCAGAATGACCTTGGCATTGGAATTGAAGTCTTGCCAGCACCTCTTTCATTATAATCTTTAAGAACCAACACAAATAAGAATGAAAGGGTAAGAGAATACACAATGAAAAATTCCAATTTACAAGAAATTAGTGAGGATAGATAATTTTTCTTCCTTTCACATAAAGCAGTATATTCACAAGATTCAATCAATTATCCTAATGTAACTCTTGATTCCTGTGGTAAACCCTTCAAAAACTTTGCCCAGAAAAAGCACCACAGCTTTATAATGAAACCAACTTTTATGCTGAGGTCTATAAGGATATGTGATCCACTGTACATAAAATTTCTCCAACTATTTGCTTATTGAGGAATAAGGATGTTAATTTAAGGACTAAGGTGTGCCTGATTCAAGCCATGGTCTTTACAATCACTTGTTATGCATCTGAGAGCTGGACAGTGAATAAGGGTGACAGAAGCAGAATCTATGCCTTTAAGCTGTGGTGTTGGGGAGAGGAGCACTGACCATCTCATGGACTGCCAAAAGAACAAACAAATACATCTTGGAGAGGGTGCAACCAGGGAGCTCTTTGGAGGCAAAGATTATGAGGCTTCGCCTCACATCCTCTGGGCATGTTGCTAGGAGGAGCTATTCTTTGTAGAGGGAGATTATGCTCAAAAGGGTAAATGGTTGGTGAAGGAGAGAAAGACCCTTGATTAGGCAGATGGACATGGTAACTGCTGTAATGAGCTCTAATGTGTCAGGAAGTGTAAGAATGGCACAGGATAGGAAAGCATGTAGGTCTATTGTTCATAGGGTTGTTATGGATCATTCTTAATGGTACCTAACAGCAACAACTACATACATCAAACTAGTAAGCAAAAGCATGGTAAAATGATGCTATTCCAGATTCATAGGTTAATATAAAATCAAGCTTTCTCAAGCTTTATGTTGGCACAGTGGCATGTGCTTCAAGAGCAAAGTCCAATGACACAGTACTAGTGTTCATTTTCCAACTAGGCAAATGCCAACAAGGCACTCTTTCCCACAATCAAATGTGTGGGAGATACTAAATGCAATAATAAGGCTAATTAACCCACCAGGGTGCATCAAGATTGGAATGATTCAGTCAGACAGAAACAAACAAGTTTTATTCATTTATTATTATTTCTTCTTTATCCGTGGAGCCAGAGGGTGGGAAGATGACCAAGAATTTAAGATACTGAACAGATCTGGATGAACCATAGTTTAACTAGAGTATGGAAGATACTGTAGAAAGAACTTTTTAAAACAGACAAAATACTGAAACAACTTTCACTATGGAAATAGGCTGATCATTGAAGAGCATGTCTTTCATTGCCAAATGTGTTTCTTCCTGAATCCTGGTAATCAATTTGTGTTGGAGAACTTCATTCTTGGAAACTTCTGGTTGATAACAGTACATGGATGAATAGATACCTTTGGATACAAAGAAGATGATCAAGCCATCAACCTTCTTGGTACTGACCAATGAAAAAATCTCTGAAAAGAATAACATAAAAGAGACAAAAAGATAGTAAGAAACAATAAAATTTTTTTATAAATATACAAATATATAATGTTTAAAACAAGGTAAAAATAAAAATTATATTAATACTATATTATTTGTTGTTGTTAAGTGCCGTCAAGTTGTACACAACTCATAGTGACCCTATGAATGAAAGACCTGAGCACTGCTCATAGAGTTTCTGGAGACAAGCCATTTGGGAAGTGGATGCCACTCCTGCTTCCAAGCTTCTTTTAGTCAGGAAGCTCCACCAAACACTGTCCACCATGGGTAAACCATTATCACATTTGGCATATCAGTGTCACAGTGTTTAGCATCACAGAAACTACAAGTTACCTCTGTACGGCAATGCACAGACCAGTGCTAGACCACAAAGAAGAATGTTTGACTAAAAACAATTTAAACCAGTCCTGGGTGCCCCAGATTAAAATCACCCACCTTGGGTGTGGTAGCATAACTTTCTGTCCACTAGGCCAACGTAGCTCTATGTTGTCATTGTTATATACATTATTAAAATTATTATAGTATGCCAAATTCATAATGATTTCCCAACATGGACGGTGTTTGGTAGAGCTTACAGTTGTGAAGCAGGAGTGGCATCCACTTCCTAAACCACATGCCTATGGAAATTCTATGACTTTGGAGAAATGACGATAGTTATAGAAAGGTATTAGGTCTTGTCATAGAGTCACTGTGAGTTGTGCTCAACTCGACGGCAATCAACAGCAACATGTCATTAGGGTGTGCTGTTAGTGTAGTCCTATGACAGTTGGGCCACTAACCCAAAGACTGCACCTTTCTGGTGATTTGAATCTTCAGCATCTCCTGGGGAGAAAAAAGGGCAACCTCCTTCCATTTGATTGACAGCCCCACAAAGCTATTGGAGGGTGAGCTACGAAACCATTCTGACTAGTCAGTAATGAGAGTATGTCATAAGTGTGGGTATTTCTATCTAAATAAATATCGTCTAGTATCATAAAAATCAGGTTTATTCTGAGTTTTGTTGCTATTATATGCTTCTGAGTCAGAAGCAGCTTAGACTTGACCTTCTAGTGGGGTTTAAGAGGTTGTAAATCACACAGATGGATAATGTACATATTTCTCCCATGGAGCAGCTAGAAAATGTCAAACACCTGCCTTTTAGTTGGCAGCAAAACTCCTTACCACTGGACAAATACAGTTATCTTAACTCTGAATACTCCAGTTTTCTAAGGAAAGTGAAAAAGAACATATATGAACAAACTTGGATATAATTGAACATATGCACAACCTCTTACCACGAAAAAGATTAAAGACATTTTCATGATTCTTTTCAGAATTATAAAAATGTGAAGTAATTTTAACAAAGTAATATTTACAGATCTTCAAATTTTCTTAGTATCCTCAGTTCTTAGAAATTATTGGAACTCTAAAAGACACAGAAAATCAAATTTGCCAGTTATCACATTATTGCACTAGACTCTGCTTAATAATAGTATTTCAACAATAGCAAACAACACATTGAACCACATCACTGAGGGGTTATCAAAAGAAACGTGCAATCTTATATGTTGGTCATATTTTCCCACAGTTAAATCTATTTTACAGTACATTATTTTCTATGGTGAAGTATCTGACCCTCGTGCAGGTTTTCTGAGGAGGAGACTGCCCATTCTTCTCTACAGAGCAGCTTGTGGCCTCAAACTGCATACCTTCAGGATTGCAGCACAGTTTCTAAACACCAGGACACAACAGTTCAACTAAGTTTAAGAAAAGTATTAAATAAAAAATGTTTTTATTGTTACTGTCTAAAAAGAAAAAAGAAATGCAAAATTCTAAGAGTATGTATTCCATTTAAAAAAGTAAATAATGTTTACTAAAACACTCAAAATAGTATTTCATTCTTCTGTACATGGAGTTGCTATGAGTTAGAGCCAATCAGACAGTACCCAACAACAAACTAGATGAAATAATGAATAGAAGCTAAAAAAAAAAAATTAATATGGAAAACCAAAAATTTTACTGTGTTTTCGCTATAGCTTTTGGTTTGCCTTTTTTCAATCACCGTAACTTTTTTTCCTATAATTACATTTTATTAATTTTCATAAACATTTACAGAGATTTTGGGTTTCCATTCATTCATTGTTGCACTATTCTCTCTACCCTCCTCCCA
>NW_006399834.1:6755733-6780056 GCF_000299155.1 Elephantulus edwardii | reverse complement strand
ATCTGCAAAAGACTCAAGCAAGACCCACACCTCACTCCATACACAAAAACCAACTCAAGGTGGATCATGGACCTAGGACTAAAACCAAGGACTATAAACTCCATTATACAAAAGCTAGGAACAACACTAGAAGTCCTAATCCACAACGATCACTGTAACTTAATAGTACGCACATAATAATTTAATGTTACATTTTCCTGCTGTTGTCGGTAGCCCTGGAGTCAATACCTACACATGGAAATCCTACGTGTGCACAGTATGACTATTCCACAAAGCCTTCGAAGTTGTAAACCTTTGTTTCTTTTTTTAAATTTTTTTATTATTCGTTTCAATGAAAATTTACAGAGATTTTGGATTTGCATTCATTCATTGTTGTAAATTTGTAAACCTTCTGAAGCTCAGTCTTGAAGGTGTCTCTGGGTGGGTTCACACCACTACTTTTCCTGTTAGAATTAACCATTTAACTATTTTTACTACTCAGCCTCTTTAGACTTCTCCTTTATTGTTTTCATCGTATATTGAGTCAGAACCAACCCATACATGGTCCTTAAGCGGGTTTTCAGAGGCAGTTAACTGCAGGGAGAAGACTGCCCAGCCTCCCACAGAGCAGCATGTGGATTCAAACTACGTGCCTTCAGGATTGCAGCGGAGTTTCTTTTCTTTTCCGATGGCACATAACACCACCACCAACACAGCATTTATAGCTCAGTGGTAACTCGATTCCAAAACAAAACCACGTAATATAGATGCATTTTCAAAATAATAGTATTTCATCATCATTTGACTAATGCAGTGTCGTTTCTCACCACTAGGCCACCAGAGCTCCTTAAAATAAAAATAATCTTCAAGGTGTCCTCCATCTTTCCTTTCAAGGAAGAGGGACTGTCCTTTTGGGAGGTAAGTTTCTAACAAATTTAACTTTACTTTTTACCTTTAAAATTTACCTAAAAGAATCTCAAACTCAGTTGTAATGAAGGAAAATGCTCCTCTCCCCCCTGCTGTAAAATGGGACTGATATCAGGGTGGGAGTAAGACTGAGAAAAACTGGATAAATTGTGTATACTGCACTGAAACAGATGAGGGAGTGAATAATTTAAAAGCGATGTATGATAGGGTATTATGGTTATCACAAGAGTCCACAATTAAGGTTGCATAGTAGAATGTACTTGGGGCGGTGGGAGGGGTGCAGGGGGATTGTGTAACAGGGAGGGAGTGTTTCTTTTACTTTTGAAAGAGAGGAGCGAACTGGGGGACGGGGGGAGAGGGCTGGGCGGGGAGAGAAGTGCAGCAATGAATGAATGGAAATCCAAATTCTCTGTAAATGTTCATTAAAATTATTAAAAAAAGAGAAAATGCTTTTCTTAAGAAAATATAACTTGGTAAGTGTTCAGGTCTTTTGTTTATAGGGTCGCTATGAGTCATCTACGACTTGATGGCATTTAACAACAACACCACAATCCTATAAATATATTCTAAAAGACAATTCAAATTCTAACAAGTCATTATCATGAGGCTTCACTCCCAGTAACATCATTAAACAGAAAACACTATCCTCCATCAAAGACGTACCTGTGACAAAATTTCTGTGAAAATAAAATATTAAAAAAGCTTAATCTTATTTCAAATGTGGTGGTATCTCCATGCAAAAAACAGGAAAGTAAAAGGAATAACAAGCATATATAAAAGTTCTTTTTTAAAATTATGGGAATAATGGTGCCTGTTGTTGTGTACCATTGTGTCAGAACTAAATCATAGCTGACCCTCCCATGGGTTTTCAGAGGCAGTTAATAGCACCGGAGGAAACTGCCAGTCCTCCTACGGAACAGCTGACAGACTTGAACCTTTGGGTTTGCAGCACAACTTCTTGCCTCTAGGCCATCAGACTTGTTTCCACATTTAAATGATGAAACACACACAGAGGAAAGCCCAGTCAAGTTTTAACATTCAGTCAGAAAAAGAAAATGCTTAGATCCTGTGAATTACCTGTCTTGTTTTACAGGTAGCACCTGTATTGCTGCCACACATCTGTGGAAGCACAGATCAGCCAACTGTTAATCAAGGATCACTTCCCTTCAAAGTGGCTGATGATCCACTGTTAAAACAGCTTATAAAAATAACTTCTCCATCAAAAAGGTGCTTCAGGGTTTTCAGGCACATCTCACCATCCTTGCTAGCTTAATGCGTGTTTGAAAGTTAATTTCTCATTAATATTTAAAGACAAAATGATTTCTGAACAAATTTAAATTATCTATCACATTTTAGAAATAAAACAATATTGGCATTATTTTTCATTTCAATTACAAGGAATGATATAGTGTCCAAGATTGGCTTTTAAAACTGTTAATGAGCCCTGGCAATGTGAAAAAGATATGGATTAGGTAGATGTAATGAGATATGATTAAAGGGTGCAGGCACTGAAGGGTGTTGGAAAAATTCTTTTCAGAAACAGTGTAATTAGTGTCTGATAAAAGTACTTAGTAGATAAGATTTTTGAAGAATAAAGGTTAAGATAAACACATACTTTACGACAAACCTGCTTAATTTTTTTCCCTTCGGTTCTTTTACTTACTCAATATTATGTTGAAGTTTCATACTTAAATAACATTTGTAGAATACTTGATGCAATTCTACCAGACAATTAGAGTGTTTTAATTGTGAGACATGGAGAGCAGAAAATGTGTTGAAATATCTTATTCCATTTTCAGTGTACATTTCTTTGTTGATTTATGTAATGTAGCTAATAATATGCAACCTACCCTACTTTTAAACAAACAAATGAACTTTTAAAATGTAAGATTTCCATAAGTTGCTAAGCAACTCCAACAGCATATTTTATTAATTTAATAAATCACACTTAAATGACATATCCTTGATTAAGATTTCTAACTTCAAGGAAAGTAGAAAATCCTAGCAGTTACTCTTTTGAATTTTCTATTTCTGAGGCCTCAGGGCTAGGCAGAAACAGTGCAGTTTTCAGAGGTACATTTCCCCCCACTATACAAAGAAAACATACTTTCAATAGAAAAAGTCCCTATAATAGAAGTCAGGCTCTGGGACACCTGAGCTAGATAGTGTCTGAGCTTTGTTTCCATAAATCAGTTTTTCTCAACCTTGGCAATACTGAAATTTTTAAGCCGATAACGTGATTGGGTGCTGTCGTGTACATTTCAGGATGTTTAACAGTATCCCTGGTTTCCACCTACTAGATGCCTTTATTGCCTCCCCCAGATAATTGTTATAGCTATAATCTCTCGAAACACTGCCAAATCCTGTGGGGAGCAAACTGTCTTCCGCAACTAAATAATATATACCTTAAATAAGAAAAATATTTTGAGCTTAATTTTCAATGAAAATGTCTTGAGGTTAGTCACTTAACATCCCCCATTATTATATACTGTCTAGGTGGAAGACACTCATAGTTGACCCTCCAGTGGGTTTTCACCAACAGTAAATCTCACAAGAGGAGATTGTCCATCTTAACTACTGCAAAGCAGCTGGGGGATTCAAACTGTGTGCCTATGAGTTAACAGTTCATCTCTTTACCACTAGGCCATGAAAGCTCCCTCAATATTGTTGTTGTTGTTATGTGCCATGAGTCAGTCACCTGCAACTCACTCATGTCAACCCAATTTACTTTCGCTTTGAAACCTGTCATCTCCTGAGCCAATCTCATTCTTCCCAACAGATCTAGTCTCATTTCTCCAGTCATTGAGTCAATCCATCTCATCCTGGGTCTTCCTCTCCACCTTCCAAGCATGATGTCCCACTCAGAGGACCGTCCCTCAAGGCCACATGCCAAAATATGTGAGATAGAGCCTCAAAATCCTTGCCTCCAGGGAGCAGCATGGTTTCACCATTTCCAGGTCAGACTTGTTTGTTGTTCTGGCAGCCCACTCTTCTCCACAGGTCAAAGGCATCAATTCTTTGTCTATCATCCTTAGTCATTGTCTGACTTTCTGATGCACAGCAAGTAATTACGAAGACCATGGCCTGGATTAGTTTCACCTTAGTCTCCAGACTGACATTATGCTGTTCATGACTCTAGAGAGGTTTCCTGACAGCAGACTTTCCCAATTTCAATTCGTCTTCTGATTTCCTGATTGCTGGTGCCAAGAATGTTGATTGTGGAACCAAGCAAGCAGAAGTTATCAACACTCTCACCCAGTACTACCAATAATGAAGAGGAAGGAGTTATACTAATTAAGTTGGCACTGTGGTTCTTCTTTTCAAAGCTGAGTCTGATGTTTATTTCAATGCAATTTTTCCTTATAGAAAAAGAAAATTGATAAAACCCTAATGATGGTTCTATCTGTAGCCATTTCCTAGCAGTTTTACATTTCAGAGCTCTACCATATCTTGTTTTTTGCTTTTTCTCCTTTAACCTTATGCTTAGAATAAATAAGAATAGATTTCAATTTTAATCAGGGCATCTTCTGATTGTCGAATCACCATAGGTCTCTATTACCTTTACAATAAAATATATGCTCTTCTGTATAGTTTTGAAGAATCATTACAAATATCTATCAAATCCAAGTTTATCACTTTTCTCTTTCCACATTTGTGAGAATTCTACATTATTCTCTCACACACAAATAGTTTGCATATTCTAATGCTCCTATGTGACATACAAATGACAAATTCATTTGCTCTACCAAAGTTTTCCTTATAAATCCTATTTTAATTTTTATGAGTATCATGCATCTGCTAAAAGAATAGTGTGACTACAAATTAACATGAGGCAATGAATTACTTAATGTCTTCTATTATGTCAGATACTGAACATTGCTCAGTAGATGTTTCTATCAAGTTTCATTATTTATGCCCAACTAGATGGTAAATTCACAGAGGATAGGAATAGTTCTCATTAATATCCTCTGTTGTTGTGCTTCTGTGCCGTTGAGTCAGAACCAACCCATAGCTGACCCTCCAGCAGGTTTTCAGAGGCAGTAAATTGCACAGGAGAGATTTCCCACCCTTCTTCCCAGGAGGGGCTGGGAGATTCAAACTAAGGGCTTTTGAGATTGCAACGCAGCTTATTACCGGTAGGACTTCTTACTCTACAACAATAATGCTAATACATTTCTTTACATTTGATCCATAATTATAATCCTTCAAATTGCATTCAAGGTTATTATCTCATTAGCTACACATCTTCACTATCTGACAGTGAATCAAAGTGGGCAAATAACTCTTTTAGAGACTAGTTATGGGTAAGCAACTAGTGCTTACTTGTCTGTGTTGTGTGGAAAACGACCCATAGCTGACCTTCCAGCAGATTGGAGAGTGAACTGAAGGAGAACGTCCATCTGTCTTCTGTGGAGCAACTGGTGGATTTGAACTTCTTGTCTTTGGGTTGGTAGTGCAGCTCCTTGACATTAGACCACCTGAGCTCTCTGGTGCTTAGAATATGCATTTAATATATGCCTGAATCCAGTCTCACAATTTCATGACTCAAATTTCTCTGTTACAGAGTTCTCATAGCATTTCAAAGCAATGTTCTTGTAAAGGACAAAAACTGTTGAGTGGTGTAATGACACAAAAGGTAAAGGTGGGTTAAGGCTGGCAAGGGCTTAACCAAAGTTTTTGGCTGCTAAAGTTTGCTACAAGACATGAACTTTTTTTATCAGGTCTAGAGCTCCTTCCAGACAACGTTGTTGTTATTGTGTACCATCGAGTTGGAATCGACCCATAGCTGACCCTCAAGCGGGTTTTCAGAGGCAGTTAATTGCACAGGAGGAGACTGCCCAGCTTTCTCCCTCGAAGCAGCTAGTGGACTGGAACCCTGCGCATTGGGGATTGCAGCGCAGCTTCTTGCCTGAGCTCCCTCCCAAACGATGTATGTATCTTTTAAAAGAAACTAAAACTCATTGGAAAAACCATAAATTACTCTATTAAACCCTCAAATTCTAAAACTAACATCATTTTACCTCATACATATTAAGATGTTCAAGAAATAATTTTAAAGACTTCTTGGATTTTCCCGCTGTTTTGGGACTTTCACGTTCCTAAAGCAAACATCAAAATGCCTGTAAAAACTGTTATTTTATCAACCTCTCAATGGAATTCAACCAAACAGCCGACAAATCAACTGGCTTCTGAAGACAAGTACTAATCTTACTGTGTACCGAGAGAAGTGGCATCGTTCATTCTGTGGTTCCTTCTAAATTTCTTGCATGCATGTCTACTAAATGCAGACACCAGCCATAGTTGAGTCTAGGCCCTCTGGATAACAACACAGCTGAAACTTTGAGTTAATGGTGGGAATTTGCTTAAGAAAGGATCTGAAAGGACCATTCAAAGGTCATTTTCTCCTCACCCTCAGGCACATTTATAGACGTGAAGGATTAAATAGACGTTCAAGACAAGGAGGAATGACAGGATCGGGTGAAAAACCTCCCACCCACCAACAGGACTTTGGAAAGCCTCGGGGCGGCGCGGGAACACTGGAGAAGGCGCGCGCCAGGCCGAGCTGGGCGCAGGGGCCGGAGCGCGCGGGGGCGGGACAGCCGTGGGCGGGACTCACTGGGCTGACGCCGGCGCTGCTCCGGCGGCTCTGCGTTTTCCTCCTCCCCGGTCCGCTGCCTTGGAGCGGGAATTTCGGGGAGTCTTCTGAAGAAATTCCTAAATGTGGCCGTAAACTAGACAGTAGGTTTGCAGAGAAGAGGCCGCGGCCTTTCATCGGCGCCCCTGCACTGCTGCCCGGAAAAAGAAGTGATACCCAATGCCTCGAGCCTCACAGGGTCACGATGACCCCCGGGCCTTTTGTCCAGTGGTGCCCTCACCTTGAAGGAAGAAAAGTGAAGGGGAGGTGGGTCGGGGTCTCCAGGGACACAGAAAATAGTCCTGGGAAAGGGGCTTGCAGGAATGGTTGTGGGGTCTTTTCAGGGGAGGGGCGTTGGTCTCGCTGCCCATGCTTATGCTGTCCCAGCCTGAGAGTGCGCTGGGTCCCCAGCACTTCGGAGTCGAGGCGGCTCTTTGTGAGCTCCTGGGATGGGGAGGAGGCACCCATGGGGTTCTTTTCAAATTAAATCTGAAGTCTTAAGGTGGTCTCCAGGTTTTGCCACAACCAGGAGTCTGCCTTCCCCTGACCTGTTTAGTTCAGAAGCTTTCACCGTCCTGGGCCAAAGGAGAAGCCCCAAAAGGAACCTCATTCGTTCTCCCTTTCCATCGTGTGTGTGTGTGTGTGTGTGTGTGTGTGTGTGTGTGTGTGTGTGTGTATTCCCTCTTAGCGTCCCTTCCTCCCTTGCCTTCACGTCACACACTTCACTGCCCCATCCCAGGAGACCCTTACATATTTCACAAAACAACACAGAACGACCATAGCGCCCCACTTTACTCCTTCTTCACATTTAGGTGATTTATTTAACTAGGAAGAGGGGAGCTAGAAAGTGTCTCACTGGCCTTAGTAGAATTACAATGTATCATCCAAATTTGTTCCCAAAATTGTAGGAGGAAAAGTGTTTAGTTCGGGTGTTGATGGTCAACAGATCGTCAAAACACGGTTTATATAATATCATTTTTAAGCTTTCTTCAACCTAGTCATCACCGAGAATTGGCTTGTGGGAGGAAATAGTTTTCGAGATGATTTTTCATCATATTAAACATATGCCTCCCTCCCACCCCCTGTTCTCTTTGAATGCCCAAATTAGGAATGAAAATTCTGTTTAATTCCCAAAGGTTTAATGACCCAGAGGAGACCCAAGTCACTTTCCTACACTGCAGGCCTCCCACTACTCCAGGAATGGAAGAAACGGGGATCTATGGGCAAAGAACTTAGCACCCTAGCTACTCTGATTGTTGAAGGGAGCCTGGAGAGAATGGAGGACAGAAATGTTAAGGGGAGGGAGGAAAAAAGGGTTTGTGTTCATTTACACATTTCCTGTGCAGAACAAAAAAGTCCCACCATCAGCAAAAGAAGTCTCTTCCTCCAAAATAGCAGCCAATGAGAGAAAATTAGAATATGCATAAATCCCTTCATTTTCATTCGTACAGAGCACGATTTCCGGCAGATTTGTGTTTAAACTCCTCAAATATTCCCAATTTCTTAGCAGCATTTTACTTAACATTTCCCCAAAGCTAACCTAAAGGATATTGCTCTCCTCCTCCTCTTCTGTTTTGGAGCTTCCTTCTCCCTATTTTCCAACTGCCAGTAAGAAATCCATTGATAGGACAGTAACTCGAGTTTCCTGTCCATGGTTTCCTTTTTAAACCTATCCTTATGCATCACACTTTAACGTAAACTGGCTGCTGTGGATGAAACCACAACTGTAAAGAAGAGCCTAAAGGGAAAGATAGTGTTTTAAGAATAAGTATCTAATTGGGAATAAACATTGTAGGACCAAAAGACTTGTGCAGATGTTCTAAAGCCATAGACTTCCTTACTATTCTACAGATATCATAGCTGCTCTTATCAGGAAGATCTAAGATGCTTGGATATCTCTATCCCTTCACCCAACCTCTCCTACTGCATTTTTAAAGGAACAGGATGGACTATCTCAAAACCCACTTAAAAGGAGTACTGCTTTTCATAAATATTCAAAGAGAAGTCTGTCCATTAAGTCCCCCCAAAGTCTTTTTTTAATATATTTTGCAACACACTTGTGCAACAGATCTGATTCTTTGGGCTTTGAAAATATCTTTTTTTTTTTGGAGGAAATACTAGTGTGCATCTTTTGAAACCATTTTCATTTGAAATACAGTTCCTTAAATTGGGACTACCCTCTCTTGAACTTTGAAGCAATATGTGCATGTTTCTTTTACTTACTATTAAAATGTAAATGTTTAAAAAATGGAATTATTACATCTTAGTTTACTGAATAGGTGTATAGATCTTTGTTCTACCCAACCCTAAATTCTTCAACCTTGCACAAGGGGAGGAAAATGCTTGTGCTTCATAATATTATCTAAGCAAAATCTTGCAGTTGTGGCTTCTCTTCTGGGTTTGGAAGATGATGGGAAGAACCCTAATAGCTATGAATAAAAAGTAATATTGTGTTTGTTTTGAAAAATATGATTTGCATTGGCTAAATAGTAAGATACTGGGGTGTGTAAGTTTACTAATTTTGTAAAGTAATTGCATGAACTCTGCTCATCTGGGTGTCAAGACATTTAGTACCTCAAGAAATAACTGCTTTTATTTTTTTCTATCAAATGTGCCCATTATATTAATGCTAAACTTCACAATGTATATTTCTCTACTGACTTCTCATTCCCAGTTACACATAATTAAGATCAAATTGTTAGAAAACAAATCCTCAAGTGCCATACACTCTGGAGCACTGGAAGAGAGAGAGAGAGACAGACAGACAGACAGACAGACAGACAAGAGAGAGAATGGACAGAGAGGAGAGAAGGGAGAGAGAGAGATGATTGAAGACTATATTGACTGGCAATGCTATTCACTTTTCATTTTCTTATTATAACATGATAGTTTGATACTCAAGAGCAATTTAAACAAATTCTGGCAATAGCAGAAAATACTTTAAAATATTTTTATTAGAATTTTATTTTGTATTGAAAGCTCCAGTTTCAAGATATGAGTTCTGCTTCCAGAGGTGCTGAAGTGAATACAGTAGTCAGTATAAGTACATGAGAAATCTTGGATACCTTGTCAGAAGAGAGTGATACATACAGAGTTGCAGCTAGAACTGCTTCCTCCCATTGCAGACTTTAAAGGGGGAGGTAACATTGTGCTTCCTATCAGAAAATTTATCATAAAAAATCAAACCTCATCATTCATTTTTTTTATAATCTTTAGTGATGTCTTATTTTGTAATAATATTAGAAAGAAATGGAGGGGGGAAGATTAGAGGGTCAACCTCTGACCATAAAAGAGTTCAAAGTAAAAGGATGCTTGAGACGGTAACAGAAATTTCTTCCTTGAGCTACAGTTTAGATAACTACTATGGGACATACATAGAAGTTTTCCATAGCACTAAATTGGCTATTAATATTTCTGCCTTTCTTTGTGTACATTTAAAAGATAGAAATAGAGGGAGAGAGAGGAGGAGAGGAAGAGAGAGGGAGAGAGAAAGAGAAGGAGATACCGAGATCTTGATTTCAGGGCTACAATTTTTGCAAGAAAATGAAACAAAGCAAGAATATTTAATGGTTATATTTTCTTGTCTCCAAACTATCCCTCTTCTATATTCCTTCTCTATTTGGCCCTCGCTGCTGGGCTGCCAAGGAATTTCAATCTCAGCTGTTCCTTTCCTTTCCCATAACTATCCTTCCTCTCCTAAACAGCTTTTTTTCCTCTCACAAATGAAGGCAATTACCAAACAACCTGTTTTAACCTCAACATCTGCCTGATAAACATTTAGGCTAATTCTCTCCCACTCATTCTTTTTATTCTCTTTTTATTTCCTTTGGGGGGGGGTGATGAGGACAACTTTAGGTTGAGAGGAGTTAGATTCCTGTAGACAAAGGTTTGCTGGGAGATTCTTTAAAGTCTGGTCCCAGGTACTAATAGTTGTTATCTAGATTAATAAATCTTGATAGGTTTACAACTGATGAACCACCTCTCCTTCTTCCTGAGGAAAATGGGCTTAGAGCTTTTCTGGAACACTATCATCTACTGATTTCTTCCATTACTCTTCTCTCTCCACCTGTGCTCCTTTCCCTTTGTTGCTCCCTTTCCATCTCTCCATCATTTAAGGAATCAAAATACTCAACAAGGGGAGTTTAATCCCTAATACTGTGCTTTGCCTTGTTTCTGAGTTTCTCAAGTCCTGTGTTCTCTCTGGCTTCACAAGACTTTACCTTCTTCAACTCATCCGTTCTGTGAATATGTTTCCCACATATAATCATTTTCCCACTCACCATAGAACTCCAAGTGGAAGGTACCAAGTCCTTTAATTCTGGAAGTCTCATTTATCTGCTCCCAGACTTCTTCCTGAACTGTGATTGATTTATTTGGGAATGGTGACTGCAGGAGACAAGTCCATAAAAAGTAAGGAGGAATGTGTGCACTTGAAAGTATTCCGTGTTATTGAAAAGATATATTAAACTAAAGAAATCTATTAGGAAACTTGACGTGAACAGGAAAGGATCATTATTTTCACCAGCCAAACATGAAATCAGCAGAATGCCTGACTGTATCTGTGAAACACAAATTTCAGACTAAAATGGATTTCACCTTTATCCTGTCAGCCAGAAAAATTATAATTGTTTCTGCTATTATTATGTGCATTATTATTAGTGGTAGTAACATTTTTTAAATTTTGCAATAAGCCTTATTTTTATTGTTATTGCAACTATAACACTATTCAATAGAAGTTTATGAAAACTAGTTCATTAATTAGTGAATTAGTAATTTAAAGCTGAATCTTAGTAATTAAGCAAAAAAACTAAAAACGATCAGGAGTGATTCATAATACTGTAGGATTTTAGAAGACAAAAATCTAAGTTTTCGATAAAAAAACTTGGTAGCTATGAATTAAACAGGATTTGGGGAGCAAAAAATTGCCATCACTGAAATGTTCTCAGTCATTCAACTGCTCCCTCTCTACTCAAAGATTCAACTAGGATCACTCTGTGATTTACTGGGTTAGAAAAGGAAATAAAATTCTGCAGTGAATTGTTTTGTTTTTTGGGAGTTTTGCCCTGTTGTCAGAGAACAAAGGTCTCATGTGTTCTTCATGTGGTTTGCATTTTTATAGAGATGACTTCTGCTCTAGAATATCCAACTATCTAAGATCACTTCCCACCAACGTTGCCTTATTCATGTTTGTACTCTTGTTATGTACCTCTTAAGTGTTGCATCATATGAGACAGGTATACAATTTCAGCCTACTCTACAGAGAGATTTCTGTGGAATATAAATTCAATAATGCAATTCTCTCTACAAACAGCTCTCTGCTCTCTTTCAAATATAATTAATGTTTTGATAGTGTAGTTCTTTAACTACATATATACACAGAAAACAAACGCACCCTCTAGCTTTGCTGTTTGCGCATCTAAAACAGAAATGGATGCAGCTCTTTCAGTGACTCCGAAAATTCCTCAACTCAGTCAGCCCACAGAGAAGAAATCTGTTTAGATAATAACTGCACAGACTGTTGTGGGCCTAAAAATATTTAAAGCAAATTTAAAAAAAAAAAAGGTTCTAATCTTTGAGTCATTTTTTGTCATTTTTTAAAAATAAAGAATATTAGAAATTGATTTTCTTTTTATAAACAGACATTGACTAGATAGCAATTCAAATTATCAAATACACTCTTAAAATTTGGATTATCTTCTCCAGCATTTGAAGATGTTAATTTAATTTCGATGACATCCATTTTGCCAAACTGGGGATAAATAGACCCAGATTTATATAAACTAGCAGCCAGATTCACAAAATTAAAGTGGCTTCCACAAGAACATTCTCATCCTATCAAGCACAGTAACTAGATGTTTCAGATAGATGAACTCATTAATTGCTATCTCTTGGATGCTGACATAGCTTCATGTGAAATAAATGCTCAGAAAAGCAGGTAACTATGAATAGACTCAATAAGAATTAAGTAAGCAAATACTAAGCTTTCATGTTTGAGACTATCACGTCTCTACCATTTGATTTCTCCAAAGTTGATTACAATTATAATAGATTGCCTTTCAGATTTTTAGGGCAAGATATGTTTTCTGTCTTCAATAAAGAAAAAATATGACCAATTACTCCTAATTTAATAAAAAAAAATAAATTCTGATCTTCTCTTATAGTTGTTGAATTTAAGAAGCTGGTTGCTTGGAACTAACAGAGTGATGTCCAAGCATCTTGGCTTTTCCTTTTAATATATGCATAGGATGTGCTGGCAAAGGATATATTTCACACATTTCTCCTCTTTTTTACAAACTTTTTTAGGGAATATGTATAGAAGATATTTTAATTGTTTTCTCTTTACACTATCTTACACTTAAGATTTAGAAACGTGAAATAAAAGAACAAGAAAGACTATACTGTTAAATCCAATGGGAAAAGGTACTACATGGTGTTTGGGGGGAAACCCAACAAATATTTTTACTCATGCAAGTGAAGAGGTACGGCTTCTTCAACAGCTCAGCTCACTTGTGCTTTCTCTTACTGGTTTAGATGGTGAACAATCAGGGTTCCTTGTCCATTACTTTCCAAACTATTTTCCTCCAAAGCATAAAAGTAAAATGTACTTCTCTCTTCATTTTCTCACTGGCTAATATCTGAACAGCAACTATTTTAATTACATTTCACATAGGAAGAAGTCCTTAAAGTCCTCCAGACTAAACTTTAGGACATGATCAGATGAACAAATCCAGTTGTTTAGATACAGTGAACTCAATTTTCCTCAGATGAGCTATAAGCAAATATATAGAGGTAAGACATTTTTACATATTTATTAAAAATTGTGTGTGGTTTAACAAAATAAATCCTGCCCCAGAATATATTTGCTCTGATTTCTTCTTCAGTTGTCTTTAGATTTTTTTTTCTTTTTCAGGCAGTAGACTAGCCTGATTCTCAAATGAGGTTTTTGTTTGGCTCAGCTTAATATTAAAGAAGATCACATACACGGTTGGAAAATATTGTTATTTTTCATTAATGGGGAAAATTGGACTCCCGCGTGTCAGATCTGTGGTTTTCCGAAGGGCAATGGAAATGGTACTGACATCACTTTGCACTTTAACAATCGGATTTGGTCAGAGTACAAGTTGTTTGTTTAACCCGACAGCTCAGTGCACCCCGTCGCACGCTTTGCACACTCATTAAAACGATTATTCACGACCTGTCGAGTGTTTTCGGGTTCATTCACAGGAAAGGCTTGGAGCGAAGGAGAGCAATTCAAGTCAACACTGTCCACTAGCCCAGTGCACGTGAAGAAGAGCTGGTGCTTGCGTAGGAAGACAGAGGGAGGGGTGGGTGAGCACGCTTTCGCTGCAAGGCCTGTTTTAGCTGGTGCCCTGGAATCTCAGTCTCTACAGAACGCCAAGGCTCCGTGCAATTATGATAACTCTATGGGCTTGGCAAAGGACAGAAAACGAGAATAAATAACTGTGCTTCTCCTTTTAACCTGCAAATCTTGACGTTTCAGCATCTCCTGCCCTCTGCCTGCAGCCACTGGATTGTGCGATTCCACCTCTAACAGCTCAGATGCAAGATAAGTAGTTTTAAGAAAACTAGTCAGAATGGGAGATGAATTAATTTTCTCATTTTCCATCCTTCAAGGCCCTATACTTCTCAAAGAAGAATTTAGTTTTCTTCTATCTTCTTTGGAAATATGGGGGGGGGGTAGTGAAGGATGCAAATGGGATTGTTGCCCTTCATTTTTTAATGCATTCTATACTATTAGCAAGCGAAGAACCATCCTCTAAACTACAAGAAAAATTCTATTCCATGAAGATGAACTTGCCCTCAATAAATTGGACTACCTAAAATATATATTAAAGGGACTTTAATTAATATCACAAAGCAAAATATGTATGGCTGAATGGAATATGAATCTGTGCTCTAAACCTCCACTGAAATCACAATAAAAATTTAAAAAATATATAATCACCATAAATAGTAATGTCATTAATACTTAGTAGTGGCAATAAGAAAGCATAAAAAATAATGCTTTTTCCTACTATTGCTTTAAGGTTATAAAAGACACAATCCCAGGTATTTGACTTTCCTAATTTATTCAAATGAGCCAGGATACATAACATTCACATATGGAATATTAGCTAAAGAAAAATGCCTATCTTGGCAAGGGGTATATGTGTGTGTACACACACACACAAATTGTATGAATGCATCTATACATCTGATGAATACTCAAGGTATCCTGAATGTCTTATTTTGGATAACAAACCCAGCATAACATTAGAATTAATAGATATTTTAAAATGGAAGCCTTATTTATTCATTTAAATGTCACTGTTCCTTGATATCTCAGCTGAAATGGAGCAAATCAAGGGGCTACCTCATTGTTATGATAGAGACCTAGCCATGTCAATGGAAAATTACACTTTCATTCATTAGATTTATTCTATCATATTAGACATCACAAAATCATTTGTTTTCCATTTTATTGCAATACCTTAATACAATGTGTGAAGAGAAGAATGGGAGTTTTCAAGAAGCATGAGGCTTTAATCAAAACCAGCTTCCTAATTGCTAAAAAGCAAGTATGAATAAGTAATTTTGTAAACTCATTGAGTTGCCATAATTCACTATCAGGTTCACTTAAAATGGATCTGTCAAGAAATGTGTTTCCCATATAAACTCTTTCATTAAAACCAACCTGCGATAATAATCAAGAGGCAGATGCTGAAATATGTAAGTAAATAACTGCAAGCCTCTGCATAAACACAAATCAATGTAGTCATAGACAACACTATCGATGCTGAAATGATCGATTTTAGTCTTCCCACCTGCAATCAGAGCTCACAAAGTATAATTAAAAGTATATATTTTCAACTCCATTAATACCATTACTATTACTGAGATGAATGAATAAATAAGTAGATAATTAAACTCTGCTGCCAGTTCTACCTGATTCTACTTTATACAGTACTTTTGAAGGGGTGGGAGGAGTTTTCTACTTTTTTTTTACGCTTTGGCAAACTTTAAAACTACATCATTAATTATAAAAATTATAAAAGTATCAAATAATAAAATTACTACCTTCTTTTGGCTCTGAATTTCTCAACCTTTATCCAGCCTCTAATTATACATTCAGCACGTTTTAACAGGAAAAACACACAATAGTGCTCATTATTTGAAAAGATTGTAAAACTACTGTAATACTTTTGCATTTAAAATTCTTTGGGCTTTTTGTTAAAATAAATGAGAAAAATGTCTTTCCCTCAACAGACTGTGTAAGTTCTCACACCTATGCCTGAATAAGAAATGTGCAAGGGGTGGATAGCATCTCTATTATTACAAAATTATTTCATATGATGAAATGACTGCCTGACTCATAAATAAATATACTCTGGATATATGAAGACATAGTCTGGATTTCTTAAAATCCAGATCCAAAGCAACATTTTAGATTTCATGGAAGATTTTTTTTCACAAGTAATTTTATCACTGAGAATAGAGAATTGATAATTAGCAAACATTATTAATAAATTGTGTTTAGGTTCTGAAAGAGTAGTGAAAAGATCATGTCTATTTTTTTGTTGTCTTTGTCAACAAAAAGGCTAATTTTACTTTCATTTATGAATCTATTGTGGTCATTCCCTTAAGAGATTCCACTTCTTTAAAGTAATGTTTCTCTACATAGTATCTCCACCTCATAAATATAATTTTTTATTATTCTTGAAAATATTATGTAACCAAATATTCTCTTTGACCTTCTCATTCAGGACAAGAATTCAGGGGCAACTAGACCCAAAAGGAAAATACTATCAGTCATTGCTTAGGGTAAATCCAAATTCAAACAACCAGGATCAGGTTATTACATTTAAGAGCAGTGAGTAAATGAAAGAATTAAGGAAAAACTTGTCTTTCACCTCACAGTATTTTTTTGTCACCTTGCTCAATCAACAGAATAAAAAGTTCCTTCACAGACCGAGTTGATGGAAGGTATGTTTGCACCTTAAACCTTTCTTATTCAGAGAATATGACACTAGGAAAAGAAAAGGAGGGAAAGGGAGGCTTCTTAAACCTCAATCAGAAGGCGTGCTAGGCAAGTAAGTTCAAACTAAGCTTACAATGTATATCCAAATGTGTCTGGTACGTGAACACTCCTTTCATTCAGACATGAATTTCCCAATCCTGCAACTTGTGGTGTGCTTTCCTCCTTCCCTGTTAGCTTGAAAGTTAGAAACGGTCAAGGAGCAGCCAAAGCTGAAGGAGGATCAGGCAAGAGGATTATATTCTGTTAAGTGCTAAGTAACAGGCTACATAAAAAAAAAGTAAAACAAATTATATATTCTCTCTCTCTCTCTCTCTCTCTCTCTCTCTCCTCCACCTCTGTAATTTCTAGAGTTAAGATTTTTAAAAATATCTTTTCTGATAACTAACACTTTCAAAATTTCTGCCTACCTCAAGTTTTGGTGAAGATGCTGAAGCATCGAAATTGGTGGGAGCTGAGCGGCAAGTGAGTGCTGGGAGCTATACAGCACTGCCCTCTCCTTACTCAGTCCTTCTAAGATACAAAATCACTGCCCACTGGATGCTCGGCACACCAGAACCTGTGTCTCAGCACACCAGAACCCAGGTCTGTTCGTAGTGCTAAAGAAATCCTCATTCCTTCAGGTGGACCACCGGTTTGAGTGGAGAAGGAAAACGGACTAGAAAGCCTTAGGGGAATAGGGAAGAGAGAAAATGCAGTCTATTAAGGAGAACAGGACAGATTTATCAATCAACAGAGAAAGTGCTGGGATTTGAAACTGCACGGAGGTACATATTAAGAAACAACTTTTGGTGGGAAGGGGCAGGGGAGTAGAAGAATAAAAAGAGAAGGAAAAGGGTGAAGCGAGCTAGCCAACGTTCTGGAATCAGTTTTCCTGGCATTACAACCTAAAGCAAAGTGCGGCTTGTCCTGGGCAAGAGCGCCCTCACCTTGCTGCTCCTCGCGCAGCGCCAGCTTCACGCTCGCCGCAGTCCCCGCGGCTCGCCCGGGAGCTCCTGCTCTCGAGCCCAGACCGCCCGCCGCCTGCGCGCTCTGACGCTGCAGCCGTCTCTGATTCCAACCAGAAAAAACAAAACTGTCCGGGGCCCTGCCACAATCACCTTAAGCCTTGCCACTGCCCCCACCCCGCCCCCCCTTGCTGACTTCCACTGAAGTCTCTTCAGAGTCAGGGAAGAGAAACAGCCAAGAGGGCCAGGAGCCCCTGATTCGCTTTGGGACGAAGGAACCGCAGTGTAAGGCGCGCGCGCTCGTAGCCACTCTCGGGACAGCAAGGCTCTCCCACACTCCATGTCTCCTAAGATGTCTCCTAAGTGAGTATTAAGATTCAATTATTTGCCTGAGATTCCCAAAGCTGGGAGCTGGGATATTCCCAGCAGGGACAAAGTCAAGCCCAGAAGAGTGCTCTTTTCCCTACTCTTCCCAAGACGCTGGAAAGAAGCCACCCACGCACACCCACACGGTGTGTGTGCCTCGACCTGGGCCAGTCCCTTAGGGCATGACCATAGGCAAAAACCTGTGAACAACCACGGGTGAGTCAAGGACCTGCTATGGGATTGGCTGACATTTTAAGAAAGAAAATAAGGGGAGGAGGAGCGAGCGATCTACCACAAAACAAACAAAAGTATAAAAGCAAAAACAAACTTTTTTTTTTTAGTGAGGCAAGCCTTCTCTTAGAGCAGACAGCTCCGAGTTTGAAACAATAACAATATGATAGCACATTCTCGATGCAGCCACAAAACTCACAGACCATATTTCCAAGAAATAAATTATTTTGCATCCTAGAACTTAGTTCTTTCATTACTCTTCTTGTATGTAAGTTCTTATTTTCTCACCATGTCCCTTTGTCGCTTCTACACCCTGTTTAGTGGAGGGACGATTCATTATGACTTTCTTTTGATGTGGGAAAATGGTGCCTTCATTTAGGTACTTCTGTTGGAAGCGAGCTGCTTCGAAGTTATTTCCTTAAATGTTTCCTCCAACTCACGGTTTATAACCTTAGGCACAGCACTGAGACCCAAGCCCTCACACCCACCTAGCCCTTCAAAAAAGCCCCTTTCACTTACCGCCATTGAGGAATAGATGCTCCCATGGCTTGTCTCTTCCCCCGCCATCCTTCGGACCACGCCAGTTTGAGTCTTGGGTCGAGGGGGGAAAAGAGAAATTGGGATGGAGAAAAAGAGACTCAAAACAAAATACCACATCACCTCTCCACCAGCCCAGAACCCCTAAGGCCTACATCTTCAGGACAAGACTCCAGAAAACTGAGAGGGTAAAAGGTCAGTTTAGGGGAAAAAACCTAAAAGGTGGACTATTTTAACTGCTGGTAGTTGGGGGGGGGGGTGCGCTAGAGGGAGCACAGAAGGGAATGACTGAAATGAGAAAAAGAGAACACACACGCACACTTGGAAATAAAGAAACACGCACTGTGAAAGATAGCTTTGAACTCTTACAGGTAGGTAGAAGGGCAGCTCTTAGGAAGAATGCAGACATGTGCGTGCCTGAAAGGGAGAATCTAGATGACCCCTATTCTTTCCACATCTTTGCAATCTAGCCTCAAGTGGGAGGAGGTAAGGGAGAAAGGGAAGATTTTAATTCAAGTTTGACCTACCCTGCTTGATGGAATGGCTTCGCAGATTTTCCTGTTGAAGAGTTCCATCAGTCTGGCAGAAGCTGGAGTGGCGTTGGGGGTAGGTTATCTGGTGAAGTAGGAATGCACAGGAACCCCGCCCTCTAAGCACAGTTACACAACCTCAGCAACCATCTCAGCCAGCTCTAAAACTCTAATGATCTTCACCTTCACCCTTTGTTAGCCTAATTCTCCAATGTGCTTTTAGTCTTAAACACATCCAGCCACTTTAACTCTTCATAAAATTTTTCCAAAGCAAAATTATTTCGATGCATGCAAATTCCTCAACAATGTTATTAAAAATGCCTTATATAAAAAGAACCACCACCATACTCAAAGAGTTAAGAGTTCTAAGTATATTGAAAAGATACTGAATTAGCCCGCTATCTCGGGTAAAATAGCCACCAACTGAAGTATACTCAAATCAATATACTGCAAGACTAATTTTTCAACATTTCTATCCTTGATTTTATATAAATCACAGAAACTCATTAAGCCTCTATAATCATAATGATAATTTTATTGAATCTTGTTAGACCTGGAGTTTATGTTCTCTGGATACCCAGATATATAAAAGGTCTGAGAAAAATGGGAGGATCTTGTCAGTGTTTCAGTATAACTAATGCTCTCACTGTACTTATATATTAATCTTATTAAATTTGTTTATATCAGACAAACTCAAGTAAAATACATCTAGAAATAAAATTCCGGATTTCAAATTTTATGTTGTGATTACTTTCAGTTGAAGAACTTCAAGAAACTTTGATCTCATTAAAAATAATCCTATATGATAAAAACTTCAAAAAGTTTTAAAAATCTTTTCTGACATAAGCTAATTTTAACTGGCAAAGGTTAGTGACAAAAATTATCAATACAACATTACAACCAATTTAATGTACAAATATATGCCATCAGCGACGGTCTTATGTCTTTTGAGAAGAAAATTTAGGGGATGCTCAAAGAGAGGAGATATCTGAAATGTTCATATTTGGCATCAAAGGCCTTAACACACTTTTCCCTCTATATCCCTCTTGATGGCTAGATGCTTGTAAAACAAGCTGTCTTTATTTCTAATCACATCCAATATATATGAAACTTGGACATGTGTCCAAGCAGAACTTCCATTCCTGTCTTTAATTCCTATTATTTCAAATAAATCAATCCTACTTTAATCTTAGAGTTGTGATTTCTTCATTGAAATGCTATTTTACTATTATCTGGGAATCAACTCCTTATTATTACAAATAAGCATATTTTGAAATGTAGCCAGGAAAAGAAAATACTGATAGAAGAAATCTTTCTTGTATATCTACGTATTTTTACCTCAACTTTCTATTTACCTTATGGTTGGCAGAAAGATTGTATTTCCCATATACTATTTACATTCTCATCCCCAAATAAAATCTAAGGCAAAAATAATACATCATATCTATGTCAACATAAACACATGCCTTTCTTTGAGCTATTTTTGTTCACTGTTATGTAATAGGGATTTCCTTTAACTCTGTTCACTTGGATTATTACTGTTTAATATGAATTGGCTATTGAAATAATAATTTGTGGACTGTTCCTGTTTCTTTCTGAACTATTAAAGAAACCTGAAACACTAGTAAAAATTGTTCTCATACCAATCAAATCATGTCTAGTTTAAATGGATTTGTTATATTCATCATTTGTACACATTTGGTTCGAGCTTTATTCATTTTCTTAGCCCCTATCTTTCTTAGTTCTTTCTCTGATGAAGAGCTTTTTGTTTGTTTTTTAACATAATCATCTTCTTTTCAAGTCTCCCTCCTCCATTCTAGCTTGTCAACCGTCAATATTTCCATATTAACAACTCTATTTCAATTTCAAATTTTTGTGAGTTAGTTTACTTCTCTGCAATACTTCCCCTAGCATCCCCTTGAGTAGCTCTAAGTGTTTGCCAATAACATCTTGGGGACAGATTATTTTTCACTGGGCCCATTGTAAAAAGTATCCAGCTTATTGCATTACTGCAGAATACATTTCAGACTATACAAATGTAGCAAATCAACAACTTGTCCTCTACAGATTCACCACAGGATCCAATTAGTTAATAAACCTTGTACTTAAGTTTTCTAATAATTTTCTATAGTTACAGCATTTTGGCTGCCTGAAACTTTTTTTTAAGTTTTAGATTTCATATATAATGATATATATGAATGATATCTACTAATTTTTATATATATGCCAAATTAATATTATGAATGTAAAGGAATCAATCTCTCAATTAAATCATACAGACATACTTAAAAGGGGATCAAATAAATACCTCTACATTTTCAAATTCTTTTTTTAAAAAGAGGCATTTTACTTCTGAACAGCTAGAATTTTAAATTTTTATCATTTAAAAATAAAATATAAACATAATCTGCAAGTCATTACAACAGGTGATAATTTCAGCAAAATCTATAATGAAACTTTAGCACATCTTTATTAGAACTTTCATTGTGGATAAACAGCCACAAAAATAAATGCTGACTTAGAAAGTATAAATACAAATATTTTAAACAAAAATGTTTGCAGCATTCATAGCTCAAATTGTACCTGAACTGAAGATCTGTGTGTCTATATATATTACATATGTGTGCATTATATTTATTTCTATCTAACATATACACATATTTATAATTTATCAAGTTCTATAAACAAGATACCTGAAACAAAATATATAAAAGCATTCTATTAACTGATTTGAAGATAAACACAAGGTATAGAACTATGCACATAAAATTAAATTATATCTCCTTTTGCTCTATATCCACAGAAACTTAAAAGATATTGGCTAAAAAGCCTATACTTGTTTGAAAAGCTAGTGTTTAATAAATAGTCTGCTCCTTGTTAACGTTCATTCTACAATGGATAAAAATATGGTTTTCATTTTAAAAGTCTCAAGCTAAAATCAAAGGAGCAATTTTAATCTCAGATTGGCTGAAAAAGCCTTTGGATTCCTATCATTTTAATGGGCTTTTAAAAATTAGCTCTATTTAATAAAAGAGACAAAAGTTTCAAGATATATATGAATTTAGCCTATTTTTTATTTCTGTGTGTTCATAGTAAACATTTTTGTAAGTGACAAACACGGGCATATGACCACAGTATCACAATCAAGAAATTTTAAGACAACATTAACAATCACTCAAATTTATGCGGCATTTGCGCAACACAGGTTACATATTTGCAAAGTTTACCTATAATTACAATAGGTATTAACATTTCACTACATTTAGGAAAAAATAAAAGTGACCTGTTAGTGACCACATACATCAAAATATACACAACACAAACTGAAGGCAATCATTAATTTTGTCCCCTTCCAATTCATTTGAATGGGCAGTATTGCCAACTGAAACAACTTTTCTTTTGTTTGTTTGTTTGCTTAATACTTAGTATACCAAGTGCATTTTCTAGAACCCAATCTTTGGTCTAAAAGTAAACAAACAAAAAAAAAACCAACTAAAAACAAAACAAAAATAAAAAACCCAAACAGTTTTTTAAAGAAAAAGACAAAAACAATAAATGGCAAAAATAATTTCCTGGGCACCTTTACTACGAATGTTTCTTAAATACAAATTACAGTTTAACATTTTAAAACTCTCCCCATAATTTAGGTTGTTCTCAAGGTCTGCGTCCACCATATAGATCCATGATAACTTATAATACTGCACACATGGAAATCTGGCGGCTCTTAAGAGACAGACTTGTCAGGTTTGAATGAAATGGCAAAGCAGTCACTATTTAGATACACATTCTACTATAATTTTGACTTCCAAACCTTATATTCTACAATGTATTCTCCCCACATTGCACCTCGCTGACACTCCACACCTTGTTAGAATAATAAACAACCCTAAAGACTGAACAAACGTACAGAAATGGAGGGGGGGGGCTTAATAAAAAATACCTGGACTTATTTTTTTTAATTATCATTTACAATGCAAATGTGTGTAAAACGTTCACTTACAGTCTGGTCCCAGGGATGTTAATGTATTAAAGGGTTGGAAGAAGACCCCTGATTTTGATGTGTGAAATAATCAGACAGTCCTCCAGACAGTCCCGTCGTGAAACTTGGCAAAGAGGGTCTTAAAGACTCACACGGCAGGGTCGAGGGGGCCTGCGGAGACGTGGAGGAGGATGCGGCGCGGGCGCTCATGGACGTGCTGCTCTGCGAAGTCATTGACGGGTGCGGGACGTGGGGGAAAAAGTAACTGGTCTGGCCCGCGAGCAGGTTGACGGAGCAGGGGTTGAGGGAGTAGGTCCCGGAGCAGGGCACCGACAGCCCGCAGGGCACCGAGGCTGCGAGCGCCGCGGCCGTCAGGTGGTGCGTGGCGTACGGGATCTCCCCGTTGACCAGCCGGTCCACGCTCAGGCCATTGGCCGTGGAGAAGGAGTGGTTGTTGCCCAGCGAGTTCTGAGTCAACACGGAACTGTAGGGCATGGGGTGGCTAGGGTAGGCCGACGTGGTGCCATTGTAACTCAAAGTGCTGCTGGCGCGGGGGTGGTGCAGGGACAGGAAGGGCGACATGGGCCAGTAGAGGGAGCCGGCGCGGTCCATGAAGGTGAGGCCGGTGGAGGTGAGGCGCGCACCGCGCTTGAACGCCAGCTTGGCCCGCGACGTGGTGGAGCGGCGCCGCAGCTTGCCCGTCGTGCCGCCGATGAACACATCGTCGCTCGACGGGTCCAGCATCCAGTAGTTGCCCTTGCCCGGGTCATCATAGTGGCGCGGCACCTTCACGAAGCACTTGTTGAGGGACAGGTTGTGGCGGATGGAGTTCTGCCAGCCCTGCTTGTTCTCGCGGTAGTAAGGGAAGTTCTTCATGATGAACTCGTAGATACCATTGAGCGTGAGCCGCTTCTCCGGGCTCTGCCGGATGGCCATCATGATGAGCGCGTTGTAGCTGAACGGCGGCTTCTCGTACTTGCCGTTCTTCTTCTCGCCCTCCTTGCCCCCCTCCCCGTCCTTGCCGCCCTCGCCCGCCCCCTTCTTCTCCTCCCCCCCGCCGCCGGAGCCCTTCTCCTTCTCGTCCGGCCCGACGGGCGCCAGCTCCCCGGGCCCGCCGCCCGGCTCCACCTTGCCGCCCAGCCCGTCCGCTTTGGTC
>NW_006399834.1:6752392-6755272 GCF_000299155.1 Elephantulus edwardii | reverse complement strand
CGGCAGCAGCGCAGTTGGACCGCAGGCTCGGGCGCTGGCAAGTCATGTAGCAAAAGCAGCAACCACCCCTCAGGAATTAGAAAAAAAAAAAGGGGGGGGAGAAAAAGAAAGAAAGAGAAAAAAGAAACAACCACCGCCCCGGGGGTGAAGCTCCCTCGTTCCCAACTCTACTTCATGGTCTCCCCCCCACCCCCCGCTCCCCCCCCCTGCTGCTTCCTCCTCCTCCTCCTCTCGCAGCAGCAGTCACAGCAGCAGCAGCAGCAGCCCAAAGGGGGGGAGAGCCGGGCGGGCGGGCGCGTCCCGGAGCGGCCGCGGCGAGGCTGGGGAGACAGCGATCGAGGCGGCTATAGCCACAATTAATTTTCCAATTTGTAGTGAGCTACAGGCGCACACTAGGGCTGTAAAAAAATTTTTGGTTTAACCTTTCCTACCGCTGGGCCAATCAGAACCGGCGGCGTGCAGAAGCGTCTCTCCAGCCGTCGGCCAATCGGCGGGCCCGCGCCCCCCCCCCCCCCCCCCCGCCGCTCCCGCCCCCTCGCGCGCTCGCCTCCCCCTCTCCGCGGGCCTCGGACCTCGCGGCCGCGCAGGGATACGCCGGCGGGGTACGCAGCGCCGCGGCCTGCCCAAGCCCCCCGCAGCCCCGGCACCGGGTGGCTCTGCTCTACCCAGATCCCCCTCTTTGCACAAATAGCTCACATTCTGGGCCTCCTCACTGTTATTGGGCCATTTTCGTTGGAGCGTCAATATTTGTCCTTATTGATTAAAGTTTGTATCCGATTTTGTTTTTAAAAGCCGGGAGTGTGGGCGGGGAGGAGTTGGGTGTCAAAGCGCCAGAAGAAGAGAAAGCAAAGAGAGGGCAGGAAATGCAGGAGGAGGCGGCGAAGCACTACTTTCCCGAGTGGGCCTAGCTGGCCTGGGGCTGGCATTTCTGAGCCTGTAAGACCATTGTGCCCCGTGTAGGTAACACTGAAAGGAGGCTTGGATGGTTGGAGAGGGAAGGCCCACCCCCGCCGTGGGGGCGGAGGTTCTAGACCTTGCAGAGGAGGGTCGGAGAGGTTTGGGATGGTGGGATGAGGAGGGAGTGGGCCGGGGAGCACGGGGCCAGGCAGGGGTTACTTACTCGGTTCCAGCGGCCTGGGCGGCGGCGAGCTCAGGCGCCCGCTGGACGCACGGCCTGGGGCTCCGGGCGCGGCTGCGGCGGGCGGGGGCGGCTCAGTGATGGGCGCCTCTGATGGCCTTCCCAAATGAGGGGTGCCCAGAAAGAACACAAAACCAAACAATCTCGAAATAAATCAGGTAACACATGCTCTGTCTCTGTGTGTATTTCCTCCTTCCCTGTCTCTCCTGCTCCAGACCGTCGTTCACGCGCTGGGTGACTCGGTGTCGTTTTCTCCTCGCTGCTGCAGCTTCTCCTCAGCTTCTAATCCGCATTGGAAGCGAGTAGACACGAGTGATTCCCTTGGAATGGTTTCTTTTTTATTGTTAACATAGGAGGGAATTTAAGGGTGGGCGTCTATTTCTCCTTTTTGTTTTGTTTGGTTTTAAAGCCTTCCTATTTTCAGCTCCCTCTTTGCCTTTTTTTTTTTTTTTTTCTTTCCGTTTCTTAAATGCTTTTATTTTGCGCGGCCTCAACGCTCCAGAAATAACTGCATCCTTGAAGCCAGCCTCTTCCTACCCCTGGTGCTGCTCGAAGGCTCTTAGGAGCCATGGGAGCCTGGCTTCCTCAATTCCTGCTTCTTGGGCTTTGGGGATGGGAAGCTTTGGTTGAAGGGTGAAGTGACTGGAGGGATTGCCATTGGGGGGCTTTAAAAGGATCCCGTGGCCAGGGGCAGGGCTAAGGCCCAGCATTTCCCAGGGATTGGAATCTGGTGCGGAGCACACTGATCAAAGGCTGTTTCATCCCACATGAACACGAAACACACATTTTACGGAGGATGTAGCCTGAGAGAAGAGGGAGGTGGAAGAGAAGCATAAATGAACACCTTTCCCCCTACTCTATAAGGTAAATAACCATAAAATGTAAGCGTTTCTTCACTTTTGAGGATAAGCCCACAGTTAACTTACCTGGCATGACACGGTCTTTAAGAAAACGGAAGGGGGAAAGAGTGTAATGCCTTTGCTGATGTTTAAAATTAAAGTTCAATTCTAATTCAACTAGGAGTGCTGTTGAATACTCAGAATAATAGGACTTTATGCCACTCTCCCCTACCCCCATCATGAACTGAGAGACACGCACAGAATGCTAATCCTAGAAGGAATAATAATAAACAATTACAAAAGGCTAGTGATTTTTAAACCTGTACCTGTTCAAGAATGCCATAAAGGGCCCTTTTAATATTGGACTACAAATAACCTGCCACTCTGTGTGCTCTGTGTGTGTGTTTTAAATGCCTATATATTTCTCTATTGTAAAACAAACTATATTTACATATGTAAAAATCCAAGTGTTCTGTTAACAAACGTTTATGGTGACACAGCCCCAAATATTGATCCCCAAGTTCAGGATTTGTCACAGAGCAGAGTGAGCTAAAGGGCTGGGAAGATGTATGGGCCTTCCTCTTCCTGCTCAGCTCTCCTCCCACTCTTCTCCCCTCCTTTGGCCTGTTCTTCCTACTTTTCCTCAACTCTCTTTTCACCCTCCTCCCTCTTCCCCTCTTCCTCCCTCCTTACTCTTTCTCCCCCACCCCTCCTTCCCTCCCTGCCTCCCTCCATTCCTCTCCCTCTCCCTCTCTTCCTCCACCTACTCCTCCCAATTTCTCCCCCTAGAGCCCCCCTTCTCACCATCACTTATAATGGCACACAGGGCTCCCTCTGAGGTGGACGGCCCGGTACGTTTTCGTAGTCGGTCTAGCGTGAAATGATTCGGTGTAACCGGATTCT
>NW_006399834.1:6737392-6749892 GCF_000299155.1 Elephantulus edwardii | reverse complement strand
TTCCATGCTCTACCATGGCAGGTACACTGTTCCTCCCCGCGCCCCTCCAAAAGAACCTTCCTGAGAACTCTTTTAGAGAGACTTTTCCCCAGCACTAAGTGGAAAGCCAAGCCTTGGAGTTTAGAACTAAGTATTACCGCCTGAGGGCCAAAGGTACTTTAAATCCCTCAGAGCAAATTCTCAATTGCATCAGCTGCACATCTCTTGTTAATACAATAAATGCTTACCACCCTTTCACTTGTTCCCATTTTTTACTAACATCATCATGAACTTCAAGGGTGGAAGATTTGTAGAATTAGTAGATTGTGTGTGTGTGTGTGTGTGTGTGTGTGTGTGTGTGTGTGTGTAGGTGTGTCGCAGTTCTTGACGAAATCTCATGTAGGCAAACTCATCACAGTCTATTGGAGCAAGTGTTAACCAACGGACCAGTATCAGTATTTCCTCTAGTTAAACAAGGAAATGGCTATACTCATTCTTCAAGGATATCAGTCAGGAAAAGTCTAAGAAATAGAGTTGGAGGGTAGGAATGAAGGTCAATGACAGAGGGTAGATCTCAATCTCTGGTCCCTTGCTTTAGCTTCCCAGGGATGGGCTATCCAAAAAGCAAGACAAAGAGGGACTTAACTTATGCTTGTTTACTAATCTATAGCAAACACTTTCATGTTTCTACCACATCAAAGATTCTGCTTCTAGGTAAGGCTAGTGTCTGTCCCAACCCCACTGCACTCTACTACAGAGAGCCTCTGTTCAAATTTGCAATCCCTGACAGAGATGAGTACCCAATAAGTACAAGGTACCTTGTCCAGGTTACTTAGTTTCCTTCTTAGTTTCCTTAGTTTACCATTAGAAAAATAGTACCTTGGATTTTCAATTAATTACACTTTTAGTGAGGAAAAGCTATGCAATAAATATTCTCAGGCTGAAAAAAATTATTATTAGCTTTAAGATGCTCAAGTCCAAGTTCCTAAACTATTATTATTCTTAATTAATTAGACTTTCAATTTAATTTCTAGTAAGAAACTGAAAAATCAACTTTAGGAAATGTTATATGAGCCAGTAGAGAACATAGAGCATCAAGTCCCCTCTATTTTGAAACAACCTTTCAAATAGTCCTCCCAGTCTTGAATGGTGAGAAAAGCTAGAACAGTCTAAGGAGCGTTAGCAACCATTAGGCGACCAGCTCTAAACCAATAGTCCTCTTCAAGTGGTTAAAAGTACAAGAAGCCTGTAAAGTAACTCCAGGTCTATATATAAAATTGGTGAGAATGTTTTAAGAAATGTTCTCACCCGCTGATCTATGAATGAATGACGAGAGAGAAAACTGCGTAAATGGAAGTGAGCAAACCAGGAGGCACGCCAAACGCCCTGCAGCCCAAAGTCCTCTGTGAGCCGAAAGCCATAGGGGAAACGGAAACTATTTCCTCGTCAAATACACGAGTCTTGTATTCGATAGCGATGGATTGCTTGAGAGGACAAACCAAGGGCTCACATTTTACCTCTTGCCCATCTCATCTCCACTTCACCGGCCTTCTCATTCTGCGGATTTTGCTTTCCCCCTACCCAGCACAGAGAAGAAGAAATTGGAGGGGGACTAATCTCGGGGGATCAGCTGTTCCAAATGGTCCTACTCATCTTGCTCCTCCGCCCCACCCTTTGGGTAACTTCGAAGGCGGTGAGAGTCGCAGTGCTGGGGCTTCCTGGCCTGTGCGAGGCTCCAGCACCCGCTCACACGCTCCTTTGTCGCTGGCGCGGGCAGAGCATAATCAGACCAGAGGCCTTGCTTTTACGTTTCATTTCCACATTTCCCTCCCTCAACCTAGAAGTCTCATGTTTACCCATCAGACCCGAAAGCAAGCACACAGATCAATATTTTTAGGCTAAGAGGTCGTCTGCCACCATGGGCCGAGGAAAGAATATAAACCAGTCCAAGCTTGTTCTGGTGTAACACACAGCTTTGGGGTAAATAAAGGACTGCCGTCAGGTAAAGTTAATTCAAATACTCAGTTACATTTACGGACTGTTGAAGCCGGTGAGGGAGAGCAGTGCCTCCGGCTTCCGTCCTTCTCTTTGGAAAGAGCTGCGCGTGTGTGGGAAAGGAGAGGACCTGTGCTCTGGAGAGCCGGCGCTAGGAACAAGTTACCGTTACCATGTGGCTCAAAACAACACGACTCCTCTGTTTCAGAGTCTACAGACGAGGGGGGGGCACTTAATTTTAGGACAATTCTAAACAGATTTCTCTCCCCTCATCTTCCTATCTTCTGAGGTTGTCCTCTGGCGCATAGGAAAGTGACGTTCTAGAAGAAAGCATGGTCAGCAAGTTTAGCTCTCCAGCGTGTGTGCTACGAATCACGCGGCAAAGAGGTTTTCTTTCTTTCTTTCTTTTTTCTCACCCTTTCTCTTCTCCTGGAGCATGAACTTGCTAGAGAAGATAGATGACGCTACGAGGAAATGGAAACGCCGCGCTGGTTCCGAGGGGAGGCGGTGCAGCTGGTACGCGGCGGCGCGCGCTGTCCCCGGGCCGGGAGTGCTGGGCTGGCTGGGGGCTGTCTCTCCTCTATCAACCCCGACTGCGCTCCAGGCGAGACCCCGCACTCTATTCTTTCACTTAGGCAGCCTATCTCTTGGTCTTAAAAAGATGAAAGAACGGTTTGTACCCTGAAACGGGGCCCGCATATTTTCCTAAGAGGAAGTTTTAAAACCAGACTACTCTTGAGGGTGGGAGACTAGATTTTAGAGAAGTGTGGAATTAAACACGAAGCATTTTTCTGATTAACTAGAAAAAAAAAATTCACATTCTGCATTTATATGCATGCATACGTTGTTGATTACACGCCCGGTTTACATGGGGGTGGGGGGAATACTTAGAGTATCTTTAGCACACAACCCTTAGTCTTTGTCCTTCGAAAAATTTCAGCTGATAGTGTGGCTGGTTGGGATCAATTAGCATTGGATTTTGCCCCGGGATTGCTCCCCAGGGCAGACAAATGGAGCCAACTCCTCTCTAGCGACTTTCTTCGCCCACGTGTGTGTCTACGCCAGGGCTTTAGAAGCAGTTCAAAATCCCCAGCCTTGGTTTCACTTGATTTTGTTGTTGTTGTTATTGATAAATATTGGGTCATACACAAGCCACTTGTCAGAGCCTTTGGCTCCATCTCGCAGCTGCAGCTCCTAGCGGGGCATTTGAGTCGTGTATCAAGAACTGGAGGGATTTGCTGGGGAAAGCAGTGCACATTCTGTGCTCCTACACTTGCCTAGATGGTAGCTTAAAAACCAGCCTCCTATCTGTCTGCTGTCACTTTTATTTCATGATTTGTTCTGGTATATGAACACTGGTAGGTGTGTGAGTCTTTTCCCCACCTTTATTCCATGAGTATTAAAAAAACGGGTGGGGGAGAAATTATTGATCTCAGATCTCTGCATCTATCTGAATCCCAAAAGGCAGGCAATTGTACCTTCTCCAGAGGGATGGATGGGTGGGTAGGTGGGGCATTTGGAGGCTGTGTAATTGGAGTAACATATACAGTTTATTTTTCAACTGTGCTGTGTATACTCTTTCCCTTGATACATATTGCACATGAATTGAACCCATGCTCTGCTTGTCTTGGCATGTTTGAAGCCCCAGACACCAACAGTATCATTACAGCAAAGAGACAAAGCCCAAAGGACTCCACGCGGGGAGGCGGCTATCTTTGGGAGGTATGAGGAGTTCACCTTGGCACTGGACTTCCACGGAAGGTTGGCCGGTTGGTTTGACTTTGTCGATGAGCAGAGTTCAGGTCTTCACCGCGTGGAAGTGGAAGGGAGGGGTTAGGGATGTGGATGGGGGGTAGGGTGGAACAGACATTTCAAAGGGACTCTTTCTATTTATCAGTGTTACCGAAGTGTACGTTACTGGAGAAACAACAAAACAAGTACAGAGCTGCAATTTTCAAGAAAATAGGATCCCCAAATATAAAAATAAAAAAGTAGCAGATAAATGTATAATTCAATCAAATTACACAAAATTGCTTCAAAATCCAGAACAGTAGCGATCCATTATGCCTCTGTTTTATTAGTGACAAGTACAATTACTCTAAAATAAAGAACACTGGTGAATATATAATTGGCTGTAATCATGTTAGTGTTTGAATAAAAATGACGGGAACATTTAACACTTTGACAACAAAATGTTCAGAAATAACTTATTTATTCAAACAGTTTTTATTTTCTACCAAGTGAAGGAGAAACACAGTTTGCTTAGGAAAATCAATGACTTTTCGCTGCAATAAATAAATATCCAAAAGGGGGAAAACCAGCCCCACACCTCTATATTATTACTATTATTATTTTTAACCAGCAAGCATCTCACTCGGGTATTTCAAGTCAGCCCTTGCTTCCAGTCGTTCGGCACCAAATTCCGCCACCTAGAGGAAGAACTCCGCAGTTCACGCAACGCCAGCCCCTTTTCCGGCAGTGACCTCGGGAATCAAAGTTAATATTCCTTTGCAAATTGCTCTCCAAACTAACTCCCCCACTCCCACCCCCTCACATCCCCTTCCGCCCTACAACATCGTCACAATATTTTCTTAGTAATTGCTCTGTGCGAGTCTTTTTCATTGGCAATTGACAGAAGCGCCGAGTCCCCGGCAGCGCAGCGCTCGCTCAGAGAAGCGCGCGGGCGCGTTCTGGAAAGCGGGTCAGGGCATATCTGAGGCTAGAGATATAATCCACTTGCCTCGAAAATTCAGCCGAAGTAGCCTGCATTCGAACCGCTGAATAAAATTACGGCCAACACATTCCTATTGCTTGGGCAGGGGGCGGGCGGGAGGGGAGCTTCCTAAACAAAACACAGTTCCGGTCCCTCTGCCTGCGGGTGCGCATCAACGGAGTTTTTCCTTTCTCCTTAGTCCACCCACCTCGGCTTCCCAAAGCGAAGAAGGTCTAAGCACCGCATGTATCTAATCAGTTCTCTCAGCCTTGGCTCCTGTGCTTTTCCTGAAGTAGTGAGTTCAGAGGATTAAAGGAAGAGGCCATGTGTGGATAAGTTCCCCTCTCTCCTGTCCAGGAGACCTGCACAGGAGAAGCTATGGGTTGTGACACTCACGTCGGAGCCTGAGGGGACTGGACGCCCTTTCGCACTTTTTTAGATCCCAATCGCTTCTCAGTGAGAAAGAACTGGACTCACTTCAGGATCCCGCCAGTGTCCTCGAAAACAGATCTTAGACAAAGAATATACTAGATATGCTTGCAGGGTGCTGGTTACTACCGTCCTACAAACTGTGACAGGAACTCTGGCCTTCTAGTCCCATTTGTTCGCCACACTCGTCCAAAGTTTTGCAGTCTTTTGCCTTGGAATATGTACCTAGAACATGCTCAGGCAGAAAGTTTGTTAGGGAGGCAAGGGCCAGGCTAGCAAGCTTAATAGGTTTCGAAAAAGGCCACAATGGGATAGCAGGGACTTGGATTGAGTTTCGTTCCCTGTGATTCTTCACCCCCAACTCCTCGCCTCAGTTCTGTTTCTCCTTTGCTTTCGGTTTTCTTACTCCTCTAGGTCCTTCTCATCTTTCTCTTTTCTTCCCCCCACCCCCCTTTCTGTCTTTCCCCTCTCTAGGGTCAAATGAAAAGTAACCTGGAAGGTGCAGGGCGACTTTTTTTTTTTTTTTTAGGTTATTTCGAAATTTCTTTGTGAGATTTTAGTCTGAGACGACTTTGTTCTCGCTAGTGGGTGCTGGATGCCCTGGTGGCTCAGTGGTTAACGCGCAGCCCCCAACCGCTCCGGAGTTACTGTGCAGCTTTAGAAACCTAAGGGGCATTGCCTTGTCTACAGGGCCACTTGGAGTGGGAATCCATTTGTTTTACTTTTCTCCTGTACGACAATATAAGTGATTTTGAAGGCGATCAAAAGAAATGTATTAAGTTAAATAAGCATCTAAAATTAAGGTCCCATGATGCCCTTTCCCTATGGAACAAGGCACTCCCAAACACACTCCACCTGATTCCTAAGAGATTAAGTCCTCCTCAGGATTGTTTTATTTTTATTTTTGTTTTATGCAAAATTAGCGCTTTCATTCTCTACTCCCAGGTCTATCATTCCTTTCCCGCATTATATTAACTGGCGGCGTTAGCCTTCCCCTACGTGTTTGGGCTGCTAATGCAGACCACTTAAGGCAACAAAAATGCTCATCTATGGAGATTTTCCCAAGGCTAGCTGCAATGTTGGCTCCTTTTTCTTTCTTTTCTTTTCAGGGCACCCTGTCCCTTCCTCCCTCCCCTTCCTTTTTCTTTTCTTGAGGTGGGGGCTTAAAAAGGGGGTCCAGGGACTTTTGAGCGAGTGTGTGAAAGCGGCCTCCTCTTTCTCCTGCCTGCCAATCCACATCGACGGGTGATGAATTTTTGGTTTTCCTTTGTGAGCGTTACAGCCTCGGACACTTGGCTGTCTTTCATAATTTATTTGCCTTCATCCTTTCTTCAAGTCCCTGCCTGTCCTTTCTCTTTACCTTGGTCTGCTACAGCAATTGGGGCTTGATCTCCCAGGCCGCCTCTGCGTCCTTTTTTAGCCCTAGCCTCCCAAGAACACGCCACTGGCTTTCTTTTTGGTTAGCAGGGAAGTTGGATTACAGATCCTATCTGTATTGGGATATAGATGTATGTGTGTGTGTGTGTGTGTGTGTGTGTGTGTGTGTGTGTGGTATGTGTACTTTGCTTTTGTTTTATGACTTTCTGGGGAGACTTTTTTCTTGGTCTAGCTGTCTTCTTCAACAGCAGAGGCTGTTCCTTAGAAAGGAATTGCCTCAACTTGCATGATGGCCTTTTTTTCCGGTTCTCTTACTCTTTCAGGTTTGGTCTGGGAAAGTTATGTGTCCGTACGATTCATATGTGCTCAGTTTCTGAATAGAAAGTCATCCGAGAAAAAAAATACACAAAAACAAATGAAAACTAACTTAGTAAGTAATAAAAATGACTTTTGCACCTTTGAAGGATACTTGGATGTGTAGTAGGTTAGATTTTGGGCTGCTAACCAAAAGGTGGGCAGTTCAAACCCACTATTTCAGGGGAGAAAGATGAGCAGTCAGCTCCCATTAAGATCTCCAGACTCTTGGAAGGAAACCAGAGGGGACAGTTCTACTTTGTTTTATAGGACTGCTACAGGTCAGAGTCACTTTGATGACAGTCAATACGGTTGGCTTTGAAAAGATTTTGTTTTAAAAAAATATCAATTTAAAACTAGTGATGTGTACATACAAAACCCTGTTTCTAACTGGTTAAAAACTCTACCACTCTTAGCTTATAAGCAGAATAATTTCACATTTTTAGTTCTTTCTCCCTTCGTGTGGAAAAAAATTAATCTGTATTCATTAATAAATAAGTTTCCTTATAAACACAAAACAATAACAGACACAGGGAAAAAAAAATTAGAAACCATAAGAAATTTTAGATTCTCCCCTTTTGGAAATTTCAGAAAGAAATATCATTCAAACAGCAGCAGCGACATCTAGTGGCCATGATGCTCAATCGTAGCAGTGAAAGTACCAAGGATTGGGTTTCAGACAAGAACCTTTGCTGAAACTTGTTTATACGGAAAACAGTCCTATTTTGATATCAAAAGATATTTTCTTGAAACTGAGTTTGTTGTGTTGTTGTTGTTAGATGCTATCAATTCGCATATGATCCATAATGGCCCTATGAACTACAGATCAGAACCCTATCCTATCCTGTGCCATCCTCACAATTTCTGACACACTTCAGCCTATTGCAGCAGTCAATGTATTGACCCATCTGGCTGAGAGTCTAAAGTAAACTGAGTTTAATTTGTGCTAATATTATAGATAAATGAAAGATGTTTAACTACTTTAAGTCTGTACTACAATAAAAGTTGTAAAAGAAAAAAAAAGAAAAAAGTTGTAAAAGCATGCTTCCTTGCTAAGACTTTTTCTGAAAAGTAATTTGTGGATTGTATTATTGTTTCCAGTTTATTACAAAATAATATATTTTTACATTGATGTGTAAAAATGGAAAGTTAGAAGTCTCTAATTTTTTTTGTTCAAGTCAATTACTGTTTAATTGTAAATATTGTCTAAACTCTACAAACTCTTAAACTCTATCAATATACAGAAATTATGGTAGTTATAAAACAAAGTTCTGTATAGAAATTATGTTAGTTATAGAATAGAGTTCAGGTCTTTTGTGCAAAACTTACTCTCAGTCATATTCGACTTGATGACACTTAACCATTGCTAAGTGAAACTAGTGCTGCTAAATCTGGAGGAGCACTCTTCCACTTTGTACATCACTCTTTGTCAATGTGCAGTATGAAGTATGGGTTGTTATGGTGCTGAACCTTGTACTATGGGGGTATCAAATACTAGAATGGTTTTCCAATGTGGACAGTGTTTGGTGGAGCTCCCAGCATGTAAAACAGGTTTGGAAGCAGGAGTGGCATCCACTTCCTAAATCACATGCCTCTGGAAACTCTATGAAATGACGGAGAAATTACTATAGTTATGGAAAGGCATTAGGTCTTTTGTTCATAGAGTTGCTATGAGTCGCACTTGACTCGATGGCAATAAACAACAACAACAACAAATATTGTCTAGTTGATATAATAAAAGATATAAAACAACACTTTCATTTAAATGATGAAGTCTGTTTTATATACATATATATGTATTTGAAATATAGTTATAGAATATATTTATTAAGTTGTATTTTCTTAAAATATGTCCAGAGAAATGGGTTTTACCTTCTGGATGACATCCAGCTTTTCTTTTGACTGGGTTGATGAACTGGGATATCTATTTGGGCAGAGATAGTCTTAGCAGTGGCAGTGTGAAGTTTACATTTCAATATAACCTTTCCTAGCCTAGCCACTGGACCAATTGGCAGCATCAGGATGGATGGTGAAGAGATTGAGATAGTACACAGCTTTAGTTTGCTTGGCTCCACAGTCAAGAGTCTTGGCACCAGCAGCCAGGAAATTAAAAGGTGCATTGCTATGGGAAAGTCTGCTGTTAGGGACCTCTCCAAAGTACTGAAGAGCAATGGTGTCTCTTTGGAGACTAAGGTGCGTCTGATACAGGCAATCGCTTGTTATGCATCAGAGATTTGGACAATGACCAAGAAGGATAGAAGGAGAATTGATGCCTTTGAGCTGTGGTGCTGGAGAAGAGTATTGAGAATACCATGGACTGCTAGGAAAAGAAACAGATTTGTCCTGGAAAGGGTTAAACCGGGTGGTTCCTTGGAGGCAAGGATTCTGAGGCTCCGTCTAACATACGTTGGACATGTTGTGAGGAGAGACAGGTTCTTGGAGAGGGACATCATGCTTGGGAGGGTGGAGGGACGGCGCAGAAGAGGAAGGCCCTCTATGAGGTAGATTGATTCAGTGACTGGGATAATTGGGATGGGAGTGTCAGAGACAGTGTGATTGGCACAGGACAGAGCAGAGTTTAGGGCTGTTGTACATAGGGTCACTATGAGTCGCAAGCAAGCGACTCCAAGGCACATAACAACAACAACAACAGCCATTGTTTGACTTTGCTTTGTAGATGGAAGGGATTATGTGAATGGGCCATATTAGACTATTCACAAGGAAATTAGCTGTTTACCATTCCACAAGAGAATTGACCAGTCTCATTGGCTAATCTCGCTATTGAATTGAGTAAACTAGCATCAAAATGCAGACAGATCTTCTGGTGCCATTGAAAAAGAAGCAAGAGATGTAGGACACCCTTCTTGCTCTAGCTACACCTATGACAGCAACACTTTAAGGCCAAATGTAGAACTGATGTGAACTGGCAGTGATTGCTGTGGTGCAGTAAAGCTAATATAAGCAGGACTGTGAACTTTGTTGAACAACTTGGGATGGGAAGCCAATATTAGCAGGACTTAGAACTCGAGAACAATAATAGCCAAAGGCCATGAGGTTCAAGGGTGAGGTGCCTGAGTGCACATATCAGGAGCTGTCTTGACTATATTCTACTGCTATGGATTATGATATTTTTACTTCCTTAACATGGTTCTGTGTGGTCTCTGAGCTATCACATTGGATTTTGAATGCAGCAAAGCAATGAGATTGGTGTTGAGATGAGTAAAAAGAGGTTTGGGAGCATGGGGGGCACATGTCTGACCTCATGGGAAATGGTTTTGTGTTATTGATGCCATTGATTGTTGATGGAGACCGTTCCCCTTCATGCAGTTGATAAAGGTTAGACATGTCCATCCTCACATGGCCCTTGCTCTTTTTACAGGCAAAAAGAGTACATAGCTGTATTTTCAGAGTTACAATTTGCGCATTTTGCTTGTTTTGGGTATTTGAAATTTTAAAGATAGGTAGTGGAATCTACATTTCCCTTTGTGATTTGGTAAGAATTCACACTTTGCCCTGTGACTTCATAAGCTGATTATGTGTTTCAGTAAGTGTGGTGTTGTTAAGTGCTATCAAGTTGTCTTTGACTCATATGTCATTTGATTTTTTCACTGCTACTTCCATGGGTATTGTTTGTAAATCTTATACACTACTAAAACAAACAAAAATGCCTAATCCTGTACCATCCTGGCAATTCTGTCATGCATGAAACCATTCACGTAGTCACCATGTCTATCTATTATTTTGAAGGTTGTCTTCTTTTTTTAATAGCCCTCTATCTTGCAGAACCTACAGTGAAGATGTTCCTTAGAAACAAAGATGGTGAAGCTTCATCTTACATTTTGGATATGTTCTTAAGAGGGGCAAGTCCTTTGAGAAAAGTACCATGCTTAGAAAGGTGCAGAGTCAGTGTAAAAGAGGAAGATTCTTCAATGAGATGGATTAACACAGTGACTATAACAATGGACTTAAGTCTATCAGAGGTGGTGAGGATAGCACAAGATAAGGTTCAGATGTAATGTTCATAGGTTTGCTATTAGTTGCATTCAACTCATTGGCACATAGCAAAAACAACTGCTAGTTTTGCAAGAATCATGTTTTTCTCTAGGGATTGAGGCTCTTCCTAATCACATGCCTAGTGCACATTAGAGGAAGTCTCCCATTGACAAGTGTAAGCAGCACCCTAGCTGCATTTCTTCAGTGACAGACTTGTTTTTTGGCAGTCCATGGTATATTTCATATTCTTCACCAACATCCACATACAAAGGCTCTGATTCTTTGATCATCTTTATCAATTGTCCGACTTTCACGTGGATCTTAGTCTTTAAACGTACATTATTATTCCTTAACACCATAGGCTTTAGGCGTTTGATTTACCCAATGCGAAGTAGCTTACCCATCCCCACTTTATTTTTAGTTTATGTTGATTTTTATACAAAGCAAGTTTGTATCTCATTCATGTACATTCTGTTTCACATAGTCCTTCAGTCATGTTGTGTTTTAAATGATCACTCACATACATTGTGTTTTATAAATTGAATCACCATTGATTATCCCATCTTTTTAGGTCCCCATTGGATCTTTCCTGATTTCTTCACCCCACCCCCTTGGCCTACTAAGCTCTGTGATTTCCTATCCTTCTTACCTTTTGGACTTTCATACCCATCTTACTATTCTATTCTTATTCTATTTTTTCAATAAAGATCTTATGCCACATTTGTCCTTATGAGACTTACTTAGTTCACTCAACATAATGCTATTTAGACTTTCTCATGTCATATATTATTTTACAAAATTATTTTTCCTTAGTGCTGCATGTGATTCCATTGTGTGAATGTACTGCAATTTATCAAGTAATTTGTTGATGGACATTTGGGCTGTTTCCATTTTCCTGCATTATTATGAATATCACTACTATGTTATATGTGTGTAAACCTCAGATTCATCGTAGAGAGAATTAAACCAGGCTGCTCCTTGGAGGCAAGGATTCTGGGGCTTCGTCTGACATACTTTGGACATGTTGTAAGGAGAGAGAGGTCTTTAGAGAGGGACATCATGCTGGGTAGAGTGGAGGGACAGTGCAGGAGGGGAAGACCCTCTATGAGGTGGATTGATTCAGTGACTGGGGTATTCGGGATGGGTTTGTCAGAGGCACTGAGATTGGCACAGGATAGAGCACGGTTTAGGGCTGTTGTACATAGGGTCGCTATGAGTCGCAAATGACTCGACGGCACATAACAACAAACAACAACATATTCCTAACACTGCAATAACTGGGTCATATGGGATTTCTATGTTCAGACTTTTAAGGCAATGTCAAATGATGGTTGCACTATTTTACAATCTCACAGCAATGCTGTAGAGTTCAAATCTATAAACATTCTCTCCAACATTTATTGTTTGCGGTCCTGTTAAACGTTGCTATTAGCTATTGGGATGATCTCACTGTGGTTTTGATTTGCATCTCTCTTATTTCCAGTGATTTTGTGCATTTCTTCATGTATCTGTTGGCCATCTGTATGTCTTGCTTTGCAAAAAGTCCTTTCATATCTTTTGTCCATTTTGTGAATAGATTATTGATAATTTGCTTGCAAAAGATACTACAGAAGTTTCTGTAGTAATCTGTAAACTTTTGTTATGAGACCCTTGTCTGAGA
>NW_006399834.1:6721877-6733685 GCF_000299155.1 Elephantulus edwardii | reverse complement strand
GACGGATACAGGGACTTAATTTTTAGAAGGTCTCATTAGTAGCTTTTGTCCTCTCCTGGTTGTGCATTTCAGGCTGTATTTGCAAGCCTCTTTATATGATAGTCTAGAGCTTTTAATTTTGGTCCCTTTTTGTAATTTATGATCTTTATGGTTTGGGGATTAAACCCTATATCTTGATCCACCTTGAGCTGACTTCTTTGTATTGATTGTGGATCCAAGGAAGATGAAATTGTAGACAACTTAGAATTTCTCTTTATCTATTCTCATGTTGCCTATTGGCCCAGTGATGAAGATTTTTGTCTTTTTTCATGTTGAGATGCAGTCTATATTAAAGGGTGTAGTCTTTGACTTCTGCAGCAAGCATGTAAATTCCTCTTCACTTTTGGCAAACATGGTTATAAATAGACACATACATGTAAAACATACACTCACTATGTCTGTCTATCTATCATCTATCTATCTATCTATCTATCTATCTATCTATCTATCTATCTATCTATCTATCTATCATCCATCCATAGTAGATGTGAAGGAACTGATCCAGAAGGGCTAAATGGCTTGTCAACAGTTATACCACTAGGAAGATACTGTTGTTTACTGTCGGTGGGAACTGAGCCATAGTTGACCATCCTTCTTCTGCGGAGCAGCTGGTGGCCTCGAACAGCGTGCCTTCAGGATTGTAGTGCAGATTCTTGTCCCTAGGCCACTAGAGCTCCAATAAGATACTAGAAAAGGAAAATGAGCACTTGCTTTTCAAAAGCTATAATTTTCTCCCAGAATTTTTTGGGCTACAGCTTTCCCAATGGATCAGTGTTCCTAACTAATTCTGCTATTCATGGTCTTCACCAAAATTCCTCTCTATGCATTCAAAAAGTTACAAATTTTGAGGATTATAACCCTCTCATTGTAGTATAGTCTGTGTTTGCTATTCTTGATACATGTGTAGTTTTCTTATTTTCATTCCAGTTCATGTTATTTCTGCAGTAATGATAATCTTTTCAAAGAGAATACACTCAAAATAGGTATTTTGATTTTGGAGTTTGAAGGAATCTAAAAATATTATCTTATTCAGCAGCTCTGGATAGAGCACTATCTGAGTCAATGATTTCTGCAAACTTTACTGAATAGTAAAGCTTATATTGAGTAACTCCATCCTACTGCTCATTTCCTTTGTCTTTTCGTTTCATTAATTTATTTGGAATTCCATTTTTGCTGGCTACTCTGTAGATTGGTTGACCCAAATGAGCTGCCCCTTCATCGCACGGTGAATCTGGTTTAGTATCCTATTATGTCTTTCTCCTAAATGAATTTTCTTTCAAGTAGCTCTCTGCTGCCCTCAGCTGGCATTTGGCCATCTGAATTAGCTAGCTTTCCAAGCCAATAGAAACTAACTGCATTTCATTTCCAAATTAGATATGGGGACTTTATTAACTACACTATTACAATTTAATAATTTGATTACACTATTATTAACCACACTCTGAATATTTAGAGATCGAAAAAATAGAAAAGGCAAACCCCTTCTTGTTCATTTTCTCTGTTCTCCCAAATTTGCCAGTAGACAGTGAAAGAAGATATTTAACTTTCCACAATTTAAGCATTTGTGCTACAGTATTTGGGAAAAGTTGCTACAAAGTGCATTTCATTTTCCTATTGAGATTCTTCAGCTGACTTGATACCAGGCCTCAAATTGCCAAACTTTCTTATTTTTTTTTTCTTGTCAAAGAAACTTTTTTTTGGTCAAAAGGACTAAAACTATTTTCTCTAATGTTCTAAAGAAATAGAGAGTTATATTAAACTTTCGAATGATATACAAATTTTCTCATTTATTCAACAAGTATGTACTGTGCATACACCACATTCCAGATGCTATTCTTGTTGCTGAAAATATAGTGATGTGTTGAACTTGTTTTCTAGTTGAAAAAATGGACAATAAACATATGCAAATAAATAAAATACTATTTACAATATATGGCTTTGATAAATATACAGTATAGATACCTCTTTTTTTTTAAGAAAAAAGTATTGCTGCTGTTAAGGTTAAGGGTGATCTACCCAGAGGTTAGACAGGGACTGTGTTATAAATTTCCAATGTGTTATTCATTTGTGAGGGATGTAGGGGCAATGTGAGGCACCAGTGCTGCTACTGGTCAAGGAGACCTGAGAAAGGGGAGTAGCAGACAGGCAGGGCTACCACGTGGTGAGTGGAGACCTCTCAAGAGACTAGAGTTGTGGTGGGCAGTATCTGCATGAGGGAGAGGAGCAGTGCTGGCAGCAGCCTCAAAACAGAGTGGAATGGTGGCAGCAGGAGAGACCATCATCATAGAAATGACTGGAGACTGAGCCAACATAGCTAGGGTTGGCTGGGGCGGGGAGCAGAGAAGGGTATGCTGACCAGGCAAAGCAGTGGTTAGAAGGGAAGGGGAGGAAGGGGATGCTGGCAGAACAAGGCAGGGGCAGAACCAAATCACCGGCACCAAAGGGAGAAGGGAGGAGAACCAGAACTTAACTGGTTACTTTGAAATGGGAAGTGTTTCTCATCTGCTCTTCTGGGTGAAATGCTTGTCTACCAGATATTGCTCTAAGTTGAACATCTAAATTAAGGCATACTAGAGAGAAGGATTGGCCATCCACTTCTAAAACAACAGGCCTTCCCTAGCAGATATGGCACTTGAGGCTGAGTCCTCTCGTTAAAACAAAAGAGAAGTTGCAAGTAGACACTAGTTTTTGCACTGTGGAATGTGAGAAGCATGAATGTAGGCAAATTGGATTTTAAGAGCAAAATGTAATGCAGAATATTGATATACTAGGCATTGGCAAAATGTGATGAATTGGCATGGAATATTTTTAATCAGACAATCAATCATATGATCTACTATGTTGGAAATGAAAAAGTAAGGAAAAACAGTATCATATTTAAAAAGACCATTTCCAGATCTATCTTGGGATACAATGTTGTGAATGACAGGATCCATATGCATTCAAGGAACACCTGTTAATACAATAATCATCCAAATATAAGCACCAAGAGCCAGAGCCAAAGAGAAGGAGTTTCTACCAACTTTTGTAGTCAGAAATTGATCAAACATGTACCCAGGGTGCACTAATAATAATAATAGATGACTGGAATGCAAAATTTGGAAACAGAAAAGAAGGATCAGTCATCAGAAAACATGGGCTTCGTGACAGAAATGAGACTGGAGATGAAATGATAGAATTCTGTACAATTACTTATTCAATGCAAATACCTTTAAAAGAAATGTAAATGGTTCATTGTTTTTCAGTGCTGCATAGTATTCAATTGTATTAATATACTATAGTTTTTCTACCCATTCATTTATTGATGGGCACTTGGGTTGCTTCCATCGGTCTGCTATTATAAATAACACAGCAATAAACATGGCTGTGAAGCTCTGGTAGCCTAGTGGCAAGTTGCAATCCCAAGGCATGTGATTCAAGACCTCTAGCTGCTCCACGGGAGAAGGCTGGGAAATCTCCTCCCATGCCTCTGAAAACTCGCTGGAGGGTCAGCTATATTCCAACTCAATGGTATACAACAACTACAACAACACAAATACATGGACCTCACTTGATGATCTACACAGGAATTAGATTGACTACATCTGTGGAAAGAATCATTGAAAAAAACTAAATATCAGCTGTGAAAACTAAGCCAGGTGCTGATTGTGGAACAAGATCATCAATGACACATATGCAAGTTCAAACTGAAGCTAAAGAAAAGAAAATCAAATCCACAAACACCAAAATTTGGCTATGAGACTATCCCACCCGAATTAAAAAGTCATCTCAGGAACAGACAGAGGTTGATATTGGAGGAAAGACTATGAATATTGCACTCGTGCACCAAAAAGCCAAAGCAAAAGGAAGAAATTAAGGAGCCAAACAGAAGATTTCAAAGGTCAGCTAGGGAAGTATTATAATAAAATATGCAAAGAGCTAGTGTAGGAAAATAAAAAGGGTAGAACTTGCTTGACATTTATTATTATTATTATTAATTTTTTTTGCTTGACATTTCTTAAGCTGAAGGAACTGGAGAACAAATTCAAGCCTTGAATTGCAGTACTTCAGGATGGTATGGGCAGAATATTGAATTGTCCAGGAAGCAGTAAAAGAAGGTGGAAGAAATACACAGAGTCACTGTACCAAAAAGAATTGGCTGACACAGAAGTATTAATGAAACATGTTAAAGAGGCAATAATGATGAGGAGGAAGTTTAAACTGCTTTGAAGGAATTGGCAAAATCAAAGTTCTAGGAATTTATGGAATACCAGTTGACATCTTTCAATATATAGATGCAGCCCTGGAAGTGCTCACCAGGTTGTACCAAGAAATCCAGGGGACAACCACCTGGCCAATTGACTAGAAGAGATCTGTTTATTCCCATTCGAAAAAAGGTAAAAGAACAGAGTGTGGAAATTATACAATGATATCACTAATATCACACGCAAGAAAAATCCTACAGAAGATATCCAAAAGTGATTGAAACAGTATATTGGCATAGAACTACCAGAAATACAAGCTGGGTTTAGAAGAGGTTATGGCACGAGGGACATCACTGCCAATATCATATGGATCTTTGTGCAAAGTAGAGAGTGTCAGAGAAATTATGTGTTTCATTGGCTGTGCAAAGGCATTTGGCTGTATAAATCAAATTGTGGCTAACTTTGAGAAGAATGGGAATCTCAGAACACCTGATTGTGCTCATGAGAAATCTATACTTGGACCAGGAGGCAGTCATTAGAACAGAGCAAGAAAACACTGCATGGTTCAAAATTTAAAAAAGTGTATTAAGGATGTGTCATGTCTCCATACCTTTTCAATCTGTATGCAGAACAGATCATTTGAGAGGCTGGACTTTATGAGGAGGAATGTGATACCAGAATTGGAGAAAAATTCACCAACAACCTGTGTTAATGTAGATGACACAATCTTACCTGCTGAAACTGAGGAAAGCATTTCCTGCAGAAAGAGGGTCAAGGACTGCAGTTTGCAATATGGATTGCTCAATATCAAGAAAGCATAGATTCTTACAACCAGTCCAACTAGCAGCATCATTATAGATGTAGAAGAGATTGAGATTGTTAACAATTTCAGCTTGCTCAGTTCTATAATTAACACTATTGGCACCAGCCATCAAGAAATCAGAAGACAAACTGTATTAGGAAAATCTACAGTCAGGGACCTCTCCAAAGTGCTGAAGAACAATAATGTCAGTCTAGAGACTAAGATGCACCTAGTCCAGGCCATGGTTTCAGAGAGCTGTACAATGACCAAGAATGACAGAAGAAGAATTGGTACCTTTGAGTTATCGTGCTGGAGAAGGGTATTGTACATACCATGAACTGCCAAGAGAACGAACAAGTCTGCTCTGAAGAGGATGAAACCAAGTTGCTCATTGAAGGCTTTATCTCACAAATTTTAGGCATGTAGCCAGGAGGGACCAGTCTTTGGAGAAGATCATGCCTTGGAAGTGTTGAAGAACAGCACAGGAGAGGAAGATCCTGAATGAGATGGACTGACACAATAACGGGGGTAATGAGTGCAGGTGTGTCAGAGACAGTGAGATTGGCTCAGGATAGAGTCCTTGGTATTCAGAGCTATTTTGCAGAGGGTCACTATATGTTACAGTCGACTCGATGGCACAGAACAGCAAGATTTATTTCAAATATAAAATACAGCACAATATAAGAATACATTCTGAAATTAACTGTTTGATAAAGATGAGTGTGTAAATTTCTCAGCTTAGAGATATTTAATCTTTTGGTCTTAGTCTCTTGTTAGACTGTTGAGAACGACCCTCTCACTTCCTGTAATAGCTGTCACAGAAGTTCATTTTGCTGTCATTGATGACAGTATGTGTTAATCTCTGTCCTCTCCCCCCATTTTTATCTTACTGTCTTTTGATGCCTATTTCTTTTTTATAAAGATGGTTTCTAGAATATCACCGACCAAAATGGAACAAGTGTTTCCTTTTCTATAAAACAGGACACTAAACATAACTCAGCTAGTATACTTACTTAGTCTTTGTCCTCTACTAGGCCTGTTTGAAATTAATATCTGTTCCAGGTGTAAGACATTTGGTTTGAATAAAATGAAATAGTGATATTGGCACTACTTAATGATACACTTAATTTTTTTTAAAGACTCTATTAGTTGGGATATCTTTGCATGATGCAAACTATTTGTGTTTGGTTACTAACCAAAAAAAACCCTAAAAATTGGTGGTTCAGACACACCCAGATACTTCACAGGAAAGGCCTGGTGATCTGTTTTTCTAAAGTTACAGTCAAGAAAACCCTGTGGAGCAGTTCTGTTTTGCAACATGTGAGATTATTATGAGTTGGAATCAATTTGATGTCTGCAGATTTTTGGTTTATATTGGTTGAAAATCTCTGAGTATGATATCACAGATATTGCAATAGCCATTCACATGGATTCTAAGCTATCTATCAGTGATGTATGAACCACTTGTCAGAAAAATAGTTTATAACTCTTAACGGTCCAGTTTCAGTCCTAGCTAGTGTTGACTGTTGAACTTACAAAGTCTTTTGTCACAAGAGTGAAGAGCTTCTTTGCATATCACTTATGACTAACTTGAAAAGGTCATTTGACACACTTACAGGGCTGTATGAGTTTTCCCGTGTATTGATTCTGTGAAAGAACACATTTGTATATATCATCCCTGTATGTTGTGGCTGTACTGGTACCAGTTCTTGTAAGTTAAAATAAGTGATTTTTTTTTATTCTTTTAAGGGACTTTTATACACTTTTCTTTCCTACTAATAAGTAGAATAGTATTTTCATATCTAGAGTTAAGTATTAATTTATCTCATTAACTAAGCTACAAGATTACCTATGTTAAACTTCAAAATTTTTTCTGTGTCAAAAATATTGAATAAAAAGTTTTTAAAATTAATTAGATAATTTGATCATTCTGAGAAATTACTATAATGTATTTTTAATATAGCTAATCATCATTTTATTCATTTATTCAATAGGTATTTATTGAGTGTTGATTACATTTCAGATATTATAACTGAACTAAATCTTAAATAAGACAGATAAAACCCTTTGATTTTGTGTGACTTTACATTCTGTTGTGAGGAAAAAATAAAATAAACTAGTGTAAAGAAAACTACATTTCAGGAAAATTAAGGAGATAAGTGCAAAAGAAATGCAATGTAAATTCAATTAGCAAAGAGAGATCACTGAGTGTATTACTTTTTTATTAGTATATAGGAAAGCTCTGGTAGCTTAGTGATAAGGAGTTGAGCTGCCAACTCCAAAGCATAGGTCAAATCACCAGCTTCTCGCTGGGAAAAAGATGGGCAATATTCTCCAATATAATTTATTGATTCTGAAAACCTACGGAAAGATCAGTTAGAAGTTGGTTCTGACTCAATGGTACCTAAAAACAACAAACTACATTTCTACATAAAAAATGACAACATATTTAATGACTTAGAGCAATATAAATTTATTATAGTTTCTTGGGTCAGGTCAGGATTTCAGGCACAAGTAGCTGGGTCTTTTGCTCACAGTATCACATGGTTTAAATACAAATATTAGCTTCACTTTTCATCTGGACTTTAGGATCTTCTTCCAAGATTAGTTAGATTTTTTATTTTTTTTAAGTTTTTTTTATTAGTTAGAATTTTAAGGAAATTAATTTCCTTGTATTTCTGACATTCAGATCTCTGTTATCCTGCTATTTGAATGAGATAATTTTCAGTAGATGGACAATATAATTTGCTGTAGAAGATCAAGGACTGTAGTCTTCAATATGGATCGAAGCTCAACATCAAGAAGACAAAGTTTCTCACCACTGGGCCAACTAGAAGCACTAGGACAGATGAAGAAGAGATTGAGGCTGTTAACAATTTCAGCTTGCTAGAGTCCACAAGCAACACTCTTGGCACCAGCAGTCAGGAAATCATAAGATGAATTGCACTGGAAAAATCTGCTATCAGAGACTTCTCCAAAGTTCTAGAGAGCAACAGTGTCAGTCTGGAGACTAAAGTGTCCCTGATTCAGGCCATTGTTTTTGCAATTACTTACTGTGCAGCAGAGAGAGCTGGACAATGACTAGGGATAATAGAAAAATAATGGATGCCTTTGAGTGCTGTGGTGCTGAAGAAGAAGAATATTGAAATATCTTGGACTGCCAAGAGCATGAACAGATCTGTCCTGGAGAGGGTAAAACCAAAGCTGCCCCTTGTAGGCTAGGATTTTGAAGCTCTGTGTCTCACAGACTTTGGGCATGTTGTCAGAAGAAATTAGTCCTTGGAGAAGTGTCTCATGCTTGGAAGGGTGGAAGGACAGCACAGGTTAGGAAGACCCCAGATGAGATGGATTGACATAGTAACTAGTAAAATGTGAATAAGTGTGTTAGAGACAGTGAGACTCATATAGGGTAGGAATCAAAACTATTTTACTATAGGATTGCTAAGAGTTGTAACACTTTAAATGGATCTTTCCTCCATCCTGCTGAGAATAAACATCTGAGGGCCAGATTGGGTAGCTACTTGATGGATAGGAAGTCACTGCAAGAATTTATTAGAGACTGAAGTTATTATGAATTAAGTTATTAGCAGGTCATTAGTAAAAATAGGAAGAAGTAGTTTTAGTTTTATAATTTATAAAAATGTCTATGTATTTTAAAACTATATGTTGTTGTTGTTATGTGCTCTCGATTTGCTTGCAACTCATAATGACCCTATGTACAACAGCCCGAAACCCTGCTCTGTCCTGTGCCAATCTCACTGTCTCCGACACTCCCATCCTGATTACCCCAGCACTGAATCAATCCACCTCATGGAGGGCCTTCCCCTCCTACGGCTGCCCTCCACCCTCCCAAGCATGATGTCCTCCTCCAAGGACTGGTCTCTCCTTACAACATGACCAAAGTATGTCAGACAAAGCCCCAGAATTCTTGCCTCCAAGGAGCAGCCTGGTTTAACCTTCTCCAGGGTGAATCTGTTTGTTTTCTTGGCAGTCCATGGTACATTCAATACTCTTCTCCAGCACCACAGCTTAAACGCATCAAATCTTCTATCCTCACTAGTCATTGTCCAACTCTCTGATGCATAAAAAGTGACTGCAAAGACCATGGCCTGTATCAGACGCACCTTAGTCTCCAGAGAGAAACAATTGTTCTTCAGTACTTTGGAGAGGTCCCTAACAGCAGACTTTCACATCGCAATACATCTTTTAATTTCCTGGCTGCTGGTGCCAAGAGTGTTGACTATAGAGCCAAGCAGACTAAAGCTGTGAACAATCTCAATCTCTTCACCATCCATCCTGATGCTGCCAATTGGTCCAGTAATGAGAATCTTTGTCTTCTTGATATTGAGCCTCAATCCATATTGAAGGCTGCAATTCTTGATCCTCTGCAGCAAGCGCTCTATGTCCTCCTCAGTTTCAGCAAGCAGGGTTGTATCATCATCTGCATAGTGCAGATTGTTGATAGATCTTCCACCAATTCTGATGGCACATTTCTCCTCATAAAGTCCAGCCTCCCGGATGACCTGTTCTGCATACAGTTTGAAAAGGTATGGACACAGGACACATTCCTGGTGGACACCCTTCCCAGTTTTGAACCATGCACTGTTCTGTTGCTCTGTTCTGACTACTGCCTCTTGGTCCAAGTATAGGTTTCGCATTAGCATGATCAAGTGTTCTGGGATTCCCATTCTTCTCAGCGTCAGCCACAGTTTGTTATGATCCATACAGTCAAACGCCTTAGCATAATTAATGAAATACAGATAGACATTCCTCTGGTACTCCCTGCTTTCAGTTAAGACCCATCTTACATTAGCTACAATATCCCTAGTACCACGACCCCTTCTAAACTCAGCCTGGACTTACGACAGGTCTCTGCTGATGTACTGTTTCAGTCATTTTTGGGTCATCTTCAGTAGAAGCTTGCATGCATGTGAAATCAATGAGATTGTTCTGTAGTTTCCACACTCTGTTGGTTCACCTTTCTTTGGAATAGGAACATATGTAGATCTCTTCCAGTCAGTTGGCCAAGTGGTTGTTCTCTGGATTTCTTGGCACAACTTAGTGAGCACATCTAGGGCAGCATCTGTTAGCTGGAATACGTCAATTGGTATACCATCTATTCCTGGGGCCCTATTTTTTGCTATTTCCTTCAAAGCAGCTTGATCTTCTTCCTTCATCACCATAGGCTCTTGCTCATATGTTGTTTCATGAAATTCTTCTGTGTCTGCCAATTCCTTTTGATACAGTGACTCAGTATATTCTTTTAATCTTCTTTTAATACTTCCTGGATCACTTAATATTGTGCCTAAAGCATCCTTGATTATAGCAACTCAAGGTTTGAATTTGTTCTTCAGTTCCTTGAGCTTAAGAAATGCTGAGTGAGTTCGGCCGTTTTGATTTTCCAACTCCAGTTCCTTGCACATTTCATTGTAATATTTTACTTTGTCATCCCTTACTGCCTTTTGAAATTTTCTGTTCAGCTCTTTATTATCTTGAATTCTTTCTTGTTCTTTGGCTTCTCTGCACTCCAGTGCAGTCTTCAGAGTTTCTTCTGACATCCATTTAGGTCTTTCCTTCCTCCTCTGACTTTGTAATCACCGTTTGCACTTTTACTGGATGATACTTTTGATATCCTCCCACAATTCATCTGGTCTTCACCCATTAGAGTTCAAGGCCTCAAACCTGTTCCTGAGATGGTTCTCAAATTCAGGTGGGATAGACTCAAGGTCATATTGTGGATTTGGTTTAATTTTCCTCAGCTTCAACTTGAACTTGCATATGAGTCTTTGGTGATCTGTTCCACAATCAGCTCCTGACAGTTTCACAGCTGATATTGAGCGTCTCCAGTGGTTCCTTCCTTAGATGTAATCAATCTGATTCCTATGCATACCAACAGGTGAGATCCATGTGTATATCCTGAGTTTATGTCTCTTAAAAAATGTGTTTATAATGGATAAGTTATTAATTGTGCAAAATTCAATCATTCTATCTCCAGCTCCATTTCTTTCACCGAGTCCATGTTTTCCAACTACTGAATCTTCTTTTCTGTTCCCAACTTTTGCATTCCAGTCACCCATTATTATCAATGCATATTAATTGCATGTTCGATTGCTCTCCGACTGTAAAAGTTGGTAGAAATCTTCTATTTCCTCTTTTTTTGGGTCTGGTTGTTGGTACATATATCTGAATGATAGTGGTATTCACTGGACTTCCTTGTATGCATGTATACATATAAAACATAAAATATTTGTGAAAATTACTATTTAGTAATTTTCCCTCTCCAAAGAATAGCCTCTCCCAGCAAAATTAATTAGTACATTTTTGGTCTGAACAACTGAAACAATAACACTTCCATTTATTAAGAAGTAAAATAAAAGGGAGACTTATTTTGGAGTAAATTTGGATACAATTTTTAAATTTATGTGGCATAGACTCAAGGTCATATTTTGGCTTTTGTGGGCTTATTTAAATTTTCGATTTGAACTTGGATATGAGTAATTGATGATCTGTTCCATGGTCATCGCTGGCTTTATTATGACTGCTGATACTGAGCTTCTCCACAGATTCTTTTCACAGCTATAATCAAACTGATTCCTGTGCAGTCCATCAGGTGAGGTCCACGTGTATAGTTACTGTTTATGTTTTTTTTATCTTAAAGATATTTGCAAGGAATAAATCATTGGTTGTATATGTTGTTGTTGTTATGTGCCTTCGAGTCGTTTCCGACTCATAGCGACCTTATGCACAACAGCTCTAAACCCTGCTCTATCCTGCGCCAACCGC
>NW_006399834.1:6719697-6720934 GCF_000299155.1 Elephantulus edwardii | reverse complement strand
CTTTCCATTTCTTCCTTAACAATATCTAATTTTCCTAGCTTCATGGTTCTCACACTCCATGTCCCAATCACCAGTGTCTACTTACAACTGTTCCTCTTCCTTTGTATTTCCATACTTGAAAACTCAACCTCCTTTGCCTTTTCTGTTATCTAAATGTGTTCTGTTGTACGTAGGGTTTTCAGAGGCCTGCTATAGTGGAGTAAAAAACTAAATTTTCAATTGATGCTTAAAATCAGAAAACTTTAAAAATTAATTTTAGTTAGTTCCAGCAGTGAAAATTTGTTTGCTTGTTTCGGTTTTTTATTCTCTTCTAGTCTGAAGCCTGGTTTACCTGTAGTATATAAAATGAGGACAAGGGGTTCTTTCCTCTGGTTGCTTATAGATTATAGGGAACTTGTATCATAGTGATTTGTTTTCATAGACTCAATATACTTTCACAGTTTCTATTCTTTGATTCATCCATAGATGGGAACATCAGTAATATCTATGTTTTAGATCTAGATCTACAGAGGTTAGGAAGGAGAGACTTGGACAAATTTGAAAAATATATAATGTTGGAATATATCATTCTTTCTCTGTACTATTTGTAATGTTTTCAATTTAATTCCTCAGCATACTATGCTGCATTATGACTGGTCCTTGCTCCTCACCGCAGCCTCATATGAAGTTCTCAAACAGCGTTGTTGTTACACTGTAATATGCCATCAAAACAACATTACGTTCTGTAATTTTCATCCCCCCTTAAGAAACTACATTTAAAGTGTTGAAAATCAAAATCTCTGTAAATGTTCATTAAAATTAATAAAAAAAGAAGCAAGGGGGAAAAAACCCAAAAAAGGGAAAAAAATAGTGTTTTGTTGATTAAAATGTCAGTAAAATAACCCCGACTTGTATTAGGTTCTTAATGTTACTTCTTTTAAAGCAATGGGGTATATGTGTTTGACTTTGTTTCCAGAATGCTCCAAGGGAGTTCTCCTGGCCTAGTGGGTAAGGAGTTGGTCTGCCAACCCAAAGACAGAAGGTTTTAATCCACCAGCTGTTCTGCAAGAGAGAGATGGCAATTTCCTGTGAGATTTACAGCCTCTGAAAAACCACCATACAGCTACCCTATGGCTCATTTCTGACTTGATGACAAAGACTTTGTAGGTTTTTTCTCTCTCAACCCATTATAAAAAGTACAACTTAAATCATGACCCATACATATGTCTACACACACACACACACACACACACACACA
>NW_006399834.1:6713042-6719597 GCF_000299155.1 Elephantulus edwardii | reverse complement strand
GCAAACTGAAGCTGTGAACGCTCTCAATCTCTTCGTCATCCATCCTGACGCTGCCAATTGGTCCAGTGGTGAGAATCTTTGTCTTCTTGACATTGGTTGTATATACTCAATTCTTTAATCTTCACCTTAATTTCTCTCACCAAATCTGTATTTTCCAAATATGAGATCCACAGTTGTTCCTATTCCTGCATATGGTGATCCCAACAAATGTGAAAATTATGAAAAAAATAATTAATAACACATGCAAATAAAATCTTATTGAAAGTTATTTTAAAAATGGATCGAAAAAAAAAAGTGTATTGACCAATAACTGCCAGAAAGTCAAGCTGAATTCAGAAGAGGTCGTGGCATGAGGGACGACATTGATGATGTCAGATGTGTCTTGGCTGAAAGTAGAGAATACAAAAAAATGTTTTCTTGTGTTTTATTAATTGTGCAAAGACATTTGTCTGTTTAGATCATAACAAATAATGTCTAATATTGAGAAAAATGGAGATTCCAGGACACTTAATTATACTCATGTGAAATCTATGCTTTATCCTAGAAGTGCTGTCTGAACAGAGCAAAGGAACATTTATGTTTTAAAATCAGCATAGTTGTGTGTCAGTGTTGTATCTTTTCTTCCTTCATATTCAAACTGTATGCTGAATAAATCATTTGGGATTCTGGACTCTATGTGGAAGAATGTGGCATCAGAATTGGAGGAAGACACATAAGCAACCTGCATTATGCAGATGACACAAGTTTGCTTTCTGAAAGTGAGAAAAACTTGAAGCACATACTGCAGAAGATCAAAGATTACAGCCTTCAATATGGATGACATAACAACATCAAGAAAACAAAAACACTCACCATAGGGCCAATTGGAAAAATCATGATAAATGAAGAAAAAATTGAAGTTGTCAACAATTTTATTTTACTTGGACACACAATCAACATCCATGGTAACAGCAGTCAAGATATTGAAATATATGTTGCATTGGGAAAATCTGCTATCAAGGATCTCTCCAAAATACTAAGGAACAATGAGGTCAGTTAAAAGAATAAAGTGTGTATAATACAATCCATAATTATCCTTTTTCTTTAGTGTTCTTAGGATTTTTCAAAGACCTGTTACTTGGGAAGTAGATGGCCCATCCTGCTTCCTGTTGTTGTTGTTGTTTAGTGCCATGGAGTCCTAGGCGACTCATAGTGACTCTATGAACAAAAGACCTGAACATATGCATAATTTTCATTGTTTCTCCAAGTTCATAGAGTTTCCGGAGGCAGGCTATTTCGGAAGTGTATGCCACTCCTGCTTCCAAGCTTGTTTTAATCTCCACCAAACGCTGTTCATCATGGGTAACTATTATCACATTTGACACATCAGTGTCACAGTGTTTAGCATCATAGCAACCATCAGTTACCTCTATACAGCACATGGACAGACCAGTGCTATACCATTTAGAAGAATGTTTGAATAAAAACAATTAAAACCAGGTCTAAGGCCACAGATTAAAATCACTCACCTTTGGCTTGGTAGCATCACTTTCTATCCACTAGGCCAACAGAGCTCTCTCATTGCTGTTATTGTTAAGTACCATTGAGTTGTAGACAACTTGTAGCAACCTTATGAACTAAAGATCTGAACTTTTGTATAACTTTCATTGTTTCCTCAAGTTCATAGAGTTTCTGGAGGCAAGCTATTTTGGAAGTATATGCCACTCCTGCTCCCAAGCTTGCTTTAATCAGGGAGCTCCACCAGAACCTGTTCATCACAGGTAACCCAAATGACATTTGACACAACAGAGGCACAAATTTCAGTCTCACAGTAACTCCAAGTTATCTCAGACAGCACAATCTGACAAGTGCTGTACAACTTAGAATATTGTTCTCTTCAACACAATGAACACCAGGCCCCAAGGGCTTAAGGTCCAAGGGTCTAATAGTCTTTTAAATGCAAAGGCCTACCCACCAGATCCTGATTGCTTAAACAAGGAGTTTCCAGCCCACAGCTGATTGTTAACAAAATCAGAAAGACAATCATCTTACACTTGGTTGTTAATAAAATAATTCCCAAGTAATTTACACCAAGCTTTCAAATAAATAAACAACATGTAACCTCCAGAATCCAACTGCTTCAAGCTGGAGACCCACCTTCAGGTAGGACTCAACTGACTTTTAAATATAAAGCCTGACCTACTGGTCCTGATTGCTTAAACAAGAGGCTTCCAGCTTCCAGCAGATTGTTAATGAAATCAGAAATAGCCAATCAGCTTACACTTATTGTCTCTCCATCTGTATGCTGAGCAAACTACCTTAGAGGCTGTACTCTGGGAAGAGGAGTCTGGGATCAGGATTGGAGGTAGATTCATCAATATGCTCCCCTTGCTGACAATGAGGAGGACTTGGGGCACTTTTTACAAAGGATCAAGAAATGCAGCCTTCAGTGTGAGGAATCAACAAGAAGGGTGAAGAGGTATCAAATAAAGTTAGAAGAAAATCAAGTGTATGAAAGCCAAGGAAAGAACTGTTGGTGATAAGTTGTGTTAAATGCTGCTAATGTGACTTATCTGGCAGAGGAAAGACCATGATCATGAAGGTCGTTTTCCCAGGGCGAGGCTCCACCATTGTGTTTCAGTATATGCTGACCCCAGCAATTTCCCCAGATGCGGGAAACTCCACTACATAATTTGTTCTGGTGGTGGGGTTGGGGGGACTGTTTGTGCACTATCCCCTGAAAAGAAAAAAAAAGAAATGTGCTGCTAATGAGGCAAGTAAAATAAACATAGATAATTGATTGGCAAAATCAAAGTTATAGATTATATTGTGGAAAACAGATTTGTTAAAATTGCAGAAGTGAAAGTCTCTTAAGGGATAACTTAAGAAAGAATGGAAAAGAAGAATTTGGAGAGTATAGATAACTTATTTTTCCTACAAGAGTTGATGAGAAAAGGAGTGTTAGCTTCACATACTAAACATCACTCATAGTTAATTTTTCCCATTGCAATCTTACTATAACTTCCTTTAAAGATTTGAAAGTTCCCAAAGTCAATTTGACATGTACCATTGATCCTTATATAAGTAATCTTTTATATTGTTATCATCAGATAATACATCACAGAGATTTCTACAGCTTAGTATGATATCTAGCATAGAGTATACATGCTTTATTTCATTGGGCTGTCTGAACAGGGGGTTTTGTTTCAAATTTTCTGAAAATTTGGTAGAAATGTAAAAATATGAAGTATTTGGGAATTCCCTAAAAATAAATAGTTGAAATGTGTGCACAATTCATATCAATATTTTCTTCTATGTATTAATAATTCTTTTGTTGTTTTAGTTAAGTGCTATTGAGTATAACTCATAGTGACCCAATGAACAACAGACCTAATCCTTCCCTATACTATGCCATTCTCTGACACCCTTTTGCCCATTGCTGCAGTGAGTGTGTCAATCATCTTTCTCTAACTACATCCAATAAACTTTTGACAGTACATTATAATAGTGATTGCTTTCATCACATTCTGTTATGGCTGATATATTCAAGTCAAAATGTAAAAAACAATGTATACACACTTTGTAAATAAACTAGTATAAAAAAACTCTTAGAAATGTACTAAGTCAAAGTCTTCAACATTTGCCTAGACATTTGCCTTTCAACTTTACTCTCATTTCTAAGCAAATCAACAAATAAAATCATATCAGAGCTATTATCCATGACAATAGAATAAATATGTTATCGTTCAATTTGTACTTCTTTAAAGTCTGATACATAGTGATTTTTTTACAGCATATTCTTCCCATTTAATTTTTTTCTCATTAATTCATTGTTGCACGTTTTCCTCCCTGCCCACCCCTCTCCCCAGTTTGCTTTTCTCCTTGAAAAGAAAAAAAAATTCTTTCATTGTTGTACAATCCCCCACCCCCTCAAGTCCACAGTCCACTTTACTATGCATTTCTTTTTCTAGAATCTTGTCATGAAAATAATACCTAATCATATATTTCTTTTAAACCATTCTCTCCTTCATCGTTTCAATGCAGAATACATTCTTTTTCCCCTCTTTTCTTAGGTTCCTCCCAACTCTGATGCCAGTTACATTTTACAACAGTGGCACTATGCAATATTTTTCCTTTTGTGACTGAGATATTTCACTCAGCATAATGTCCTCCAGGGTCACCCATTTTCTATTTATATACAGACTTGTATTGCTTTCTTTTAACTCTGTATCTCCCAGAGTTAATGGATGTACTATTACTCCATCTTGTGGAAACTGAACATTAATTCCTAGAATTAACTAACTCAATCTACTGGTAATATTTATTTTCAATGAAAATAACAATTTATTAATCACTACTAATTTTGGAGCTGAAATTTAAGGGAAAATAATAATTTACTTAATATTCTCTGAATTGTTTGAAATTTTTTTCAGAACTGCAAGAATAGTTGTATTTAAGATTTTATGTTCTACTAAATATTCAATTAAGTCATATAAACAACAATCAGTAGGATCTGATTCAACACACGCAATGAAAATTTTACTCTATCTTCACCTTAAGGCATTATGGAATTTGGCAATTTCTTTTAGTGTGGTTTTTATTGCTTATTCTGGACGTTTCTAAAACTTAATCTTTTTTGTATTCTTTCTTTGCATCAAATTGTAGTGTTGAAGAAGTGTGTTCATGGACTGACGAAATAAGAATCAGATATGTCTTGGAGAAAGTGAAACCGGCATGTTCCTTGATGGTAAGGATGGTTAAGCTTTGTTCTTTGGACATGTTGCTAGGAGAGGCTAGGAGAGGGGACATAATGCTTACAAGCTGGAAGGTTAAAGAAAGGAAAAACCTCAGTGAGATGGGTTGACACGGTAACTGCAGCAATGGGCTCAACAGTGTCAGAGATGATGAGGATGGCACAGCACAGGAAAGAATTCTTGTCTTTTGTTCATAGGGTCACTATGAGTCATACCCAATGGCCCTTAACAACAACAACAACAACATTTTAAAAGATTATTGACATGGATTTTCTCTGATTTAGCCCATACAAGAATTCAAGGTGTGAGAAATTAAATGGGCATATTTTATAGTTATAGGATATTACAATAAAAATAACTCTTGAACTTTGAAGGCATGAACAAAAGAGAATGCATAAATACCTTTGTAGAAATGAATTATAGCTGATTTGCCCTAAACGGCTTCTTATCATGTACTATATATTAGAAAAACTAAGATAATATTGATTTTATATTTGCAGAGTTTTCCAATTTCTTCCATGTGAAGAATCTTTTTACAACATTCTTATACATTTCGCCAGAACCTTTTGAAGAAAAATTTCAGATTGTAGTGATGTCATCAAGCTGTTTTTAGTTAAATGATGGTATACAACAACTAAGATGTCAATATTCTTCTAGTTAATTGCTGTTGTTTGTTAACATTTTTATTTATGAGAAAAAACCCATAAAATTTAAAACTATGCATAAAAACAATGTGTTATGTTTAAATCAAGATTGAAACACAAGAACAGAATAATAACAATTATACTTTGTTTTCTATTTCTTGAATTTAAATATCTCATTTAAAATGTGGATAATGCACATTTAAAATGTTTAAATTCAACTGACAAATTTCTGTTCACATACAACTCTATCTAGACTTGATACAGTTTAACCAGCTCTGTCAGATACTAATTGTGGTTGTTCCCAATTGCTGAACATTTCTTATATTTTTGGTAGCACAGTGTACTTTACTGTGAGAGAGGTCAAACATGGAGCAGAAAGAGCAAACTCTGACTAGCCTGTGAATTTTCTTGCATAACAGTAGTGGTAATTTGTAGTTTGTTTTATGTTATTTGTAAGTTTGATTGCTTTATAATTTACACTTGTGGGTTCAGCATTTGTCTGTTGGTTTGCTGTTTTATGGTAACTTGTGCATCGCTGTGATGCTGGTCATTGGTATAGTTTAAGTTTGTGGATACGGCACTTGCCTATCTGTTTGCTGTACTGAGGGTCTTGCTGTGATTCTGAAGGCTAGGCTTCTGGTATTTAAAATATGAACAGTGTCACCCATGGTGGACAGATTTCAACAGAGCTTCCAAATTAAGACAGACTAAGAAGCAGGATTGGCCATATGCTTCTAAAACAACTGGACTTTTTAATTCAGTTACTGGGGTAATCAGAAGGGTGTGTCTCAATGGCACATAACAACATATGAATAATAAAAGAACATTGTTTGGTATAATGATAGATGGTGAACCACTTATGTTATAAGGTTCTAAAAACATAATGAGAAAAAGTCTCCAACATGCATTAATTATTGTAATGTGAAATGCCTGAGGTATGAATCTAGACATATTGGAAGTTGTAAAGAAAAAAAAAAGAAATGGAATGAACCAAAAATGGTGTTGTTGTTGGTATTGTTATGTGCCGTCGAGTCGCTTGCAAATCATAGTGGCCCTATGTACAACAGCCCTAAACTCTGCTCTATCCTGTGCCAATCGCACTGTCTCTGACACTCCCATCCCAATTATCCCAGTCACTGAATCAATCCACCTCATAGAGGGCCTTCCTCTCCTGCGCT
>NW_006399834.1:6696382-6708262 GCF_000299155.1 Elephantulus edwardii | reverse complement strand
ATATTTTAACAAAAGTTTACAGAAAAGTTGGATATCCATTCATTCATTGCTGCACATTTTCTTCCCTACCCCACCACCCCACTTCTACTTTGCTATGCACTGCTTATTCTGGACTGTTGTCATGTAAATAATACCTAATCATAAATTTCTTTTAGATAGTTCTTTCCCTTATATACATCAATGCAATGTTCATTATTTATCCACTCTTTTCTTAATTTCTCCCCAACCCCCATGTCAGTCCTGTTTTATAACAGTGGCATTTTGAAGTATTTGTCCTTTTGTTACTGAGATATTTCACTCAGCATAATGTTCTCTAGCATCATTAATTTAGCATAATATTTTATGAGTTTCTTGTTTTTCAGTGCTGCATAGTATACTATTGTGTGACTATACCACAGCTTCTCTAGCCATTTGCTTCTCTAGCCATTTGTTTGTTGATGGGCACTTGGGTTGTTTCTCTATGCTATTGTGAATAAAGCAGCAATAAACATGGGTGTGCATGTATCTGTTTGGGTGGCAGTTCTGGTTTCTTTAGGGTATATTCCCAGTAATGGAATTGCTGGATCGAATGATATTTCTATTTACAACTTTTTGAGAAAGTGTCAAACTGCCTTCCATAGTGATTAGACCATTTTACACTCCCACCAACAGTTAATAAAAGTTCCAGTTTCTCCACAACCACACCAGCATTTGTTGTTTTCTGCTCTGTTGAATTTTGCTATTGTTACTGGGGTGAGATGATATCTCTTAGTTGTTTTGATTTGCAGCTTCTTAGAGCTAGGGATGTTGAACATGTCTTCATGTGTTTGTTTACCATCTGAATGTCTTCTTTGGTGAAGTGTCTGTTCATATCCTGTGCCCATTTTTCAATTGCGTTCTTTACCTATCTTATTGAGGTGGTGGAGTATTCTATAAATTCTGCATTTAAGTCCCTTTTCAGACATGTCATTGCTAAATTTTTTCCCAGTCTCTGGCTTTTCTTTTTACCCTGTTGGAGAAGTTTTTTGGGTTGGGTTTTGCTTTTTTTTTTTTAATGTTCATAGGGATTTGATTCTTAGAGGATTCCATTCATCTATTTTATTCTCTCCTGGTTATAGGTTGTGATACACTCTTACAGTTGCTTTCCTATTGCACTCTGTTTAAGAAGTTGCTGATAATTACTATTGAACTGATGGATGACAATTTTACTATAAGAAGGACTTTTGATGCCTGTAATGCAGGTGGGTTATAGCCAGGGAAATTTAAGGGCAGTTATAGGAGGAGATCCACAGTTGATCTTCTAGCGGGTTTTCAGAGGCAGTTAATCACACGAGAGGAGATTGCTCATCTTTCTCCTATGGAGCAGCTGGTGGATTCAAACTGTGCGCCTTTGGGATTTCAGCACAGTTTCTTACTGCTAGGTCACCAGAGCTATTTTTCTGAAGATAATTGCCTATTGTTTATCTTTAAATAATACTACATGAATAATAGTGAAAAAAAATTTGACCCTAAGTAATATGCTAGTGAAAATAGCCTTGGGTTGTTGTTGTTTGTTGCTGTTGTTATTATGTGTTGTCAGAGAAATAGATCTAGATTGTGATCCTCATTCTACCACTCTGTCCAAAACAATAGAAAAGAGATTTCTCTTAATACTATTTTCTAGGAAGCTTTTACACTGTTTCAGTAAATTGAAACAGCAAATAAGAGTACAGATTTATGGTCTTCAAGTAGAAATAAGTAGGATTGTTACCAATTTTAGGAATTATTTTGTTTGGTATCTGTCCATCAGCTTTGTGGACATAATTTTGAGCAACAGTTTGGAAGAAAGCCTTAGGCGCCAAAGTTAAGAGGGAAGATATTTGTTATTGACACTGCTGTTTGGCCTGGACAATTTTTACAGCCAATTTTTACAGTGTTCTTCACAGAAATTTCAATTTTGGAAAAACCAGGGCTCCACACACAGCTGGAGTCTGTGTTTTTACCTTTTGCCATCCTATCTCAGCATCAGAAACCCCATAAATTCACACAAGACAGTATCTGAGACTGCTTTCTAATCTTTTTTGCTCAGGTAATGCCCATTTTCCCAGAATTCCATTGGCTTATTTAGCAATCAGCCTTTCAAGGCAGGACATTCAGTCTCAGACCTGCATTGGGCCCTCAGGCCTGTGTCCCTTGAGCCAATAAACCACACCAGCATACCAGATCTAGAGGTGACCTACCCGCACCTTGTAAAGTAACACATTGTGACAGCAGTGTGGTGCAAAAGGAAGAGCAGAGACATTAAGTCACAAAATGACAATTGTGCAGCAGAAGCTCAGGGGCAAGGAACTTTCCCTAATACTGCCTCAGGTAAAAATCTTTCCTTGAAGCTGGTACATGGGATTTAGACTTACATCCTTCTAAACACAAGACAGGTATCAGCATGAGAGACGAGCAACAGTGCATGGTGCAAGACATCACAGAAGTGACTTGTGGCCTAAGCCATCATAACAAGTGATGGCTGGGGGAGGGAGGTGCTGGAGGAGGTAGAGAAAGCACAAGAATGCTGATTTAGCAGGGAAAGGAAAGGGACAAGATAAAACATGCTGAGATTGAGGGGACAGTGAATTTATTGGTTATTTCTGTAAGGAGGGTGAGTAGCATGAAAGTAGGAAAACTGGACATTGTTAAGAAAGAAATGGAATGCATAGATATTAACATATTAGGTATTAGCAAAATGAGAGGGATTGCCATGGGACATTTTGAATCAGATAATCATATAATCTATGCTGGAGATGAAAAGGTGAGAAAAAAAAATGGGTTTGCTTTTATAGTTAAAAGGCCATTTCCAGAGTCATCTTGAAATATAATACTGTGAGTGACAGTGTAATATCCATACACATACAAGGAAGACATGTTAATACCACTATCATTCAAATTTATGCACCACCAACAAAAGCCAAAGAGGAGGAAATAGATGATTCTACCAACTTGTGCAGTCAGAAATCAATCGATGCTTTAATAATAATGGGTGACTGGAATGCAAAAGTTTGGAACAAGGAAGAAGGATAAATAGTTGGAAGACATGGACTTGGTGAGAGAAAAGAGGCTGGGGATAGAATGATAGAATTCTGCACAGTCAATGACTTATTTGTTGCGATTACCTTTTATAAGAAACATAAATACAGGCTATAAACATGAATTTCACCTGTTGGTATGCACAGGAATCAGACTGATTACATCTGTGGAAGGAATTGTTGGAGAAGTTCAATATCAACAGTAAAAACTAGGCCAGGTGCTAATTGTGGAACAGACCATCAACTACTCATATGCAAGTTCAAATTAAAGCTAAAAAAGGTAAAATCATATCCACAGGAATAAGGCTTTGATCTTGAGTCTATGCTCCCTGAATTTAAAAACCAACTCAGGAACAAGTTTGAGGCCTTTAACACTAATGAATAAAGACCAAATGAACAGTGGGAAAAATGGAAAAGGTCATTACAAAGAAGGAAGAAGAAGACAAGACCAAATTGGGTGTCAGAAGAGACTCTGAATATTATTCTAGAGTGCCGAGAAGCCAAAGCAAAGGGAAGAAATCAAGAAGTTAAGGAGCTGAATAGATTTCAAAGGGCAGTTTGGGAAGACAAGGCAAAGTAGTATAATGCAACATGCAAGGAGCTGGAGTCAGAAAATCAAATGGGACAAACTCACTTGGAATTTCTTAAGCTGAAGTAACTAAAGAACAAATTCAGGAATGATAAGGTTGACCCAGGAAATTATAAGATTCAGAGCGTCGTTATGTGTTTTAATTCGACTCTGTGGCACTTAACAACGAAAAAGAGATGAGAAAGAATTTATACTGTTTATTACCAACCCTGCATGCTAAGAAAACAGATCTATTTATGGGGATTTTTTTTCACTTTACAATGTTATGCAAAGTATAATTATACATTAGGGAGCTCTGGTCGCCTGGTGTCAAGAAGCTGTGTTGCAATCCTGAAGTCACACAGTACAAGACCATCAGCAGCTCTGCTGGAGAAGGATGAGCAATCTTCTCTCGTGTGCTTAACTGCCTCTGAAAACCCTCTGGAGGGTCGGTTCTACCAATGGGTAGGTTCTGACTCTACAGTACACAACAACAACGATACAGTATTTACATGCACATGTTGTTGCTGTGTACTGTAGAGTCAGAAATGATCTATAGCTGACCTTCCAGGGGGTTTAAGAGATAAAAAAAAAGATAATAAGATAATCGCATGGAAGGAGATTGCCCATTCTTGTCCTGCGGAGTGGCTGGTGGCCTTGAACTGCGTGCCTTCAGGATTTCAGCATAACTTCTTGCCACTAGGCCACCATAGCTCCTACCAATACAAAAGTCATTTTTAAGACAAGATGTACTTACCATTTATCTTTCTTAAGGAATTCTTTTATAAATTTTTCGAGAAAAAGAAGTAATAAAATAAAGCAAGAAGAGGAGAGAGAGAAGAGAGAGAGAGGAGAGAGAGAGAGAGAGAGAGAGAGAAGAGGAAAAGGACGGAAGGGAAGAGATTAGTTTTAGGAGTGGATTTCCACATATCTCAGTGAAAGATTTCTAGGAAGAAGTTGTGGACCAGTCCTTGAGAGGGATTTATTTGTATTAGTACAATGAATTATGCCAGAACAAGGATTGAGATTGATGGGAAAAATGTTTAAAAACATACTAAACCACCACAATTCACTATGGTCTTAATCGGAATGAACGAACTAGAATTCTAATTGGAGCAGCTGGTGGATTCTAACAGCTACCTGGGAGAGTAAATTATTAAACCAAAGGGGAGGACAAAAGAAAATGCAGATATCTGTTGCTGGACATTCTTTTTTTTTTTTCAATTTTTATTTTATTATTTTTGTGTGAGTGTACCGTCAAATCAGATTATGACTAGTACAGGAGGAGATTGTCCCTCCTTCCCCGGTGGACATTCTTTTGAGTACTGACTGTATATACATCTGTGGTCCTATAAAGGCTTCTCTTTTGTTTCGTTCCTTTCCTATCACCCTGACTCCAGGAGTTTTAAAGGAAGATTGGTGGCTTATCCCATAGAGGCTTGACTGGGCTGCTAACCCAAAGGTCATGCTTCTCTGGCTTTTGCAATTTCCCAGTTGCTCCTCAGAAGAAAGATGTTCAATCTCCTCCAATGCAATTTACAGTCTCAGAAAATCTGCTGGCAGGTCAGCTATGAGTTGGTTCCTAATTGAGGATAGTGAATTTTTATTTGAGGGGAGGAATGGTTTTAAATTTTTAGTGGGTTTAAAGACTCCTCCCCAAAACTATATTCCTGAAGCAATAGACCATGGATGTGATACAGCCAAATAAGGCAGAAGAGGTTATTTTGGATGCTGGCTCTCAGGCTTTATCTAGCTGGCAGGTGGTAGTCGCCGTGAGGACTACTAGACTGCTCCCGATGTTTAGGTAGATCCCAGAGCAGATGGCACAGGGTAGGTTAAACTCTATATTCAATTTTTCCTACTTACTCTACTTTCCCCTACAGATCTCTTATGTCTCAACCTGTTTTTCCAGATTCCCCTCGCAGTGATACCAGCAGCAGTGACAGCAGTAGCAATGGTGCTGACCAGAAAAAGGTTCCTATAAGACTTTAATATGGTGTTCATGTAGCAACAAAATTACATATCATGAATTCCTATATTGTAAGAAGCCATGATTCAAATATAAAATAAGTGTATAAATAAAACTTTGTCTTCCTTTCAAACAATTGATAGAAAGAAATGAGAATCCTTTCTGTTTTAGCCTAGGACATTATCTAGCATAATGATAAAAATGTAAACTTTCAGAATCAATTTATGGAGAAAGAGTCAAAGATTAAGTTGTTATTTAATATCAAATTATATATAATTACAATCTTAATAGAATAAGTATAGAAGAGTAGTTTTTAAATAGTGGAGAGTGATGGAGGTGATAAGATGGAGAAGATAATACAGGATTTTTAAAATTGATACAGGATTTTTAAAATTATTATAAAGGGAGTTTCAAAGAAACAAGGACAATAAATTAGGGTATTAATGATTATCACAAAGATAATCAGTAATAATTAGAAAAAGGATGAATAACTCTCATACGCTCAGAGGAGATGTAAGCATATAATTTAGTATTAAGGAGGAACCACCAGAATAAAGGAGTCATAATGCTTCAAAGAGTTTGCCTTTAGAAATATAAAGTTAAAGAAAAGTAGTATTGTTACTTTCCTTCATAAAGTCCTTTTAATTGCTTGATTATTATTGATATATGTCCATGCAGTACATCATTAAAAATTTAAAAAAATAAAATACATAGTTTAAGAGATAGATAATTCAGGAAGACTTTTCTAAACTTCCATACACATGTGGTTTTGCTCTGCCCTTCCATAGTATCTTGTGAGTACTTCTAATGTTGTTTTTATCTGCCTTTAACCCATATCTGGCTCTTTAGCAGGTTTCCAGAGATAATAAATCACATTGGTGGAGACTGCTCATCTTTCTCCCATGGAGCAGCTGGTGGATTTGAACTGCTTGCCTTTGAGATTGAGGCACACTGGATACATCTGACCAAGTGTCCATCTCTACCACTACACACTGAGTCCCACTGAAATTTGGCCTGAATTTTACTCACTAGATTTACTTAGAGAGTGCATTTTAGTCAGCTTGTATAGTTTCTGCTGCACAGTATTGTTGTGTGTCATCGAGTCAGAACTGACCAATAGGTGATCTTCCAGCAGGTTTTCAGAGACAGTAAATCTCATTGGAGGAGATTGCGCAACCAGCTATACTGAGCTATCTAGATTAAAGTTAATACTCCAATCAATTTAATTAATTTCTTCCAACCAGTCTATAGAACTTAGTAAAGGCATTCACTGAGATACTTAATTATTTTGTTTACTTTACTGTATATGTTAACTTTCTAATGACAGTAGAACAAGACATATAAGCAAGTCTAGCTTGGGAAAGGGAAATCAGAGGGCTCCTTAGAAGCAAAGGTTGTGAAACTTTATCTCACATTTGGTGGGCATGTTTTCAGGATAGACTAGTCCTTAGGAAAGGATCTCAAGCTTTGAAAAATAGAGAATCAGCAAAAGAGAAGAATACCCTTAAAGTGAAGGATTGTTATAGTGACTGCAACAGTAGGCAGATTGTGAGGATGGTATCCGATCAAAGTATCAAAGTATCATTCTGTGGTTCATAGAATTGCTATGGGTCAGTATCTGCTCAACAATACCTGACAACAATATAGTAGATTTATATGTTTCCAACTACCAGCATTATGTCAAATACAACAGATAAACTTAAAATACAATAATTTAAACATAAATCAAAAAGTTATCTGAAACGATTTCATTTTAAATTAACTTACCATGTGCAAAAATGCTAATATCCCTTACTAAATTCACAGCATGTCACTATCAGCCTTAATTTTGTATTATTTCATAGAAATGTTGCAATTATAATTTAGTCTACATTGATCAGGAAAAGTTAAAGGTCAAAATTAATTAATGGAAATATAAAAGGGCAAAAATTAAAAATATGACACATATAAAATGCTTAAAGTGTACAGAAAAGGCACTGTTATTTTGAGATTATTCATGTGGATTTTCAAGAGAGCAGAAGGAGTAGTCTGAATAAAACAGAATTTCAGCACACTAAATTATATGTCAACAATAAAAAAAGTTACTAAAAATGACAATTACAGAAATTCTTATTTTAAATTTTAACAATGATGAAGACTTAACAATGTTCAATGACATTACAAATTAATTGTGAAGAAAATATACACAGCAACAGCATTGGAAGTTCCAGGTTGATGTGTGGCCTTTTATTGAAAATGAATAAAAAAATGAAATGACTCATTTTTATTGCAATGCAAAGTTTTAGAGATTTTATCAAGTATGTAAAAACAATTAAACTTTTTTTCATAAAATTTATTTTGGATACTTAAGAAACAGTGAAAATACCCACTTTCACATATTTATAAAAATAGATAATTCTGAATCATTTGAAGATATGGTCTTCACAATTACTTGCTATGCATCAGAGAGTTGGACAATAATGATGATAGAAGAGCCGATGTCTTTGAGTTGCGGTGCTAGAGAAGAATATTGAACATACCACGGACTGCTAAGAAAACGAACAGGTCTGTCCTAGAGAGGATGAAATGGGCTGCTCCTTGGAAGCAAGAACTCTGGAGCTCCATCTCGGCATGTTGCCAGAAGGGACCAGTCTTTGGAGAGGTCGTGCTTGGAAAGGTGGAGGGACAGCACAGGAGAGGAAGACCCCAAATGAGATGGGTTGACACAGTCACTGGGGTAATGGTTGTAGGTGGGTCAGAAACAATAAAATTGGCTTAAGATAGGGCAGGGTTCAGAGCTCTTGTTCATGGGGTGCCTGTGAGTCACACGTGACTTGATGGAACAATAAGAATAGTCACTGTCAAGAAACATTTTTGTCTTTAGAATCCAAACATAAACTAAAAGCAAGTATCCATAACTTAAATTTCACCCGTTTTTGAGAATTAACTTCAGAGTTAACTCTGACAGGTATTTTGAACTTTGTCTTAGAAAGACTATGAAGAAGATTCCAGTGACGAGTTCAACATGGCATAATTATTAAGTAAGCAATATATCTAGGAGCTGAGTTTCCTTGATATTCATTTGTCTTTATACTGATAGTGGTTACCAGGTCTTTCAGCTAATACAAACTCATAATCTAGCAGGTTTCAACTAGGGATAATTTTATAAATTCCTAAACCTATGATAAATCTTGTCAAAACAAAATAATTTTTGAAGTCTGTTCCACTCCCCAATAAATTAATCCTAAAAATAGAGTTGTTGCTGTTGTGTGCTGTTGAGTTGAAACCGACTCATAGTCGATCCTCCAGATGGTGTTCTGGGGCAGTGAAAAAAAAATTGTAAGGGAGGAGATTGTCCATCCTTCTCTCTTGGGAAGCGGTTGATGGTTTCGAAATGTATGCCTTTGGGATTGCAGTACTGCAAAGTCTGATATAAAACCTAGAGTCACTCTTTGTGCTAAAAGCAGTAATGAGTAAGCCTATTTGCTGTCAAACCAATTCTGTTATGGCGATGCTCCATTGAATGACTGAGGATAGAAATCCTTATAGGAGGAGATTGCCCATCTTTTTTTTCCCTCTTTGAGCAACCGGTAGATTTGAACTGCTAATCTTTTTAATGCACTGTGCCACTATAGCTTTTTTTAAGTGATAAGGGTTATCAATTGGTTATTAGACAACTTCAGGAAACAATATTTTTTTAAAATAGAATGCTTTTGGAAAACTTCCTACCATGTCTTTGTATGTAAAATGTTTATTTTTTTTTAATCACTTGAGTGGGGAAAATATAATTATTTGAATGACATTAAAATCTAACAAGCCAAATTATCTTATGTTTTTATTTATTTCACTTACCAACAGTAAGATCTCTTCAAAAGTCCAGATAATAATTTTCTGTTAGAAAACTTTTTCTCTAAACAAGATTTAATGAAAATTACAGCAACAACAAATAAGGACTTTAAACTATCTTTTATTTTATTATCCGAGATTAGATACCTTAAAGTATTGTAACTTTTTCCCAACAAGCAGACAGAAATTTGAACTGTGTTTTCCACCAATGTGAGCTTTAAGATTAATTCTTCAAACCCACCTGGGCATTACAAAAACACAAGTGCATAATGCACCTGGTGAGCACTAAAACAGCTGTTCTGTTGCATCTAGGGGAAAGATTTATAATAGAAAATAGTAACCACCAGAGACAAAGTGTGTTCTTATTTCCAGGGTAAAGGTCTTGCTGGTAGCACTTTGATGGAAAGCCACGACTTAGGACCAAAACAATGAGGTTTCCTAGTGGAAATAAATAGCTCTTCCATCATGTTAGGAGACAGTTTCAAAGGAACAAACTACATAATGATTGAAAAGCAGACAATGCAGACACTTCAGTAGACACTGGCCACAAAAAAAAATGTGAGTTCAACGGTAGAATAGTAGCAGAAGTGGAAAGGCAGAGTGAAGTGATTAAAAGTATGAAACAGAAAGTTGAGAGGAATATCAAATCTAACTCAAGAGAAGCAGCTCAGTATTTCTCAATGCAGAGAATAGAGAGGCTGTGCTATATACGTGATGGCCCAGAGAACAGGTGGGGGAAAAATGAAGTTCAAGATTTTGGTGTAATCGAATAGTGTCCTAGAGTACAGAGACTGGGCTTGGCATTTATATCCACCAGTAACTAAATGCATGGCCTTGATCAATTACTTAGCTTTGTAGTTTCAGTTTTCTCTCCTATAGCCTAGAGTAAAATATAATAAAATAAATGTTAAAGCATCTACATGATAGATGCTATAAACTTTTAAAGAAATAATGAAGAAAAATGATTAATAGCATAGCATACACAATAAGGACAACCATTATTATTTATAATAACATAAAGTCACTGAGTCCTTTGTAGTTCAATAAGAATATTAGGACAGAAAACACAGGAAGAGAATGAGAATATTAACTTAATTATCTCTCTACCTTGTTGCTATCAAGTAGATTCCAATTCCTGGCTGACCCTCTAGAGAATTTATAATCAGTCTGTCTCCCCTTCATAAGTGTGGAATGGCTGGCAGTCGAACCACCAGAAAAGTACAGCCTTTGGGTTAGCAGTGCAACTTTTTATGGACCACACCACCAGAGCTTCCATTAATGAGTTAAAATCAGTTAAGAGTTACCAGATATTTCATTTCAACAGATTAAAATCCAGCTGTGTTAACCATCCCAGCAGTGACTAAGAGTTAGGATGAATTTCAAGGCAATTAGCAACAAGTAGAAGTATTTAAGTCACATGATAGTTATGAAAATCCTGAAAGAGGAAACAAATAGATGAATTCACTACTTCTATAAATTGAACACGATACAAATGACTTGATCTGTGTGACTCAGTTTTTTTTTAAAATTCATTTTAATGAAAGTTTACAGAGACTTAGGGTTTCCAGTCATTCATTATTGCACTTTTCTCCCTGCCAACCCCCAACCCCCCAATTCACCTTTCTCCTTGATGAGTAAAAGAAAAGCTCTTTCATTGCTATGCAATCGCTCTCCCCAAGTCCACTGCACTGTGCAGCCTTCATTCTGGACTCCTGTCATGACAATAATGCCTAATCATATATCCCTTTTAAACAGTTCTCTCCCTCATCTGTTGCAATGCAGTATACATCAGTTTTTTAATCTGGAAAATTAGACTTATAAAACAAAAACAACCAGAAGATATTCTACAGGTAAAATAACTTGTTCTTAAAGCTGTTGTAACTGTGTCTGACAAAGCTCTGGAATTGTTTTCATATCAGTGAAAAGTATTAGTGTCTTCAACAACTGATCTCTATTTACCTGGAGCAACAGAGGAAGAAGAGGAGCCAGGAACAGGAAAAGGATACGAAATGTGTGGCTAATTGCCTCCTTTAACAACTGTTTCCTTTTACATGATACCAGAACTGGATGGTCCCCAGCTAATACTGATAAGTAATTTGATCAACAATTCAGTAGAAGAATCATAGTGAAAGGGGCGGAGATAGGGGACAGAACAGATTTCAAATTGTCATGAACAGCAGACTTTCTGAAGCTATGAAGGCTGGATGAGTCTTTAAATTTTCTGCCTGAGATAATTTTCTTTTGGATAACCAAAAATATTTGGATTACTGAAATTATCCCAAAGTCTTCTTAAAACCAAAAAAGTAGTTTAACTTTGTTGTTTGTTGTTATGTGCCATCGAGTCGTTTTCGACTCATAGCGACCCTATGCACAAGAGCCCTAAACCCTGTTCTATCCTGCGCCAACCGCACCGCCTCTGACACACCCATCCCGATTACCCCAGTCACCGAATCAATCCATCTCATAGAGGGTCTTCCCCTCCT
>NW_006399834.1:6683658-6693760 GCF_000299155.1 Elephantulus edwardii | reverse complement strand
TACTCTTTTAAGAACTAGCAATACCTATTTCGGATAAAAATGGCAACAGCAACTTGAGAGATTAGATAATCTTAGCGGATAGTAAGCTCATGTGAACAGAAAAGAAACAACTCAGAATCAGAGGATGATAATGGTTGTACAATTAAAAAAAATATGATCAATGTGACTAAATTATACATGAAGAAATTATTGAGCTGCTGAACAATAAAATAAATATTTTAAAAGTTACCAATGCTCTAAAGAAGATAAATTAGTGATTAAAATGAAGCAAACTTATTTTTAACTGCTGATGTTTTTGTTGTTGTTCTTTTGTGCCATAAAGTCAGAACCAAACCATACCTGACCCTCCAGCGAGTTTTCACAGAGAGTAAATCACATGGAAGGAGATGGCCCATTTTCCCCCCCAAGGAGCAGCTGGTGGATTTGAACCTTATGCATATGAGCTGTGGTGTTGGAAAATAGTCCTGAACATCCCAGGGATGACGAAAAGAACAAATAAATATGTCTTGGAAAGGAAGCAGCAGGAGTGCTTTTCTTAAAAAAAATGAAATTTTTATTTTATACTGGTTTACTTACAAAGTTCATAAACATTGTTTTTCATACCTAATCTTTCCCCTTTCCTTTACTCACCCCTCCCACCACCCATCAAATTGTGCTACCCTACAATTAACTCCTCCAGAAACCATCCTCACCCCTCTGCTCCTCCCTGCCCCACCCCATGGATCCTTATACATGTTCTACAGTAATGGGCTTATACAGTATTTGTTTGTATGGGACTGAGTTAGTTCACTTAGCATAATGTTCTCCAGTCCCTCCCAAGTTAGGTAGTGATTTACAAAATCGTTGTTCCTGGCATAATATTCCATCATGTGAATTTACCATAATTTCTCAATCCATTTGATTGGGGTTGAACATTTGGTCTATTTCCATATGCTTGTGATGGTGAATAACGCTGCTATGAACATTGGAGTGCAAGTCCCCATTTGTGCCTCAGTTCTTATTTTCTTGGGGTATATTCCAAGCAGTGGAATCGCTGGGTCATATGGAATTTCTATGTTCAGGTTTTTGAGGAAGTGCCAAACTGCCTTCCAGAGTGGTTGTACAATTTTACAATCCCGCCAATAGTGTATAATAGTTCCTGCCTCTCCACATCCGCTCCTATGTTTGTTACTTACTGTCTTAGTAAACTTTGCCACTGCTACTGGGGTAAGAAAGTATCACATTGTAGTTTTGATTAGCATCTCTCTTATTGTCAATGATGTTGAACATTTCTTCATGGCTAACACTGCCATCCAAATATCATCCTCTTAAAAAATTCTTTCCATGTCTTTTGCCCATTTTGTAATTGTGTTTTCAGTCTTTTTTCTTGTGAAGTTCCTATAAGATTCTGTAAATTTTTAATAAGAGATCCTTGTCTGAAATGGTATTGTCAAATAGTTTTCCCCCCAGTTAGTGGGTTTTCTTTTCACTCTGTTGGAAAATGTTTTTGATGCACACATAATCAATTTTATCCTCTCCAGAATGTGCATTTCTGTCTGTATTTGGCTAACTCTTTATATATAGTCTAGGCCATTTAAGCTTGATCCTAGTTTGCCTTTGATGAATTTTATGGTTTTGGTCTTTTAGAGTGCTCTATGGAGGCAAGGATGATGAAGTGAAACCTCACATGTTTTGCACATGTTGCTAGAATGAGCTATTCCTTGGAGATGGACATGATGCTTGGAAGGGTGGAGGGTTGGGGAAGGAGAGGAAAGCTCTTCACCAGGTGCATTGACAAGGTGACTGCTTCAATGATCTCTAGTGTGTCAGAAAGTGTGGAGATAGCACAGGATAAGATGGAAATCAAATCCATTTTTCATAGGGTCATTATGATTTGCACTCAACTAGTGGAACGTAACAACAACAACAACAACAATGTGGTGAATTGGGACTCTTTCCCCTTGTAGAGTAGTGGAAGTCACATGCCACTGTCCTTGTGCTGGCTCCTCTGTTTTTATAGTTTCTAACGACTTAGAAAAAAAAATACAGCCAGAGTGCTCCTTGGAGGCAAAGATGGCAAAGTGTTGTCTCTCAAAATTTGGGCATATTGCTAGAAGAAGCTATTCCTTGGGTGAGGACAAAATGCTTGGAAATGTAGAGGGCCAGAAAAAGAGAGGAAGACCTTCCACAAGATGCACTACACTGTTACTGCAGCAATGGGCTCAAGTGTGTCAGAGATTATGGGATGCACAAGATAGGACCAGGGTTCATGTCTGTTGTTCATAGAGTTGCTATAAGTCATACTTGATGATACCTAACAACAACAACAACAACAACAACTATAGCATCAGCAGCACTAGCAGCAGCAGCAGCAAACAAGAAAATAATTTTTTGAAGCCTTTCGCACTAATGAGTGAAAACTAGATGAGCTGTGAGAAGATATAAATATCATTCATGAAGAATGCAAAAAGTCACTGCAAATACAGAGGAAAAAGAAAACACTAAGGTGGAGGTCAGTGCTACGATGCCAATAAGCCAAAGCAAAGGGAAGAAGTCAACAAGTTAAGGAGCCGAACAGAAGATTTCAAAGGATGATGCGGGAAGACAAAGCAAAATATTATAATGAAATGTGCAAGAAGCTGGAGTTGGAAAATCAAAAAATATGAACTCATTCGGCATTTCTTAACCCAAAGGAACTGAAAAACAAATTCAATGCTAGAGTTGGAATACTCAAAGATGAAGAAGGCAAATATTCAATGAACCAGGAAGCATCAAAAGAAGATTGAAGAATACACAGAAGCACTATACCAGAAGAAATTACCTGACACAGAAGAATTTCATAAAACAACATATGATTAAGATCCTATGGTGAAGGGGGAAGTTCAAGGTACTCTGAAGGAACTTGCAAAAAACAACTCCCCAGGAATTGATGGAATACTAATTGACATATTTCAGCAAACAGATGACACCCAGCATTCACTCTCCAGGTTATGCCAAGAAATCTGGAGAACAACTATCTGGGCAGCTGATTGGAAGACATCTGTATTTATTCCCATTCCAAAAAGAAGTTGACCCAACAAGAGTGTAGAAATTATTGAATGATATCACTAATATCACATACAAGCAAGACCCTGCTGTATATTATTCAGAAATAATTGGAACAGTATGTCAGCAGAGAACTGCCAGATGTTCAGCCTGGGTTTAAAAGAGGCCGTGGCCTTTGGGGCATCATAGCCAATGTTAGATGGATCTCAACTGAAAGCAGAGAGTACCAGAGGAATGTCTGTGTTTCATTGACTATACAAAGATATTTGACTGTGTGGATTACAACAAACTGTTGAGAAGAATAGAAATATCAGAACACTTAATTGTGCTCATGAGAAACCTATACTTGGACCAGGAAGCAGTAGTCAGATCAGGGAAACATTGCATAATTCAGGATCAGGAAAGGTGTGCATGAAGGAGGCATCCTATCTCCATACCTTTTTAATCTATCAGCAGAATGGATGATCTGGGAGGCTGGACTTTATGAGGAGGAATGTAGCATCAAGATTGGAGGAAGATTCATCAACAACCTACTTTATGCAGATGACACAACCTTGCTTTCAGAAACTGAAGAAAACCTGAAGCATTTGCTGCAGAAGGTCAAGGACTGTAGTCTTCAATATGGATTGAAGCTCAACATCAAGAAAACAAAGGTTATCACCACTGGGCCATTTAGCAGCTTCATGATGGACAGAGAAGATTGTTAATGATTTCAGCTTGCTTGGTTCCACAATTAACACTCTTGGTACCAGCAGTCAGGAAATAAAAAAAAAAGGAATTGCATTGAGAAAGTATACTGTCAAGGACATCTCTGGAGTACTGAAGAGTAATGTCAGTGTAAAAACTAAGCTGTGCCTGATCCAGGCCATGGTATTGGCAATTACTTCCTCGCATCTGAGAGCTGGACAATCACTAAAGATGATAAAATAAGAATAAATGCCTTTGAATTGTGGTGCTGGATAAGAGTGTTGAACATGCTATGGACTGCCACAAGAACAAACAGGTCTTTCTTGGAGAGGGTGAAACCTGGATGATTCCTGAAGACAAGGTTTTTGAGGCTCATTGTCACATATTTTGGGCATGTGATCAGGAGAGACCAGTCCTTGAAGAGGGACATCAAGCGTGGAAAGGTGGAGGAACAGCACAGGAGAGGAGGCCCAGGATGAGGTGAATTGACTTTGTGACTGGAGAAATGAGATTAAGTGTCAGAGATGATGAGATTGGCTCAAGTTAGGGTAGGTTCCAGAATGAATGTATAGAATCACTATGAGTCACAGGCAATTCCATGGCACATAACAAAAACAACAACAAAAGAAAAGAAGACACAGCTTATAGTTAAAGTTCAATTTACTTTTATTTCTATCTAACAAAACATAAACACCTATTTTAAATAAGACAACATTTTTCCTGGGATGATTTTAAGTTTAATAAAATTATAAGCAAAGAAAGATTTTGTAATGGAGAAAACTTTAGACGAAATAAAGAAGATTTGGAAATAACTATGAAAAGTATATTCTAATTAATTTTGTATGCTTATGGGCATGGTTGTTATTGTCTAAAGCATTTTTTTAAAAAATAATTTAAAGTTTCTATTGTGGTTTTAAAAGTTTACATAAAGGTTGGATTTTCATTCATTCACTATTGCACATTTTCCTCCCTACTCCACCCAAGTTCACTTTTAAAATTTATTCATTATTGCACAATGTCCCTCTTCCACCCATCCTCTACCCCCCACAATGACCCCTTGTTCCAAAATGTTCTCATATATAATGTATAATCATATATTCCTTTCAGACAGTTCTTTTCCTCATCTGTTCCAGTTCAGTGTTCTTTATCTATCTACCCCTCCTCTATTGCCACTCCAACTCCCTCATGTCTGCCCAGTTTTAGAATAGTGGTGCTATATAGTATTTATCCTTTTCTAATGGAAATATTTCACATTACATAATGCCTTCAAGGCAATGCTGCATAATAGTCCATTGTGTGGATGTACCATAGTCTATCTATCCATTCATTTATTGATGGACACTTGGGTTGTTTGCTTCCATCTCTTTTCTATTGTGAACAGTTTATCAGTAAACATGGATGTGCGTACATCTGTTTGAGTTGTGGCTCTGGTTTCTTTATATTCCTAGCAGTGGTATTGCTGGGTCAAATGGTATATATATTTCCAACTTTCTGAAAAAGTATCAGACTGCCTTCCATAGTGGTTGTACCAGTTTACATTACCATTAGCAGTGAATAAGATTTCCAGTCCTTCTACACCTCTCCAGCATTTATTGCTTGGTGTCCTGTTCAACTCTGCTGTTGTTATTGGGGTGAGATAATATCTCATAGATGTTTTACATATAAAGCATTTTAAATGATCAAATGGCAGGCCCAACTTTGATGTAAGAAAGTGTACTAGTAAATTTTCCAAAATTCCCTTTCCATTCTAAAGTTCATCAATTTCAAAATTTCTCTTTTATTATACCATAAGAAATGTGACTTAAGTGAATTGTGACAATAAGCACGTTAAGAGCAATCATGTAGTGAATTTGAAATAATTATGAATAGGAGAATATACATTTTCTAGTTTGCTTGTACTTGAATATCTGAATGCTTATCTATGCCCAATTAGAGGCAGGCCTACCTTGATTAGGAATAATAAAAGAAAGTACTGATGAGGATGTTTTGTGAGCAATCAAAGTGAACCAAACATGTAGGTATGTATTAGTTAGGTTAAGGTTAGGAAATATAAGAAAAAGCTTTAGTATTTAAGCAAATTAAGTAAGAGAGGTTGATTTCTTTTTATATAAAGTCTCAAATGAATGATCTAACTCTACTTCATAACATTAATTAGGGATCCAGCCTTTTTTCATTATTTACCTTATAGTCTCCCAGTGCTGTCATCTTCTCAATGGTGGAGACAGCATTTCTGTGAGTCCTAGTTGATGACAATCAGAGAAACAATATGTTATAGACATACTCATGTTCCTAAGACTTTGGTCCATCACTTGTATTTATATTTCATAGAGAATATCAGTTACATGACTTCATTCTTACAAAAAAGGGTGAGAAATGTCATTTGGTCTGGTGTCAGGAACAAAGAAAAATTTATTTCTGTAGATAGCTAGTAATGTCTTTCTTGTTGAAAGTGATATTGTTATTGAACCTATTGAGGATTTGCAGGTGTGAAAAGAAGGAATATTGCCATTTTCCCTGCCCTGCAGCAAGTTCCGGTGGCATAGTCCATAGGGAGTTGAGTTTCTAATCCAAAAGCTATGTTTTGGCTCTGCAGTTAGAATCCACCAGTGGCTCTGTGGGTGAAAGATGAGCAGTCTTCTCTTGCTGCAATTCACAACCTCAGAACCCCAATAGAAAGTCACTATGAATTGGAACAGACTCAAAAGCAGTGAGCTTCAGTTTGAGTTTTTTTTTCTGCAGATTGTGTATTTTTGTTACTGTTATGTGCCATCAAGTCGCCATGGTGAACTTACGTACAGCTGCTCTGAATCCTGACTTTTCCTGAGCCAATTTCATTGATTCTATACACCAACCCCCATTGCTCCAGTTATTCTATCAATCTGTATAATATGGGTCTTCCTCTCCTGCGCGGTCCCTCCACCCTTGTGAGCACAATGTCCTTCCCCAAGAATCAATCCCTCCTGGCCAGGTGCCCAAAGTATGTGAGACAGAGCTTCAAAATTCTAGCCTCTAAGGAAAAACATGTTGAATATAATGTTGAGACATGATAATCTTTCTTTGATAAAATTATTTGAATTAAAAAAAATCTATTGGATTAAGAACATGCCAAAATGTCTACTGTCAGAGACTTAAATTTCCTTTTAGAAAGCGTTTCTTTACGCTTAAAACTTTTATTTGCTCTGACTCAACTATATCTGGTAATGTTTATGATATGCTTTATTCTCTGTGACTTGATCCTTGCAGGTTTATTGTTTTGTTTTGTTAGGGCTTATACTGATGTGATGCCAGTTCTGGTGGTGTATATGCCACAGGGAGGTGTGCTCTTAAAGATGATTCTTCTCTAGCAGTATGAATTCCCTAGTCAATTCTCAGGAGAAAGATGGATATTCTCTTGTGCAATTTATAACCCCTGAAAATCCGGTGGAGGATCAGCTATGAGTAGATTCCAACTTAATGGCAATGAGAGTTATGCTGAAATGTGCCAGCAAGATGATGAGTTAGCTATGAAAAGTAAATCCATCAGGTTTTCCACGGGAAAAATATGGGCAATCTCTAATGTGATTTAAAGCCTCTGGAAACCCTCTGGAAGGTCAGTTATGAGATGACTCTGAATCAATGACACACAACAGCAAAAATAGCAACATATATAGATAGGTAAATAGAGATTTACTTCAAGGAAATGGCTTATGTGCTTGTACAAGATGACAAGTCCTAGATCTGTGGGTCAAGTTACAGACCTGGGACTTTTCAACCTGTACAAGCACATGAGACAATGAATTTAGAAAAGTTAATGAATCTAAACAGCAGAAAATGGGAAATCTTCTCCAGTGCTGTTTCCTGCCTCTGAAAATGTACTGGAGGGTCAGTTATGAGTCAGTTCCAACTCCACAGCACATAACAACAACAACAACAACTAAAGACTCTAGAGGTGACAGGTTACACAGAGTCGGCTAACTTAAGAGGCTCGGGAGCTCAAGATCAGCAGGTATATTAGACAACTGGTTTAAGTCTGGAGTATGAGCCAGATGCAGTGCCAGACATAAATTCTCTAGCTTTGTCAAAGAGCCTGCACCTATATTCAGTGCAGGCCCCACCCTTAAGGAGATTCTCTACATCAGATTGCACTGATAATATAATTACATAGCAATCTTTAATCCAGGCTCATTAATATTATAGTGGTTAAGATTTACAATACATTATACTCAGTATAATGTAATCATTATATTGTGAATCGTCACTATTTTGACACACCAATGTTGACTAACACACCGATTGAGATGTCTCAACAAATGCATGTAACATCGAATGTTCACTTATTTATGGCCAGAAATTTGAAAGACAGCCACGTGACCACTGATTGGAAGATATCCATATTTGTGCCCATTTCAAAGGAAAAGGATCCATATTAGTATCATATAAAAGTAAAATGATCCTAAAGATCATATAAAAATGGTTGCAAGAATACACCAACAGAGAACTATTAGAAATTCAAGAAGAGGACATGAAATGAGGGACATCCTTGCTGGTGTTAATGGATATTTGCAGAAGGCAGAGAATATCAGAAAGTTTTTTTACTGTGTTTTATTCATTCTGTAAAGACATTTAACTAGATGAATCATAGCAAATTATGGATAATATTAGGAAAAAGGAAATTTCAGAATATTTGTTTATGTTTTTGAAGAACCTGCATTGAGTCAGTTATTTAAGTAGATCAAGAAAATACTGTGTGGTTTAAAATCAGGAAATGTTTCATCAGGGTTGTATCCTTTTACTATAATTATTCATTCTGTATAATCCAAACTTATTCCCATTGTCATTCAGTAAGAATCAATTCTGCAGAGTAGTTGGTGAATTCAAACCACAACAGAGGTGTGGACTTTGAGTTAGCAACTCTCCACAGATTATACTAAAGTACAACTATTCAACCTGTATACTGAGTAAATAATTTAAGAAACTGGACTTGATGAAAAAGAACTCAGCATTAGGATTGAATGGAGACTCATTAATGACGTTCAATATGCAGATGATACAACTTGCTTGCTGAAAGTAAAGAGGACGTAAGTATTTACTGATGAAGGGCACAGATTATAGCCCACAATATAAATTATACACTAAAACAATTAGAAACAAAATTAGATCAATAAGCAGCATCACTGAAAATAAAGAAAATAAAAAAATAAAAAGAAAAAGAAAAGAAAGAAAATCTTGAAGTTATCAGGGACTTAATTTTACTTGCATCCACTGTAATGCAACAGCCAAGCAATCAATATACTAAATATATTGCATTTATTTAACCTGCTGCAAAAGACTTCTTAAAAGCTAACAGAACAGTGACACTTTGAGGATTAAGATGTGCTTAATCCAAGCAAAGATATTTTAACTATCTCATCTGCATGTAAAATTGGACAATAAACACAAAATACAAAAGTGAATTGGTGCCTTGAGTTGTGGTATTGATCAAGAATATATATACTTGATTGGTTCCACAATCAATAGTCTTAGTACCAGCAGCCAGGAAATACAAACAAACAAACAAGTAACAACCTAATTGCAATGGGAAAATCTACTGTTGGGGATCTCTCTAGAGCTCTGAAGACAACATTTTCAGTCAAGAAACAAAGGTATGCCTGATCCAGGACAAAGTCTTCATAATTACTTGCTGTACATCAGAGAGCTGGACAATGACTAAAGATGATAGAAGAAACAATGCCTTTGTGCTTTTGTGCTGGTGAAAAGTATTGAATATACCATAGACTGTTAGGAAAACGAACAGTTTCTTCCTAGAGAGAGTGAAACCAGGCTTCTCTTTGGAGTCAAGGATTCTGAAGTTCCATCTGATACACTTTTAGCATGTTGCAAGGAGGGACTAGCCCTTGGAGAGGGACATCATACTTGGAAAGGTGCAGGGACAGCACAGGAGAGGAAGACCCAGGATGAAATAGACTGACTCAGTGACTGGGGTGATGGGGGTAGGTGTGTCAGAGACAGTGAGAGTGGCTCAAGATAGAACAGGGTTCAGTGCTGCTGTGCATAAGGTTGCTATGAGTTACAAGCAACAACTTGAAGAATGAATGTATCTTTCTTGGAAGAAGTGCATCCAGTTAAGAGGAAAGCTAGATGTTGTATCACATTTTTGTGTTGTTGTTGTTTCTTTTTTTATTATTATTATTAAATTGTATTAGTTTTAATGAACATTTACAGAGATTTTGGGTTTTCATTCATTCGTTGTTGCACTGTTTTCCCCACCCTCCTCCCCAGTTCATTCTTCTTCCCCCCGCAATGTCTGTTTTAATAGTCCAATTGCCACAGTGCTTGTCAAAGCCAGTTCTGATTAATCTCCTTTGTCAGTGTGTCCCTTGCCATTCCCTATCACTCCTCCCTGAGAGACTTC
>NW_006399834.1:6649387-6659332 GCF_000299155.1 Elephantulus edwardii | reverse complement strand
AGGGGAAGACCCTCTATGAGATGGATTGATTCGGTGACTGGGGTAATCGGGATGGGTGTGTCAGAGGTGGTGAGGTTAGCACAGGATAGAGCAGGGTTTAGGGCTGTTGTGCATAGGGTCGCTATGAGTCGGAACCGACTCGACGGCACATAACAAGAACAAGAACATTTATTCTTTAGTTTGAGAGACTTAAAATTTTAATGTTTATTATGATTTTCATTAACTTAATGAATATCATCTCAATGATGTGTACCATTGAGTAGGAACCGACTCATAGCTTGCCCTCTAGCAGGTTTCCAGAGGCAATAAATTGCATATGAATAGACTGCCCATCTTTCTTTTACAGAGTAGTTAGTTAGAATAATGTGCCTTTGGGTTGGTAGCTCAGTTCCTTAACACTAAGACACCAGCACTAAAAAAAAAAAAAAAGACACCAGAGCTCAATCTTTCATGTGTTCTAATGGACTGAATTCTGTTCTCCCCAGATTGTATTGAAGTCCTGTGCTATATAAGAGTAGATGTGGTCCTGTTTGGAAATTGAGGTTTTTTTGTCATGTTAATAAAGTCAGATTTGAGGAAGGTTGAACCTAAACATATCCACTTCTGAATAATAAAGAAATAAAAACAATAGATTATAAAGACATATACACAGGACAAAGAGGAACACAGATAATGGGAAGAGATTGTATACAAGCCAAAAAACTCCAAGGATTTCTGGCAACTACTAAAAGCTGAAATAGACAAAAATGAAACTTACCTTAGAGTCACAGTGGTGGTCTAGTGGGTAAGGAGTTGTGTTGCTAACCCAAAGACAGTTGAGTCTTCTAGCCAGTCCACGAGAGAAAGATGGATGATACTCTCCCATTTACAGCTTCTGAAAACTCACTGGAGGGTCAGCTATGAGTTTTATCTCATTTGATGGCACATAACAACAACAAAAATCATTTCCTTAACTGCAAGAAAATACATATCTGTTCTTTAAAAGCCATTTACTTGTGGTTTTCTGTAATGAAGACATACGTACACTTTCCTCTTTGGGAGAGACTCATAGGACTCTTTCTCTATTCCTTAAGCTGCACTCCTGGTAATTTGCTGGTGCTGTAGACAAGTTTTCATGCTCTTTTAGATGAGTGTGCATTCTGAAAGTGAAATTGTTTCCTTTTCCTGTACCAATTATTTACATTGCCAAATCTATTGACTTCTAAACTCTATCCTTTTATTTGTTACATTATAATCTGGTTTTTTCAAACATTGAAGAATTATTATTATTATTATTATTATTTCAATACAACTCTATAAAATGACTTTGCCTTCAGGGAATAGCTGTTTACTTTGGAATATTTCACATAGTAACACATTTTTACTTAGTTTTTTTTATAGCCTGAAATCTCTAAGGTTCAGATAAATTCCAAAAATTGTTGGCTTCTCAGAAACCCATTAGTTGAATAAAATGAAACATATCTATAACATGCCTGCGAATGTGTGCTAATGTAATAGAAGTAAGTAAAGAATGGTGTTTTGGCAGAGAATTTTTTAATTAGTTGCTTTAATAAAAACGGCTATAACTTTTTCCTCTGTTCATTGTAGAAAATGTACTTGGGTCTTTAGGCCAGCTCATACATGACACTTAACTGACAGAAATGTCTGGACTCTTCACTACGTAGATATAACAATATCAGGGAAGTGTTAGAATAATTTAAACTTCCCTAATGAGCATCAGAGTTTTAATGAGAAGATTTTCTCTTCTTGTGTGATTAATGTTGCTCTGTGATAGAAAGAGGACATTTTTATTTTCCTGAAGAAATTGGAGTGAAAGAGTTTTAGATAAACAATTAAGAGGAAGTTAAGAAGTGATTAATTCTTTGTGGGGTGAAAGGGATTAGTTATTGATTACTAGTATAGCCTCCAGGGTTCCTATTAAAGCCTATACTCAAGTAACAAAAACTATTAATATATCAATGCTTTAACCATTGTTTTTTCTTCTGTTGTCAGCCAACCAAGCTGTTAGGTCAGGTTGGCTACATAATTTTGTAGAATTGTGTTCAGAGATACTATTATTATTTATAAATGGTTTTGATATTTTTTATAAGAATAAAAACCAAACCCATTGTTGTTAAGTAGAGTAATTCACAGCCACCCAATAGAAGAACAGAACTGTCAGAGTTTCCAAGGTTGTAAATCTTTATAGAAGTAGACTGCTTACTTTTTCTCCTGTGGAGTAGCTGGTCGTTGTGATTGCTGACCATTTGGTTAGCAGCTGAATTAGTCATTAATTCTAAATGACAACCTGATTTCTATTTGCTTGTGTGTGTGAAATAATTTTGGAAAGTCAGTAGGTTAGAATAAATGTTGTTGTTGATTCCTGTTGGGTTGGAACCAACCAATAGCTGATCCTCCGGCGGGTTTTCAGAGGCAGTTAACCGCAGGGGAGGAGATTGCCCATCCTTCTCCTGTGGATCGGCTAGTGGCCTCGAACTGTGTGCCTTCCGTATTGTAGTGAAGCTTGTTGCCACTAGGCCACCATAACTTCCTGGTTAGAATAAATAAGATGAAAAAAATAAGAGAAAAAAATTTAAAGAGGTTACTGATATTAATAAAAATATTACATTTGCTGGGATAAGTAGGTATACATAATTATAGCATTAGGAATTGGGCTGTTAGCCAAAAAGTCAATGATATGAATCTATCAGCCCCTGCCAGCAAGAGATGAGAAGTTCACTTTTAAAAACATTTATAACTACAGAAAAGAAAGGTCACCATGAATTTGGAAAACTTGATGGCATAGTACTTGTGTGTATTGAGATATCAGTCTCTGCTATCATATATCAAAGTATATTTTAAAATGCCAAAAATTTCGTTTTCAAGAAAATGAAACACGGAGATAGCAGAGATCCTAATCACATTTTAGTAGAAGTAGGATAAGCTTAGGAAAATAACTTTAAAAAATATCTGTGACTAGAGAAAATAAGGATTAAGGCTACTGGAGAAAAAGATGAGCTACTATTTTAGAATCTATGAAGGTGAATGTGGTATCAGGCTTGGAGGAAGAGTCAACAACATCCTGTATTATGCAGGTAACACAACCTGGCTTGCTGAAAGTAAAAAACACTTGAAGCACTTGCTGCAGAAGATCAAGGACTACAACCTTCAATATGGGTTGCATTTCAATATCAAGAAAGCAAAAATTCTTACCACTAGACTGATAGGCTATATATCAGTGATAAAAGATTGAAATTGTGAGCAATTTAATCTTATTTGGGTGCACAATCAATACCTTTGGGGTCAGGAGAACAGAAAATAACTTGCATTGGGAAAATCTGCAGTCAAGTACTTCTCCTACTTATTGAGGAGCAATGATGTCAGTTTGAAAATTAAGGTACACTTGATTCAGGTCAAGATCTTTTAAATCACTTTCTATGCATCTGAGAGTTGGACAACAAATGAGGATGACAGAAGAAGAATTGATGCCTTTGTGCAGTGTTGTTGGAGAAGAGTACTAAATATCCCATGAACTGCCAAAAGAAAATGCCTTGGAGAAAGTGCAGCTAGAGTGCTCTTTGGGGGCAAAGATGACATAGTGTTGTGTCACATGTTTTGCGCATGCTGCTAAGAGACACTATTCATTGGAAAGGAACTTCATACTTAGAAAGATGGAGGGTCAGTGAAAGACAAAACCCTTGACCAGATGGACTGTGCCAATGGGCTCAAGTATATCAGAAATTATGAAGATGGCATAGTATAGGAAAGGGTTCAGATCTGTTGTTCATAAGGTTACTACAAGTCATACTTGACATCACCTAATGACGACAGCAACAGCAGCACAATCCTTAAGTAGTCTGAAATGCCAGAAATTCAAGATGGATTCAGAAGAGGACATTTTAGAAAGGATATAATTTTTTGTTAGATGGATTTTTATTTAAGTTATAGAATACCAGAAATATATCTGTGTTTTATTGACTCTGCAAAGGTATTTGACTGCATGGATCATAACAAATTATGGCTAACACTAAGAAGCATAGGAGATTCAGAACACTTAATTATGCTCATGTGAAACCTATCCACGGACCAAAATGCTGTTGTATGAAAAGAAGAGCTAGACATTGTATAGTTTAGAATCAGGAAAGGTGAGTGTTAGGATTGTATTTTTTCCTCTATATCTATTCAAATTTTATGTCAAACAAATCATTTGAGAAGCTGAGATTTAAGAAGAAGTATGTGACTTATGAATCGGAGGAAGATTCATCAACAACCTGCATTATGCAGATGACACAACCTTGTTTTCAGAAAGTGAAGAGGACTTCAAATATTTGCTACAGAAGATCAAAGACTACAGACTTCAGTATGTATTATATCTTACCATCAAAAAAGACAAAAATCATCACCCATAGGCAAAGATGGTGAAAAAAAATAGATGCTGTCAATGATTTAATTTTACAGGGACCCATAATCAAAATCACTGGTCAGAACCAATAAAAACAACAGTGGATTTGGCTTTATTTGGCTAATTTCTGACTGGTGTGAATAGTTAAGCACTCCAGACTACTAAAGAAAAGTTTGGTGGTTTGAATTCTACCAGAGGGACCTCAGGAGACAGGCCTGGTAGTCTACTTCTTTCATGAAAGGTCATAATCTTGAAATGCCAAGAAGCAGTTCTATTTTCCATGTGAGTCATGGTTGCTAGGAGTCTGAACTGAGTGACAACAACAATCATTCATCAGTACTAATCACTACTGATAATTGTTCCTTCAGGTCTTTGAGCTTACACTGCTTCTGTGTAATTTCTTGGGTCACAGAATGTTGATGAGACCCGGAAGTTTTGTACCAATATGTCAATTTTCTTAGTTGGAATCTGTAGTTATTCCTATTTAGGTATCTTAGTCTCCCTCGAAGAAGTTTTTGCAGGGAAAGATGAAATGATCATCTTTCCTCTTTAAAGGGATAGTTGTTATTGTTGTTGTAGTTGTTTGGTGCTGTAGAGTCATAGCGACCCTATGAATGAAAGACCTGAGAGCTCTGTTCATAGAGTTTCTGGAGGCAAGCCATTTTGGAAGTGGATGCCACTCCTGCTTCCAGGCTTGTTTTAATTGGGAAGTTTCACCAAACACTATCCACCATGGATAACCATTACCACGTTTGACACATCAATGTCACAGTGTTCAGCATCACAGCAACCGCGAGTTACCTCTGTACAGTAATGCACAGACCAGTGCTATACCACCTAGAAGAACGTTTGACAGGAAAACAATTTGAACCTGGCCTGAGGGCCGCAGATTAAAATCACCCACCTTTGGCTTGGTAGCATAACTTTCTGTCCACTAGGCTAACGTAGCTCTCTCTATGTCATCGTTGTTATTCTTGTTTGGGTCATCGAGTCATAGACAACCCATAGCGACGAAAGAAAGCCTCTCTTATTTCATACTTGCTCTCCAGAGCACATTCTGTCTTTCGCTCTTTGTTATGATTTTTTGTTTGTTTGTTTGGGTGTGTGTTTTTTTTTTCATTGAACATTGATGACCATTAAAAGAATAGCCTTAATCATTATCACCAAAGGCGGTAGTTTCTCTCTTTGAATTCTAATATCAAGCCAAAAAATGATCTTCAAGATCACTACTTCTCAGCTAATTGTCACTCCTGTTATGTTTGTTGTTGTTATGTACCACCGATTTGCAACCAACTAATAAATGATGCTATACCAAGTTTTCAGAGGCTGTAACTCACACAGGAGGAGATTGCCCATCTTTCACTCACATAGTAGTTTGTGGATTAAAATCTCATGCTTTTGGGTTGGTAGTGCAACTCCTTACCACTAAACTACCAGAGCTTACTAATTCTAAGTTATGTTATTGTTGTTGTTATGTGCAATCAAGTTGAGCACTATTCATCATGACCCTGTAAATAACAGATCTGAACCTTGTCTTTGTCTTATCCTTTGCCATCCCTATGATTTCTTATATATTTGAGCTCATTTCTACAACCACTATGCCAGTCCATCTGGTTGAAGGTCTTCCTCTATTTCACTGACCCTCAACCTTTCCAAGCATGATGTCCCTTTATAAGTCATAGTCCCTCCTAATAACATGCCCTAAGTATGTGAGATGAAGTTTCACCTCCTTGCCTTTAAGGAGTCCTCAGGCATCACCTTCTCCAAGACATACCTATTTGTCCATGGAATATTCACCAGAATTGAAAGGCATCAATTTTTCTTCTGTCTCATGCTTATTCATTATCCAGCTCTCAGACGCCTAGCAAGTGGTTGAAAAGACCATGACTTGAATCATATGCATTTAGTTATCAAACTGACATCATCGTCCTCAGTACTTTGGAGAGGTTTTTGATAGCAGATTTTCCCAGTGCAGTATGTCTCCTGATCTCCTGACTGCTGGTGCCAAGAATGCTGATTGTAAATGCAAGCTAGAGTAAATAGTTAACAATTTCAATGTTTTCTCCATCTATCATGATATTGTTTATTGGCCCAGTGGTGAGGATTTTTGTCTTCTTAATGTTGAGATACAATCCAAAGTGAAGGGCACAGTCTTAGATCTTCTGCAGTGAGTGTTTCCACTCCTCCCCACTTTCAGCAAGCAAGGTTGCCTCATCTGTATGATGCAGGTTGCTGATGAGTCTTTTTCTTATGCTGATGCCATGTTTTTCTTCAGATCCCAGACTCTCCATTGACTCCATTGGCTCATTGTTGGGTTTTCAAGGCTGTATATCTTACTTACTTAAAGAATACTTATGGAGCAGCTGTGGGACTTGTTAGAAAATGTCCTGTTAGGATTTGGGTTTGAGCTTCCAGAGATTCGTGGCTTTGGTTACAATGCAACACACATTGCAGACTACATCATCAGGGAAGAAATGACAATATCTTTGTTACACAAAAAAGAAATTAGAAAGTAATATAACATTACTAGATGCATTAAGATTCTCTGGAATTCAAATTCTCCCAGATTTATATTTGTGTATCATCCTTACATAGGGGCCATAATCATCTACTCTGTGTCATTCCAATTTTAGTATACATGCTGCCAAAGTGAGCCTCCAGATTTGTATTTGCAGTGTATATATTATTTCTAATAATTAGGATGATATAAATGCATCTTAATTAATAATAAAAAATAAAGCAAACATTTTGCTTTGTCAAATTGGAATTTAAAAAAATGGAAATTCTTTTAATTTTAAGTACTATTTCTCAGAATTTCTGTGGTTGAATTTATATCAACAAAGATAATTAAAGATTAAGACAGCAAATAAAAAATAACTCAGTAATAACAATTTAAAGGTAAGTTGCAATTTGCTTAGAATACTAGAGTTCGGTGTATAAGCAGATAAACTTCTTTATGCAAATATTTTAACTCTGTCCTGTACTTGCCACTGACAATGAAGATAGATTATACAAACATTCCAATTTATTAAAAGAGTAAAACCACCTGTCTTCAAAACAGTTCTCGGAATTCGAGAATGTCCTGTTGCAGTTTGATTTTTTCCAACTGTAAAAAAAGTCAATCAACATCTTCAAATAACTTACAGCTCCATCTTTTCTTGTTAGGACATGCCACCCAGCACTTTTTGATTAGATGTTCTCAGCTAAAAGCTAGAAGAGCAATTTATTTAATCAGGAGGACATAATGATTCCATCACAAAGTTTAGATGGGTATATGAGTATAACAAGTTTTCTTCTCTTGGTCTATTAATATCTTTCAAAACAAAACTTATGTTCACTACCACTGCAGCCTTTGAGTTAAGAATTCAACTCAATGTGGACTACACCACCCTTCTGTAGGTTTTAACTTTATAAAAGTCCATAACAAAGTTGCTAGAATAAATTCTAAAAATCTATGTTTGGATTGCATAGTGGGTAAGGAGTTACACTGTCAACCTAAAGGCAGGTGGTTTGAATCTACTACATACTCCACAGCATAAAGATGGGCAGTTTTCTCCTGTGTAATTTACAGTCCTTGAAAACCCTCTGAAGGATCAGGTGTAAATCAGTCCTGCCTCGAAGGTACATAACCACAACATCAAACACATAGTTTTCTAGTAACTTGGTTATAACTTGAGAACTTGCACTCAACACTCGATCTCGTTGCTGTGGACTCAAGGCTGATCTTCCAGTAGGTTTCTGGGGCTCTAACTCACACAGGAAAAGATTGTCCATCTTTCTCTTGAGTTGTGCTTGTGGATTTGAACACTCGGAGATGCTCAGCCTTTTGGATAGCAGCATAACTTACTACAGACTATGCCACCCAAGCTCCTTAACATAAGAACAAAGTCTGTAAATTCTAAGCCGTGAGATATAAAGAGCAGAGTTCTGAGTTATAGATCTGGTTAAAGCCAGTGAACCTGAGTTTCTCCCTGCTCTTGAGTCATTTTTTGGATTGCAGTTTCTTTACTTTGGGTGACTTAAGGTATTGTCCAACATTATCTCAAGTTCTTCCATTAGTAATATTCTCTGGACAAATTGCTTACAGCCATTAAGGTGTCATAAATATGATTGGATACATGATTAAGAAAATTATTTATTAATGAATGTTAACAGATACTTTAAAAAAATTTTTTTAACATACTTTTTGTAAATGATATCTCAATACTTGTGATTTGGAGTGTTTACTCAATGTGACTGAGTTCCAAATTCAATGAATTTATTTATTTGTATTATAATTGTTGTTGGACAATCTAAAAGAAAAAATTAGAGAAAAAATATAACATGCATTGATTGAAAAATCAGTAAATGTGCAAATTAACTTGCTTAAATACATTAAATGTAGTGATTGGTTTCAAGGAAAATAGTGAGCTCTGGTGGCTAGTGATAAGAAGTGTGGCTGTAATCCTAAAGAAATGCAGTGTGAATCCACCAGCTGGTCTGGGGGAAAGGATTGGCAGTTTCCACCAAAGTGATTTATTGCTTCAGAAAAACTCACTGGAGGGTCAGCTATGGATCATTGTGACTAACAACACACAACAAAAGAAAGTCTTTAAAGAAAAAGATATTTGATGTAGTTAAGCTGTTTTTATACTTTAAAAACATAGTCAATGAATTATTGTTTTAAAAATATACATTTAGACAGGTAAGAAAACTATGTATGATGTAATTTTAATCTCAATAAAGCCAATCTGATACATTAAGATAATTTATTTGTATGATCATTAAAAATTGAAATAAAAAAGTTTTACTTGGCAGTTGGTATACATTAGAATTAATTTGTAATTTTTAAGCCTATGAAGTTATTTATAATAACAGTTTACATTTTTTAATGTATATAAACTATTCTTGGAAGAAGGAGTGGCATCCACTTCCGTAATAGCTTGCCTCTGGAAACCGTATGAACCTGGAGAGAGGATGAAAGGCACCCAAGCGTCGAGGACTCTCCTTCAGTGTTGCTATGAGTTGCCTGCAACTCGACAGCACTTAACAACAACAACACTATTCTAAGTATTTATCTGTAGTGGGTGAAGGGAATAGTAATAATATGTAATAAAAGTTCTTAGACATTATAATAAGTTAATTGCATCAATCAACAGTAATTAACACCTATTAATTGTTGTTATGTTCCATTTAGTCCTTTGCGACTTATAACAACCCTGTGTACAAGAGCTCTAAACGCTGTTCTATCCTGTGCCAACCTAGTCATCTCAAACGCACTTCAGTCTCAATTGCCATGTCTGCTAGTCCAAGAGATAGTCTAAGTGTGCTCTATTGTACATAGGGTTTTCGAAGGCCTGTTTTTTCTGAAGTGGATGGCCAATCCTTCTTCCTAACCTATTAATTATTGTCGGAATAAAGCAAATGTGATTTGTAAAGATTTACTCAAGTAAAAGAAATTTAAAGACTTTTTTAAATTTTATTTTATTATTTTTGTGTGAGTGTACCGTCAAGTCAGATCTGACTGGTACAGGAGGAGATTGTCCCTCCTTCCCCAGCAGAGCATCTGGTGGATTTGAACCGTG
>NW_006399834.1:6617272-6648712 GCF_000299155.1 Elephantulus edwardii | reverse complement strand
ATAAACTGCCATCAGAATGATATTCTATCCCTCATATTACCTCTTCTGAATCTGGCTTAAATTTGGGTTAGTTCCCCATTAGTGTCCTGTTTCATCATTTTTAAAAATAATCTTTAGTAAGATTTCCCTTTCACATGATCCTAGTGATATTGTTCAATATTTTCCAGTCTCTTGGATTACCTTTTTTTAAAAATGGGAATAAATATGGATCTCTGCCAGTAAGTTGATCAAATAGCTGTCTTCTGTATTTGTTGGCAAAATCCTTACTATTGGGTCGGTTCTGACTCATAGCTGGCCTTCCATTGAGTTTCTGAGTCTGTAAATAACTCTACAGGAAACTGCACATCTTTGTTTCTTTGAGCTGCTGGTGGATTTTAACCACCAAAATGTGCAGCCTTTTTGTACTTGTTCAACTCATTATAGCCCTTTTAAATCTAATTTTGCTATGACTTAAAGCCGACTCCTTGAACAACAGTCTTCTGAAAAGACATTTTTTCCATGGTGAAAATGGTTTAACGGCAAAGATTACTAGTCAAAAGGTTGGTGCTTCAAACCTCCTACTCAAAGCCACTTTGAAATATAGGTCAGGAAGTCTATCTCAGAACATGAGATTGTCATGAGATGCTATCAGCTTGATGGCAAGTTAACTGTGACAATCTCTTGAAAACCAAAAAACAATAAAAAATATTTTTTCCTTTTTCAAAAAATTTGACATCAAGGTTGAGGGAAGACAGAAAGGAAGGGGAGGAATGATGTTTATTGCATTGAAACAGATGAGGGAGAAAACAGTTTAAAAGGGATATATTGATGGGTATTGTTGTCATTGCAGAAGTTCAGAGTGAAGTTGTATAGTGGAGTGAACTTGGGGGCGGGGGGATTGCATAAAAATGAAAGAGTTTTTCTTTCTTTTCAAGGAGAAGAGCGAATGGGGGGGGCAAGGGTGGGTAGGGAGAAAAGTGCAATGAAGAATGACTGGAAACCCTAAGTTTCTGTAAACTTTCATTAAAATTAATAAAAAAATACTGCTTGAAATTAACTCAAAATCTGAGAATTTATTTATGTAATTTGCTAGCATGTTACTAGAACAGTCTTTATCTTTTGTTTTTAGAATGTAGGGAACCAATTGCTAATGCATTTCTATTAGCTGAGAAGTGCTATTTATGTACTCCATGAAATTTTAAGTAGCAAATATATATTCTTTTTATTTTCTTCATTCTCTCAGGAGGTCCTATTTAGTTTTATTATCATTATCTCTGTCCAGAATGTGTTCCATTTAGAAATGATGGAATCATCTGTTTTACTCAAACAACTGACATTCAATAACATATTAAAATCACTTCACTTCTTATTGATAGGTTTAAAACATTTCTTTTTCAGCATGTTTCAAAACTTTAAATGAGACTGACAATTATTTTGATGAGCCTTATGATACAAAGTGTAATAAATTGTAAATAAGTCAAAAATAATGAGGTAAGAGAAAGAAGATTGAGGAAAAGGTACAGTTAAACAATCAAAAATGTCAGTTTCTTTTTTCAACCAGATAAATAGCTACTTATTTGCAAAGAAATCTTAATATTTTAAAGTATTTTAGGATAGTTCCACCACAAAGTGAAGACATTAGAAATTCTCTTTGACTGATCAAGTGTCACAGTGTTAAAATATTCAGGCTACTGTCTAAAAGATTGTTTAAAACTACCAGCTACTCATTGGGGAAAAAAAGATGTGGCAATCTGCTTCAGTAAAGATTTCCAACTTTGGAAATCATATATCATGTCCTAAATAAATCAAATATCATGTCTTAAAGGATTCGTATGCATCAAGATCATAGTGTGAGCCCTGAGGTGGTTTTGGTTTTGTTTTGTCGTTGTTTTTAAAGTATTATAAAACTTTTGATCTGGTAAAAATAAGTAAGTTACCAAGATTCTTCTCGTGGAAAAGCCAGGTAAAACTGATGCAAACAAAAGTAAAAGTAATAACATCAGGTAAATAAAAAGTGACTAAAAAACCCTCTCAAAATCCTTGCAAATATATAAATACACAAACCCACAGTAGTGTCACTAGGGGTGTTTAGTGCAGAGTGACTGCATAGGATGACATTATTGGAAGAGATGTCTTTGAAATAACTATACAATTCTTGTGCTGTTTTAGATGAAAATGTTATTATTTTATCAAATAGTCTTGTAGTTAATTACAGCAACTAAATAATTTTTTCTTTTTCTTTTCTTTTTTTTTTTTGTGTGTGTGTGTGTACCGTCAAACCAGATCTGACTGGTACAGGAGGAGATTGTCCTTGCTTCTCCAGCAAAGCATCTGGTGGATTCAAACCATGTACCTCTGGTATTACAGTGCAGCTTCTTGCCACTAGCCCACCAGAGCCCCCCCCCAAACGAAATCATTTTCATAGCCTAGTGATAAGAATCTGTGGTGTGATCTCAAAGGCAAGGCATTTCGAATTTAGCAACTGCTTCAAAAGAGAAGGATGGATAATCTCCTGTGCAATTTACTGCATCTGAAAACCCACTAGAGGGTCAGGTAAGAGTCAGTAATATTTGAAAGCATGAAATAGGAAGAAGGTGATGTGTATCAATATACTTACAAGGCTAAACTCAAGTATTTTTTTAACTTTTGGGTGCACATCAGTGCCATTGTTACTCAATTGTAAGGGTGCCTCAAATAACAGAATATATCTACATGATAGGGCAAGGTTCAGAGCTATTGCTCATAGGGTTACTATAAGTCCTAGATAACTTGATGGCAAAACAATAACACCATTTTTGTTGCTGATGTAAAATGTTCTAATTTAACTATCATATTGTAATGTTTAGTATTTGTGAGTATATATTAATAATATTTTAGTGAATAAAGTAATAATTAAAGAAAAAAGAATGTATGTACATACATGTTTCCACTTAGTTAACAATAATTCAATGCAGAATATCTACAAAGGATCTTTTTAAACTCTTAAAAAGTAAGAATGCCATTTGTCATTTTGAGCACAAAATGCACCTGACCCTAGGCATGATGGGCATGATGTTTTCAATTATCTAGCATGTATGAGAAACTTGACAATGAATTAGGAAGAACAAAGAAGAATTGTTCTTGTTGATTTATTGTGTTGGTGAAGTATATTGGACAAACTATGGATTATCAACAGGATAAATAAGTATTTCTTGAGTGAAATATAAGCAGAATGTTCCTTGTAAGAGAAAATGATAAGTCTTCATCTCATATACTTTGGTCATGTTATCAGGAGGGATCTATTCCTGGAAAAGGATATCATGGTTGCTAATGTAAGAGAATTGCAAAAAAGAAATATCTATGAGATAGACTGACTCAGTGTCTGTAACTGCAAAAAAGAGCAACCTTTACCAACTTCACTAAGGGGAACTGCCCTTGTTAACAATATCAATAACAAAACCAGTTTCCATAAGGTCAGACATGCCCCTCTACTCTTCCCAAATCCATTCTTACTGCTTTACTGGGTCCAAAATCCAACACAGACCACACAGAATCATACGGCGGATGTTAAAAGGCTGAAATGCGGGTTACTATTGGAATATAGTCTGGATCACTTCTGAAATGTGCTCATGAGAACCTCAAGCTTGTTCTCAGTCCTGCTAATATTGACTTTTCCTGCCACAGTCCTCCAACAAACTTGGGCAAAAGGCTCTTAGCTTTGGTAAAATGACATAGTACTCAAAAGGTCTGCTCCATCTCATGACAGGTCTCTGGCTCTCTGCTGTGGCTGCTTTGTCTGTTGCTTTTGAAGAATATAGGCTCACTGACACAAGAATCTTTGGTTCTGAAGGATAGATTTTATTTTCTTGCTTCTTCTTTGCTGGAAGTGAGGTTTCTCCTCTGCTTTTGGATCCACTCAATTTAACGGTAAGCCTAGCCAATTGCCTTGTGGATTGGTGACACTAGTCAATCTCTTTATGGCTAGGCTAACACATTCTATTCACATATTCCCACCCATCCATTTGGAATCATAAGCTGATGGGTAGGGAAGCCAGTTTGAATGAAGCTATAAACACTGTGACATGATGTGTCAAATGTGATAGTGGTTATCCATGGTGGACAGTGTTTGGTGGAGTTCCCAGATTAAAATGGGCTTGGAAACAGAAGTGGCATCCACTTTTGAAATAGCTTGCCTCCAGAAACTCTATGAACTTAGAGAAATGATGATAATTATACAACAGGGTTCTGGCTTTTCATTCATAGAGTCACCCTGGGTTCATCTACAACTCAATAGTCCCTAACAACAACAACAACACAGCAATTGTGAAGATGGCAGAAGACTGGGCAAAGTTCATTCTCATAGGTTTACTATGAGTAAAAACTGGCTAAATGGCACCTAACAACAACAATAATATCCATATTATTAATATAATGATACAAAGATGCAATATATATATATAATGCAATGTATATAAATAACACAATGATGCAATTTAAAAAGAAAGTAATAATTTATTATTTTATGAAAATAAAAGTTGATAATAAACATTACTAAGGATTCTATACAGTCTGGTATGGGAAGAACTTCATGAGAAGGTGACATCATCAGTTACCTCACAAGACGACACAGACTCTCATATTGACACTGTAGCTTCTATTAGGAAAAAAATTAGTTTCATACTGTTGGACAATAGAGCATCTATTCTTTTTTGTGGTTATATTTCTATGTCCTTTTGGTGTCTCTCTGGAGACTAAGGTGTGTCTGATACAGGCTATGGTCTTTGCAATCACTTGTTATGCATCAGAGGGTTGGACAATGACTAGGGAGGATAGAAGGAGAATTGATGTCTTTGAGCTGTGGTGCTGGAGAAGAGTATTGAGAATACCATGGACTGCTAGGAAAACAAACAGATTTGTCCTGGAAAGGGTTAAACCGGGTGGCTCCTTGGAGGCAAGGATTCTGAGGCTCCGTCTAACATACTTTGGACATGTTGTGAGGAGAGACCGGTCCTTAGAGAGGGACATCATGCTTGGGAGGGTGGAGGGACGGCGCAGGAGAGGAAGGCCCTCTATGAGGTGGATTAATTCAGTGACTGGGCTAATCAGGAGAGTGTCAGAGACAGTGCGATTGGCACAGGACAGAACGGAGTTTAGGGCTGTTGTACATAGGGTCGCTATGAGTCGCAAGCGACTCGACGGCACATAACAACAACAACATTAAACTTTCGGGATATGCTGATAGGTAATTAAGTGAACATGACACAGGTTTGTGAACATGACACAGGTTTGATGAACTCTTAAAACATATAATGATTTAAGAAATAATGCTATTTTGATAAAATCAATCCAAAAGTTATAATTTCATTCATATCCACACTTCCTCATTATATATACAATAGTTATATAGAATAGAATATATATTATACACATATATAATTCTTTTAGGAAAATTGAATATTTTTACTTTAAAATGTTACATTTTAGAGTTGTAAATAATTTATTTGAATTCTAGAAATAATATTTTTCAAAGTTATTGTAATGATAGAAACTTCTTAATAATACACATATTAAGATGCTTTTATAGATCAAGTGATTGAAAAATTGACTAATTCAGCTTAAAAACTAACATTATCTTCCAGGAATGACTTGAAGGTGGGTCTATTCAGCAGCTCAATGTTGTCATCAAGAATTCCAATTCTTTCTTTATCTCTGCTTTGTTGCCTGAAATATCAGTTTTATACAAAGATTGGCTTCCTTTATAATGATGAGATGACTGCAATAAGTTTTTTTGTTCTGATGTGTGTATGTTAGTGGGGGAGGAGGGATAGAGAGAGGGAGAGGGAAGAGAGAAAGAGAAAGAGAGGTTTTCCATTTGAATAATTGAATTAAATTGGGATTATTTATGAAAGTAGAGAGCACAAAGAACAATGGTTGATTCTAAATCTAACAAAGGGCAGTGTTATTAAAAAAATGGAACTGTATTATTGTGTTTTTCTAAAATACTAGTTTATTTACAAAATTCGAATGCATTAATTTCAAGAACAAATTCCTCCAATTTCATTCACCCCCCCCATCAAATTGTAAAACTTCATGATTAATCTCCCCACCTTCTACACACCTTCATCCCTCTGCTTCCTCCCTCCTTGAACCCCCTTAGGTCTTTATACTTATTCTACAATAATGGATTTATACAGTATTTGTCCTGTGAGACTTAGTTCATCCAGCAAAATGTTTTCCAGCACCTCCCAAGTTAGGTAATAATTTACAAAATCATTGCTCCTGCATCCTGCGTAGTATTCCATTGTGTGCTTGTACCATAATTTCTCTATCAATTTGTTTGTGGTTGGACATTTGTACTGTTTCCATGTTCTTGTGATGGTAAATAATGCTGCTATGAACATCAGTGTACAAATCTCTGTTTGTGCCTCAGTTCTCATTCTCTCAGGGTTTATTCCAAGTAGTAGAATAGCTGGGTCATATGGAATTTTTATGTTCAGCTTTTGAGGAAACGTGAAACTGCCTTCCAGAATGGTTGTACCATTTTACAATCCCACCAACAATGTTAGAGAGTTCCTTTCTCACCACATCCTCTCCAACATGTGTTACATGATATCCTGTTAAACTTCTGTTACTGGAGTCAGATGGTACCTCATTGTGGTTTTGATTTGCATCTCTTTTGTTGCCAGTCATTTTGAGCATTTTTTTTCATGTGTATGTTTGCCATTTAAAACTCTTCCTCTGAAAATTCTTCCCACGCCTTTTGCCCATTTTGTAATTGGTTTATTAGTCTTTTTCTTGTGGAGAACCAGGAATATTCTGTAAAATTTCATCATGAGACTCTTGTCTGAGATGGTTGTTCCCAGTCAATAGGTTTTCTTTTCATCCTGTTGGAAAAAGTTTTTTATGTACACATGGATTTCATGTTTTGAAGGTCCCATTCATTAATTTTATCCTCTTCAGATTGTGCATTTCTGGCTGTTTTAGTATTCTCTTTATACCTTGGGCTAGTGCTTCTAAGCTCGATCCCAGTTTGTCTCTTATGAACTTTATTGTTTTGGGCTTTACTTCCAGGTCTCTAATCCACCTTGAGTTGATTTTTGTGTATGGTGTGAGACATGGATCCTGTTTCAACTTTCTTCAGATGGAAGTCTAGTTTTGCCAGCACCATTTTTTGAAGAGGTCGTCATTTCCCCATTTGGTAGCTTTGATTTCCTTGTCAAATATCAGTTGACCATAGATAGGTGGGTCTATTTTTTGGTTCTCAGTTCTGTTCCATGGGTCTATGTGCCTATCATTGTACCAGTACCATGCTGTTTTGGTTATTACTGCTGTGTAGTAGGTTTTGAGGTCAGGGAGTGCTATGTCTCCTACTTCATTTTTATTTTTCAGAAGAGTTTTGCTTATTTAGGGTCTTTTGCCTCTCCAAATAAAATTGATAATTTCCCTTTCAATCTCCTTGAAAAATGAATTTAATATCTGGCTTGGGAGTGCATTGAACATGTAGATTGCTTTGGATAAGAATGTCATTTTCCTGATATTGAGTCGTCCTATCCATGACAAAGATTCTCACCACTGGACCAATTGGCAGCATCACCATGAATGGTGAAGAGATTGAGATTGCTAACAACTTTAATCTGCTTGGCTCCACAGTCAACACTCTTGGCACCGGTAGCCAGGAAATAAAAAAAAACGTACTGCAATGGGAGAGACTGCTGATAGGGACCTCTCCAAAGTACTGAAGAGTAATGGTGTCACTCTGGAGACTAAGGTACATCTGATAGAGGCTATGGTCTATGCAATCACTTGTTATGAATCACAGAGTCAGACAATGACTAGGAAGGATAGAAGGAGAATTGATGCCTTTGAGCTGTAGTACTGGAGAAGAGTATTGAATGCACCATGGACTGCCAAAAAGCAAACAGATTCATCCTGGAGAGGGTTAAACCAGGCTGCTCCTTGGAGGCAAGGATTCTGGGACTTCGACATGTTGTAAGGAGGTACTGGTCCTTGGAGAGAGACATCATGCTTGGAGGGTGGAGGGGAAGACCCTCTATGAGGTGGATTAATTCAGTGACTGGGGTAATCAGGATGGGTGTGTCAGAGGCAGTGTGATTGTCACAGGATAGAGCAGGGTTTAGGGCTATTGTGCATAGGGTCGCTATGAGTAGCAAGCAACTCGACAGCACATAACAACAACAACATCTATGAACTGGGCACATTTTCTCCATTTCTTTACATTTTTTATTGTGTCTTGCAGAAATGCTCTGCAGTTTTCTTTGTAGAAGTCTTTTGTATCTCTAGTTAGGTTCACTCCCAAGTGTCTCAATTTGTGGTTGACTATTGTAAATGGTATTGCTTTTTTTATTTCCTTCTCTGAGTTTTCTTTGTTATTGTAGAGGAATCCCATTGATTTTTTTTTATACTGATCTTATGTCCTGCCACTCTGCTAAATTGGCCTACTAACTCTAACTGTTTTTTGGTTGAGTCTTTGGGATTTTCTGTGTACACTATCATATCATCTGCGTATAGCAAGAGTTTAACCATCTGTTTGTTGATCTAGATGCCTTTTACTTCTTTCTTTTGTTGTATTGCTTGAGGAAGCACTTCCAATACAATATTGAATAGAAGTGGAGAGAGTGGGCATCCTTGTCTGGTCCCTGACCACAAAAAAATGCTTTCCATATTTCTCCATTGAAAATGGTGTTGGCTCTTGATTTTGCACACATACTTTTCACTATATTGAGGAAATTCCCTTCTAGTGCAATTTTGCTGAGTGTCTTTATCAGAAAGGTGTGTTATATTTTATGAAATGCCTTTGTTGCATTAGTTACTAAAATCATACAGTTCTTGTTATTTACATTGTTAATATAATGAATTAGATTGATTGTTTTTCTTATGTTGAACCATCCTTGCATACCTGTTATGTATCCCACTTGGTCATGGTGAATTATTATTATTTTTTAATGTGTTTTTCGATTCTATTACTTAGGATTTTGTTTAGGATTTTTGCATCTATATTCATGAGAGATATTGGTCTGTAGTTTTATTTCTTGGTAATATCTTTGCCTGGTTTTGGTATTAGGGTTATGCTTACTTCATAGGATGACTTTGGGAGTGTTCTTTCTTTTCAAATTTTTTGAAATAATTTAAGTAGAATTGGTGCTAAATCCTCTGAATGTTCAGTAGAATTGAGCTGTGAAGCCATCTGGTACAGTACTTTTCTTACAGGAAAGTCTTTTTATGGCCATTTCAATTTCTTCTCCTGTGATAGGTCTGTTAAAGTGTTCTATATCTGTCTTTGTCAATCTGGATAGGAGATGCATTTCAAGAAATTTGTCCATTTTCTCTAGGCTTTTAATTTATCAGAGTATAGCTTTGCTTAGTGTTCTGATATTATCTATTTCCTCTGGTTCTGTTGTGATTACTCCTCTGTAATTTCTTAATCAACTTATCTGTGTCTTTTCTCCCCTCCCCCCCTTTTCATTAAATTGGCCTGTGGTTTGTCAATTTTATTGATCATTTCAAAAGACCAGCTCCTGGTCTTACTTATCGTCTCAACCATTCTTCTGTTTTCTATCTCATTACTTTCAGCTCTTGTCCTTATAATTTCTTTTCTTCTAGAGGTTGTAGGATTAGATTGTTGGTCATTTTATATTTGCTGAAGCTGTTGAGTTAGATCATTGATTCTTCTTTCTTCCTTTTGTATGCCTATTGCTGTGCACTGCCCCCCCTAAGAACTGCCTTAGCTGTCTCTGAGGTTTTGGTAAGTTGTATTTTCATTATCATTTGTTTCAAGGAAATTTTTTTATTTCATTCTTTATTTCTTTTATAGCCTAATCATGTTCTAGCAGAGAGTTATTTAGTTTCCACATGGGCAGTTTTGTAAGCTTTACTCTTCTGTGGTTAATTGCTAGTTTTGTGGCATTGTGGTCTGTGAAAATATTTTGTATAATTTCAATGTTTTTTTTTTTTAATTTGTCAAGGCTTGCTGTGTGTTCTAATATATAATCTATCTGGAAAATGTACCATGTACAATTGAGAAGAAAGTGAATTGAGTTTTAGTTGGATGCAGTACCCAGAATACATCCACAAGGTTGAGTTGGCTAATTGTATAGTTTAGATCTTCTGCATCTTTATTGTGTTTCCTTTGAGTTAACCTAGTCTTTGGTGATAGTAATGTGTTGAAATCTACTACCCCTATTCTGATGCTATTTCTCTTTTCATTTCTGTTAACTGTTGTTTTATGTATTTTTCAGGTCTGTCATTTGAGGCATAAATGTTGACCAAGCTTATGTCTTCTTGATCTATTGTTCCCTTAATCAGTATGTAATGACCTTCTTTATCTTTTATGGTGGTTTTTATTCTGAAATCTCTTCAGAGATTAGTATTATCACTTCTGATTTTTTTGAGTTTGCCATTTGCTTGGTATATTTTTTTCCCTGTCTTTCTCTTCCTTTTTTGGATGTGTCTCTTATACGCAACATATTGATGGGCTTTGTTTTTTATCCATTCTGCTACTCTTTTCCCTTTAATTGTTACATTTAGTCCATTCATACTAAGTGTGATTATTGTTAGGCCAGGTTTCATTTTTCAGTGTTTCCTTTTCTGGTGTTTCTGATTACTATGGTCTATGCACTTTCCTTTGGCATGTCCTTGTGAAGGACTTAACTTCAATTTTTTGTAGTTTTGGTCTTGTTTTCATAAATTCCATAAGGTCCTTCTTTTGTTCAAATAATTTAATTTCCCCTTCATACTTGATGGAGAGCTTTGCTGGATATAGAATCCTTGGCTGGCTATTGTTATCTTTCACCTTTCTGCAAATGGTATCCCATTGCCTTCTATCTTGTATGTTTTCTGCTGAAAAATCAAAACTCAATCTATTTGTTTCCCTTTTGTTGGCAACTCTATTTTTTCTCATGCTGTTTTTAAAATCTTTTAATTTGGAAAATTTGATTGTGCTATGTCTTGATGTTTTTCCTTTTTGGGTTTAGTCTATTTGGTGTTCTCTGTGCTTCATGAATATAGATTTCCCCATTCTTCAAAACATCTGGGAAGATTTCTTCTAGCACGTCTTTCACAATCTTCTCAGTGATTTCCCTGTCACTCCCCTGTTCTGGAATTCCAATCATATGTGTGTTATTCCATTTGATGTCATCTCACATGATTCTAATATTTCCTCCTTTTTCTTTACGTCTCATCTCTGATTTTTCTTCTAATTTGTTTATAGTGAGGTTCTTATCTTCTAGATCACTGATCTTCTGTTCTATCTTTTCAGTTATACTTTTTTTGTCCTACCAACATGGTGAATATTTCTGCTGTTGTTTTGTTGTTATGTGCCGTGGAGTTATTTGCGACTCATAGCGACCCTATGTACAACAGCCCTAAACCGTGATCTATCCTGTGCCACTCTCATTGCCTCTGACAAACCCATCCCGAGTACCCCAGTCACTGAATCAATCCACCTCATAGAGGGTCTTCCCTTCCTGTGCTGTCCCTCCACTCTACCCAGCATGATGTCCCTCTCTAAAGACCTGTCTCTCCTTACAACATGTCCAAAGTACGTCAGACGAAGCCCCAGAATCCTTGCCTCCAAGGAGCAGTCTGGTTTAATTCTCTCTACAATGAATCTGTTTGTTTTCTTGGTAGTCCATGGTACATTCAATACTCTTCTCCAGCACCACAGCTCAAAGGCGTCAATTCTCCTTTTATCCTCCCTAGTCATTGTCCAACTCTCTGATGCATAATAAGTGATTGCTAAAACCATGGCCTGTATCAGGCGGACCTTAGTCTTCAGAGAGACACTGTTGCTCTTGAGTATTTTGGAGAGGTCCCTAACCGCAGACTTTCCCACCGCAATACGTGTTTTTATTTCCTAGCTACTGGTGCCAAGAGTGTTGACCGTGGAGCCGAGCAAACTGAAGCTGTGAACAATCTCTTCGCCATCCATCCTGACGCTGCCAATTGGTCTAGTGGTGAGAATTTTTGTCTTCTTAACATTGAGCCTCAGTCCATACTGAAGGCTGCAGTCCTTGACCCTTCACAGCAAGTGCATGAGGTCCTCCTCAGTTTCAGCGAGCAAGGTTGTGTCATCAGCATAACGCAGATTGTTGATAGATAGTCCACCAATTCTAACGCCACGCCTCTCCTCATAGAGCCCCGCCTCTCGATTAATCTACTCTGCATACAGGTTGAAAAGGTATGGAGACAGGATGCATCCCTGGCGTACACCCTTCCCAATTTTGAACTATGCAGTGTTGCCCTGCTCTGTTCTGACGACTCCCTCTTGGTCCAAGTATAGGTTTCGCATTAGCACGATTAAATGTTCTGGGATTCCCATTCTTCTCAGAGTCAGCCACAGTTTGTTATGATCCACGTAGTCAAATGCCTTTGCATAATCAATGAAACACAGATAGACATTCTTCTGGTATTCTCTGCTTTCAGCTAAGATCCGTCTAACATCAGCTACAATATCCCTAGTACCACGACCCCTTCTAAACCCAGCCTGGACTTCTGGTAGTTCTCTGCTGATGTACTGTTCCAGTCGTTTTGGGATAATCTTCAGTAGAATCTTGCTTGCATGTGAAATCAATGATACTGTTCTGTAGTTTCCACACTCAGTTGGGTCACCCTTCTTTGGGATGGGAACAAATATTGACCTCTTCCAGTCAGTTGGCCAAGTTGTTGTTCTCCAGATTTCTTGGCACAACTTGGTGAGCACGTCCAGGGCAGCGTCTGTTAGCTGAAATATGTCAATTGGTATACCACCTATTCCGGGGGCCTTATTTTTTCCTATTTCCTTCAAAGTAGCTTGAACTTCTGTCTTCATCACCATAGGCTCTGGCTCAAATGCTATTTCATTAAATGCTTCTGTATCTGCCAATTCCTTTTGGTACAATGACTCAGTATATTCCTTCCATCTTCTTTTGATACCTCCTGGATCATTTAACATTCTGCCTAAAGCATCCTTGATTGTAGCAACTCGAGGTTTGACTATTTCTGCTATTTTGTCTTAATATTCTAGATTGCATTTTATGCTTTTCTGTTATATCCAGTATTGTGTTGGCTTTACCCTCTTTGTCGTGTGATGATTTTTTTAGTTTCTTGCATCTCTCTATTTTATCATTTTTTTTTCTTCCACCTTTTGCATTTTTCATCCATATCTGTTCAAGTTTCTCTTCATCCATATATTTCTTCTGGACTGCTGTCTCTGAGGTTTGCTTTCTTGTTGGCTTCCATTGTTTCTTCCCATATTTGTATCCTTTTTTGTAGCTGATCAAATAACTCTCTATCAACATATTTCTTCTAGCTCTCTATCTGGGGTATTCATTGGGTCTGCTTTTTAAAAAGAAGTATTATTTTCTTTTTTCTTGATGGCTGATGTGAATTGCTGCTTTTATTGACATTATGGGAGTCTTAGTCGATATTAGGCTGTTGTAACTATAAAATTACCCAGGGTACAGCAATGTTTTGTGAAACACCTATGTATTTGTGCTTCCTTCCCCAAAGTACCTGAGTGACAAAAGAGGAAGCTTTTTGTTCCCTTCTGGAAGTGGCTTCTTGCCTCCCTCGTGGTGCCCAGGTCCTCCCTGTTGCTTGAGCCCAAGGGGTCCTGCATGGTCAAGCTAGACAGCAGTTTTTTCCCCAAAGTACTGTGCGTGCAGCACTGCTCCCTATTGCACAGGACCGCTTTCTGTGTAATCATGTTTTAATAAGTTGTGTACAACATATTCTAGTTCAAGAGCCATTGGACTAACTATTGTTTTGCACAATATTTAAAGTTATCCTGAAAAGACCCCCAATTTTTTCTATATTTAACTACTCCTTGAACTTTGGTTATGCTGTTAAACTACTTTCAGAAATTCCTGGGCTTTTAAGGAGGGAAAAAGATGATTTACTATCTTAGAGGTGCTTTTCCTTCCTTCCCTTTCCTATTAACTATCAAAATCGTTGCTTTCTATAGGTATAATTATTCTTGTATATTGTTTGTTTTTGTTTATTTTAAGGAAAGGAGTCACATTCCATGGAGCTGAGAACATTTTAATTTTGATTTATTGTTGTTTGATACAGTAGTTTTATGCACACAGTAGATTTAGATGTTTTGAATGAATTTACCAATTTTAAAGCAATTAACATCCAGTCTTTTTACATAAAGTAATCAAACCATTTGTGTGTATTGACATAGCATATATCACCACTATTTACATTTTCACTATTTACTGTCACAAATTGTGTGCTGACAGAATTAATTATATCTGAAATCCGGTGTAATAAGAACAATAAAAAGCTTTAAGAATGAATTATGTAGAATATGAGATAAAAGAATCTGATGTTTTTAAAGTTTCATTTGACTAGTCAAATGATCCTTAATAACTAAATGCATCAGAATATACAGTTTTATTGTTCATTTTAATATTTAAAGAATGTAATGAAATGAAAATTGAGGCAACAGAGAATTGAATATGCCCAATTATTTTAAATTTAAAATATTCCCTGTAATGAACATAGCTAAAAATATAAAAGACAAATGATAGCAAAATTAAAGCAATTATTAGAGAAATTCTCAGCAGAATTTTCTATTTAAATTAAAGTCTGTGATTAAAAATCTCCTCTGCCTTTTTACCCTTCCCCATTCTTCCCATAATCCACTTCTGCAGCAACACATTTTAGCTTTCTTCCTCAAAGACGGTCATGTGATTTCCATGACAAGAATAAACACATTAACCTTCTGGCTCCTGTTTTTATGCCTTACTGCCTAACTTTTAAAAACAAAAACAATGCAAATCTCTTCTTTAGAAGGATTTTTAACAAATTGATATGTTTTTAATTTTATACTGGTTTGCATACAAAATTTGTATACATTTGCTTTCGTTCATGTACATTATGTTTCATACCATCTTTTATTCACATTGTTTAATACAATCATTCCCATGAAAAGAGTTTATTTTTTTATCTCCAAATGTACCTCTTAATTTTACAAGTAAAAATGAGAACTGTTCCTGATTGGTTTTTTATTTAGATTTGAGACATAACACAGCATATTATTAGTGTTATGGGTTGGATTACAATGATTAAGATGCCCTAAACATTTTAAAAGGAAGCTCTTTCGGCCTAGTGTTATGAGGCTGAGCTGCTAACCTGAAGAAACATGGTTCAAATTAACTAATTCATGGGAGATAGATGAGCAATCTCTCATGTGATTTACTGCCTCTGAGAATCCATTGGAAGGTCAGCTATAGGTTTGTTCATGACAACAACAAAAATAACAGGAGCCCTGGTGATTAGTTCAAACTTACTAGATCTACCTAAAAGATGTGGCAGTCTTTTTCTGTAAAGATTTGCAGCATTTGCTTACTCTTGGGACAGCTCTGGTATTGTTATTGCTAGGTGCTACCAAGCTGAGTATGACTCACAGTGATCCTATGGACAACAGATTTGAACCCTGCCTTATCCTGTGCTATTTTCATCATATGTGACACACTTGAACTCATTGCCACAATTACTATGTCAATCTATTTCATTGAGGGTCTTTCTTTCACTGAAATCTACTTGATGACAAGTGTCCATAATTGATTTAATGAAAATAGGTAACTATTACTCAGATTATGGTACACTATCTCTAGAATTATTTATTCATGTCATCAAATTATGCTTTGAGTATCTTTTTAGGTATTGTCATAGGTAAATTTTCTTAAACAACAATAAATAAAATTACTTGTTCAAATTAGGTTTATAGCTAAGCAATTAAAATTAAGATTACACCATAAAACAGGAATAGGAAAATTACACAAAGTTCTGGTTTTGTCTTGTTTGTACTGTTTTGTTTTTGTTTTTTTTTTTTTTTACAAACCCTGTGTCAAGAGCTGACTTTCAATAAATCTGAGTGAGGGAGATTCTCTACTACGTATGAAACCCCAAAAAAAGTTCTTTTTTGATGAATCTTATTTTTACTTATTTGATAAGTATATTTTTAAAAATTGAGTTAATATTTTGCTGTTACCATATGTATGGACTTAAACCGTTCTAGTTGTCATCCTTTGATAGCATTTGTTTACTGAATATATTTTTGTTATTGTTCAGAAGTCACTGGTAATTAGGGTTTTTTCTTTTCTTGTAATGAAAATACAATTGCTTTCCTATGCTGAAGAAAGAGCAGCTTTAGAATGTTCCAGTACTACCAATTCACATGAAAGTCCAAGAAACCTGAAATGCTCTAGAAAGTTGACACTGTTTATTTTGCTTTATGCGTTTTGTTGGTTGGTATCATAAACTTTGTTTTGAGTCTTTCCTACAATCTTATAATTACATAATGTGGTACATACTGTAGGGAATACAACCTAGAGAATTTTTAATGTAATGTCTAGTTCATGCAAAACAAAATAAAATATAGTGAGTATAATGCGTTAGTCTTAATAATAAAAAGAACACAATGAAAAATTCACCTCTCAAAATATTGCTGTCAAGTTGGAACCAACTCATGGCTGACATTCCAATAGTTTTTCAGAGGCTGTTAATAGCATAGGAGGAGATTGCCTATCTTTCTTTTTTCACAAAGTCTTTGTCGGGTTTCAATTACCAAAGAGGTGCTACCTTTGGGTTAGCACAACCGCTCATGACATACTAAAACTAGAACATTTGAAATAATAGTGTGTTTCAGCAGCTTAAAGGAGGAAAGAGAAGACCTCAATCTTTTGTGGGAAACCATGTGCCTAAGGAACAGAAAATAGGACATAGAGACACAGTTTTTGTGTGTTTTTCACGAAACACATGAGTGTTTCTCTGAAAGGGCCAGACGGAGTGAGGATAGCACAGCTCCTCACCATAGAACAGGCCCTCTAGAGACACAGCAGCAGCAAGAGGTTCATTTATTCATTGTTGACTCACAGTTGTGGTACTGATATTGGGGTTATTTGAGAAGTAAATCAGAGAGTGGGAGAGGCAAAGAATATCGCTCAATACAAGTCCAGATCTTAGCCCAGGTTCCAACGCATAATTCTTCAAATTCATCCAGGCTTTGGTTTCAGTTCAGCTGCCAAATTAAAATATTCCAGCAAGGTTTACTTCAGAGCAGTTATAAGTTAGCATCTTCATCAAGCTTCTAGCAAGAACAGCAAAAAATATTTCATTGAATTGGGGTATTTTTCTCAGGGCTCCTCTGCTTACTTCCTGTTCTCCAGTGCAATGCTACAATCTCTTCACCATCATCAAGGATACACCTCCAGGATCTGTTTCTCAACAGGGCTCCAGACTGGAGCAAGGGCTCCAGTCTCTCTCAGGTCTTCCCTCCACAAGTCTTGCTAGGTGACTGAAGCCTTGCTACCCAGTGTGGGAAGAGCTCTCACTCTTATCCTAGTCCCACAGCTATTGATAATGTTCAAGACTATGGATCTGCAGTTAAGGTAGATGGAGACTAGAGGGGACTTAAATCAAAGACAGAAAAAACTTCCAAACTTTTAGGCTGACACTGCACCTGCATTTTCCCAATCCTCTGCTATGCATCTGAGAGTTGGAGAATGAATAAGGGTGATGAGGGGGGTAGAGGGGAAGGGGAGGGATGATTTGTGGTATTGGAAAAGAGTATGGAACATCCAATGGACTACCAAAAGAACAAATAATGTTTTGGAAAAGGTGCAACCAGAATGTTCTTTGGAGATAAGGATGATGAAGTTTGTCTCACATACTTTGGGTATGTTGTTAGGAATTACAGCAAAACCTGTGAAAGTAGAATTTGTATGTTGGCAATCTGTAAGAAAAGGAAAGAAAAATATTTCCCTTTACTATAAAGAACAGTAAAAGGGTAAGACTGTGCCTTGTCAAGTGTGGGAAATTTGAGACATCTGTAAAAGCAAGGTCCTGTTGAGTTCCTGTTTTCACTGTAAATTAACAAAAAATCTTATATCAAATTCTTTTGTTATAGAATATTCACATGTGCACACATGCACACAGAGAGAAACTGGATCTACAAATTAAATGTTAGTGATATCTTGGTGTTAATTTTCTGGTTTTAATTCTTTTATAGATATTCAGAAAAATATATTTGTAGACATTACTTATTCAAAGACATATGTGGGATTGATGACTTAAGTCAGTAACTCACTTTCAAATGGTTGCCACTTTTCTATGTGCTTTGCTATTAAGATTCTATTTACTTTCTCTTTGTTTGATACTCATATTACCATTATCGCTGGCTAGCTTAATAAAACTGTGCATGCCTGTAAAAAGAGGAGTGAATTATTAATATCCCATGGCCTGTCAAAAGAACATACAGATATGTCTTGGAGAAAATGCAGTCAGAGTGCTCCCAGGGGCAAAAATAATAAAGTTTCTTCTCACATTCTTTGGACATGTTGCTAGTAGAGACTCTTTACTGGAGAGGGACCTCATGCTTGGGAAGGTGGAGCGACAGCAAATAAGAGGAAGATCCTCAACAAGGTGGATTGCTATAGTAACTGCAGCAATGGGCTCAAGTATGTCAGAGATTGAGCAGATGGCACTGGATAGGATTGTGTTCAGATCTGTTATTCATAAGGTTACTATAAACCATAGTCTACTTGAAAGGACCTAACAACAACAATTATTTACAATTATTACTAATAACCATTCACAATTATTTCTAGGTTATTATGTTGTTGTAATGTGCTGTTGAGTTGTCTTGGACTCATAGCAACCCTATGTATAATAGCCCTAAACTCTGCTATATATTGTGCCAATCTTATTGTCTGACACACCTACCCCCATTATCTCAGTCACTGAAACAATCCTTCTCATTGAGGGTCTTCTTCTCTTGTGCTGTCAGACTTTAAAATTTCCAAATTCTATTTATATGTTGTTATCCATTATCATTTTCCACTTTGATTCTTTAATAAACACTATTAAAACACATTATCAGAATTCTTTAAAGAATTATGTTTTAATTCATAACTTTGTTATGTGCCATTGAGTCGCTTGCAACTCAACAGCCCTAAACTCTGTTCTGTCCTGCGCCAATTGCACTGTCTCAGACACTCCCATCCTGATTATCCCAGTCACTGACTCAATCCACCTAATAAAGGGCCTTCCCCTCCTGCGCTGTCCCTCCACCCTACCAAGCATGATGTCCTTCTCCAAGGACCAGTCTCTCCTCACAACATGTCCAAAGTATGAAAAAAAAGCCTCAGAATCCTTGCCTCCAAGGAGCCACCTGCTTTAACTCTTTCCAGGATGAATCTGTTTGTTTTCCTAGCAGTCCATGGTACTCTCAATACTCTTCTCCAGCATCACAGCACAGCTCAAAGGCATCAATTCTCCTTCTATCCTCCTTGTTCATTGTCCAACTCTGATGCATAACAAGTATCAGACACACCTTAGTCTCCAGAGAGATACCATTGCTCTTCAGTACTTTGGAGAGGTCCCTAATAGCAGACTTTCCCATGGCAATGAGCCTTTTAATTTCCTGGCTACTGGTGCCAAGAGTGTTGACTGTGGAGCCAAGCAAACTCAAGCTGTGTACAATCTCAATCTCTTCACCATCCATCCTGATGCTGCCAGTTGTTCCAGTGGTGAGAATCTTTGTCTTCTTGACATTGAGCCTCAATCCATATTGGAGGCTGCAGTCCTTGAACTTCTGTTTCAGTTTCCTTGAACTTCCTCCTCAGTTTCAGAAAGCAGGGTTGTAACTTTAGTAACAGTAAAATAACGTTTTAGGTTTTTATTCCGCATTTCATAGAAATAAACAATAACCATTTTAACTGTACATTCACCCAAACTATGATTCTGTGAATATGAAGCAACAAACCTCAGTCCTTCTGAAACAAAATGCCTTGAGAGCAAAATCCCGTTTACTTCTCTTTAAGCAGATAGGATCCTTCTCTTTCAACTGACTCTGTCTTTCCAACTATAAAATCCTTTTCCTAGCATAGGCCCAACATATGAGAAATTACGTTTCACCATCCTTACCTGCAAGTAGCACTCTGCTCCCTCTTTAAGACATATCTGTTTTTTTGTTGTTGTTGTTTTTGCCAGTCATGGAATATTCAGTGCTCTTCTCCAACACCATAACTCAAAGGCATAAATTTCTTCTTTCATCCTTATTCATTTTCAAGCTCCAGATGCATAGAGAGCAACTGAAATCACACGCACTTCTGCCTTCAAGCAGACATCACTGCTCCTCAGTAATTTGGAGGGGTCCCTGATGGTGGACTTTACCCATGAAATATGTCTTCTGGTCTCCTGACTGCTGATACCAAAGATGTTGATTGGGATTGGAATAAGATGGTGAAATTGTTGACAATTTCAATTTTTTCACCATCTGTCATTCTGTTGCTTATCTGCCCAGTGGTTGGGATTTTTATCTTCTTGATGTTATGATGTACTCTGTATTGAAGGCTGTAGTCTTTGATTCTTTGCACTGTTTCAAGTCCTCACTTTCAGCAAGCAAGGTTGTATCATCTACACAGTGCAGGTTATTGATGAGTCTTCCTGCAATCCTGATGCTACATTCTTCTTAATAGAGTCCAGCTGCTAAAATGGTTTACTCAGTAGACAAATTGAATAGATATGGAGAAAGAATACAATCCTGATGCACACCTCTCCTCATGTTAAACCACACAATGCTCCCTTGCTCTATCTGGATAACAGTTTCTTAGTCTAGGTCTTGTATAGAACAATTAGAAACGGTAATTTTCCTTTGTCTCCTTGTACATTACCATTATACATATCATCTTGGACATGTTAGTACTGACACATTAGCAATATCGTAGATATCAATATGAACATAACCATCTTGTACATTGTCGACCATGAGATTCTGACATATCTGGGAATGTCCACAATATCATACTTACGAAGGTTGCTTTGAAATTGAATCTCCAAATCAGATTTTTAAATATTTAGTCCACCAAGTGAAAAAGAAAAGAAGTGGTTTTTAGAAAAATAAAACCAAACAAATTACACAAGCTTATCAGGGCTGATCAATTTTATTAAATAACTCACAGTGAAAAAAGAAAATAATTTTATACAATGATTATAATTTTTGCATAATTAGTTCTCTTCAAATATTACACATATATAGGTCAGGAATGCAGTGATTTACAATAATTCTGTAGATCTTATTTCTTTGAAGAACTAGTTAGTTTATCTTGTTGTTTTTGGTGTATCTCAAAATGCAAAATGTTTCATATTCTTCCCCTCTCCCAATTTACCTATAAAATGCATAATTCTTTATTTGAGATTCATAAGGCTGACAGAGTAAAATACTGGTTTTGCTACCACAGAAGGAATGAACAATAGCTTAATTATATCCACATTCTTTAAAGCCCTTAGTGTAATGCCCTGCATACTATGGGATCTTAATGACCATTTGTTGTATTTGAAATATACTCTGAGAAAGGAATTATAGTGAAACTTTAACATGTCTGAACTCTAAGATTGTGAAAGTATTTGAATTTTAAAATGTATTTCAGGTGATTTTTTTAAAAAAAATTAATCATTGTATTTAGAGTATATAAAACATGTTAGTGAGTATACATTTATTATAACTAAGAATGTACAAAGATGCTTGTCTTACTTTAAAGGTAATTATATAAGAAAAAAGTAGCATTCAAAAGGTAGAAGAAACTCTCTTTCACATTTGCAGTATATAATTAACAAACTCTACATTTATTCAAAAAAGAAAGTAATAAACCACTTGTAAATAATGGTAGTCTTGCATTCTGTATACTTAAATGTCAATAATCTGAATGTAAATTTTCTCCTTTTCTTAGTTACACAAGTATGTTTTTGAGATAATGCAGAGACAGGTATCATTACCATTGCTGCAGTTCCATTTTCCATAGATGCAAATGTATTAATGTAAAATATGGACAATAAATGAAGAGTTCTACCAGTATAGAAATCTGTAGTGCATGGAAATTAAATCAATATGAGCCTTTTAAAAAACACAAAACGGTGATGGCAGAAAAGTGAAATTGGACTGCATTCCGAGAAAAGAGACAGAAGTGCTAGGTATCTATTAAAATAACAATGACAGGTTTAAGAAAAAGGAACATTTGTATAAGAACAGCACAATCCTTTCTATATTTTGATTGCCTGATGTTCTGCCCTTTGATTTATCAAGAAGATTAACAACTTCAGTTACAAGAGGCTTTTGGGAAAATATATAAGTAAAGACAACTTCAAATAATGCTGAAAGTGGTTTTTCCATGTAATTTGAAATGGATTTTAATTGTAAATTTATAGGTTGCTAGAATGTATGCTCACATGTCACCAGTTTAGTTACTCAATAGTTAATGATGATTACAATTGTCTACAGAAGATCATTTAAGTATGCAGTGGTATTATATATCTCTATTTTTTTAAAAATAGAAGAAAAGTGCAACAATGAATGAGTGGAAATACAAAATCTCTGTAAATGGTCATTAAAATGAATAATAATAAAATAACATTTTAAAAAGTAAAAAATAGCACATTTATAGTAAAAAATATATATATTTATATAAGTTCAGCCATTTTCTTACTAGTAAGTAACCCAATATTCAATTGAAAGGCCATTGGATGATGAGACAGTGAGGGGGAGGGAAAATAAAAGAATAAATATATCACCATAAGCCAAAGAACAACAGAGCAAAATCCAATGAAATATTACTGTGTCAAAACCTTCTAAATGAAGTGTACATAAAATGGGAGCTGTAGGGGTCTACTAATAAAAATATTTGTCAGACACTATGTGTAGTTAATGTATTTTAGGTATGCTAGAATTTTTGCAAGTACATATATCTCAAATAACTTTGCTTTTTTTCTGAAAATTGAATGTTGAGTTGGTTGTTTGAAACTCATAGTACACATTTGAAAGAATCAATGTTATAACTAAGATTTTGTTTTCAAGCCTAAATCAGAAGTTAGCCCATAATGCAGTTTATATATTGTTAAATAGAGAGCAAGTAAAAATAATTTTATTGCAGAAATATAAGTAAAAATTGAAAAATTAAGCTCCAATAAAGACTCATTTATTATTTATCTTGCATTTTACTGTTCAAGAAGTGAGATTAATGAATGAAGTGGATAAACATGTAGCATTTCTGAAAAAAGTTTCTTAGCATTTTTAGAGGCTTTTGCCTATTGAAGACAGTCACGATTTCCATTCGAATTGATTATAAGTTTGTCACAAGCTTATCATTTTCACATTTCTTGAAGCCTGTGGGTTAATATAACTCTTCTGGTCTCAGCAAGACTATAGTTAATGTGATTGCTAGAATGTTTTAAATGCTAATTAAAACAACATTAATAGGGTGGAAAATAGCCAGCAATAATGCGGGAAAAATGGAGATGGGTGGAACCATGTGAAAAGTATTCTTAAATTAACAGGTAAGAATTAAAAATACGACTTGGAAGAAAGAAGGTGCATATACCGGATTAATTAAATCTATAGTTCTTGGGTAGTAAAACAGGTTAAGTACTCTGCTGCTAACCAAATGGTTTCAGTTCAAACTCAACAAAAGCTGCTTGAGAGAAAGGGTGATACACTTCAGAAAAGTCACTGATTTGTGCAAAGAGCTAGAGTCAGAGAATAAAAAAGGAAAAACTCTCTTGAAATCTCTCAAGCTGAAAAAATTGAAAAACAAGTTGAAGCCCTGAGTTGCAATACTGAGAGATGCTATGGGCATGGTCTTGAATGATCCAGGAAGCATCAGAAGAAGACGGAAGGATACACAAAATCACTCTACTAAAAAGAATTGGCCAACACTGAAAAATTCCAGACAAATGTCATAAGCAAGAGTCAGTTGTAATAAAAGAAGTGGTTCAGGCTGTGTTGGAAACATTTGAAAAAAAATAATAATGAGACTTCAGGAACTGATAGAATACCAATTGGCAAATTTCAACTAACAGATACAATCCTGCATAGACTTACCAGTCTATGTCAGGAAATTTGGAGGACAGCTATCTGGCTAATTGACTAGAAGAAATCCATATTTGTTCTCGTTCCCAAGAAAAATGATCCAACAGAATGTGGAAATTATAGAAGAATATTATTGGTACCACATACAAGCAAAATATTCCTGAAGAACATACAAAAATGGCTGGAATCGTACATCAACAGGGAACTGCCAAAAGCTCAAGTGAGGTTTAGAAGGGGCCTTCTAACTCATTTGTTTTCTTGGCAGTCCATGATATATATGTTCAATACCCTTCTTTAGCGCCATAACTCAAAGGCATTGATTATTCTTTTATCATCCTTTTTGGCTAGCTCTCTAGTGCATAGCAAGTAATTGCAAAAATTAATTGCCTGAATAAACTGGACATCTTTGTTCTTTAATACTCTGGAGAGGTCCCTGACAGCTGATTACCCAATGCAATTAGTATTTTTTTTAATTTATTTCTTAACTCCTAATGCCTCAAGGGTTGTTTGTGGGGCTGAGCAAGCGAAAATTGTTAACAATCTCAATCTCTTCTCCATCTATTATGGTGCCACCTATTGGCCCAGCCGTGAGAATCTTTGTTTTCCTGTTAAGCTTCAGTCCTTATTGGATACAGCAGTCCTTGACATTCTGCAGCAAATGCTTCATGAGCTGAAGTTGGAAAATCAAAAGGGATGAACTCACTCAGCATTTCTTAAGATTCATGAACTGAAGAACAAGTTCAAGCCTAGGGTGGCAATACTTATGGATACTATGGGTAGAATATTAAATGATCCAGGAAGCATCAAAAGACGATGAAAGGAATACACAGAGTCACTGTATCAAAAAAGGATTGTATGACAAAGAATAATGAAACAACATATAATGAAGAGGCAATGGTAATGAAAGAGAAAATACAAGCTGCTCTGAAGGAATTGGCAAAACACAACATCGCAGGAATTGATGGTATGTCCAATGATATATTTCAACCAGCAGATGCATTCCTGGATGTGCTCACCAGGCTGTGCCAAGAAATCTGGAGGACAGCTACCTGGCCAACTGACTGGAAGAGAACCATATTTATTCTCTTTTTTTCTTTTTTAAAAAAGGTGATCCAATAGAGTGGAAGTTATCAAACATTATCACTAATATCACATGCAAGCAAAATCCTGCTGAAGATTATCTAGCCTATGTAATTTACTTCCTCTTAAAGTCTTCTGGAAAGTCAGCTCTGAGTCAATTCCAAATCAATGGTACTTGACAACAATAACATTTACTTGAAGAGAAATAACATCTTTTAAGGGAGATGAAAAGACATTTGACTCTTAATGGTTCCTTCTTTGGAAGAGGAGAACACTAGCAACAGTAAAGTATATTCTTTGAAAGAATGGTAGAATTAAGATCTGAAACCCTAGTAACACAATAGGTGGCCTACTATTAAGGAGTTATACTGCCATCCCAACAACACACAGTTCAAATCCACTAGCTGCTCCATGAAAGAAAGACACACACTTTCTTCCTGTTCATTAAATTGCCTCTGAAAACCCACTTAGTGTCAGCTATGAGTCAGTTTTCCAACTCGACTTGATGGTACACAAGAACAACAGTGGCAAAATATTTAAGCACTTAATTATAAGGTCGTTGGTTCTTACATGTCCACTGCTCCTCTACACAGGAGGAAGATGTGGCCGGCTGCTTCCATGAAGATTTACACTTTGTGTGATTATTTTTTCCCTACCAAAACAAGCAAACAAAAAAACCCCCACAGCCCAAAACAAACCTTATGGCTCAGTTCTACTCTGTCCTAAATGATCACTGTAAATTGGGCCAAACTCAGCAAAAGATAAACAAGCACCAGAAGCTGCAAACTTAGGAGAAGCCGGTGCCCGGCAGGCCAGTGCTAATTAACAGCAACATTGTTGAAAGTCATCCTAGGGAAGCTTGTTAGATAAAGTGTGATTTTTGCATTGCTCTCTCCAAAGTGTAAGAAACAAGAGACCAGCCACTTGGAGATTATAAATGCGGTAGAATTGGATCTTGGCAGAAAACTGGTTGTTAGAACCAAAGATCTCTTAACTGTGGAAATATATAACAAATTCCACTGCCATACAGTTTGTTCCTACTGAGAGAGATTCTCCATTAGTTTCTAAGACCATCATTTTTTATGAAATAGACTGGCCATCATTCTCTTACAGAGAGGCTGATGGATTTGAACTACCAACCTTTCAGTTAGCTGTTGAACTCATCATGTTTTATATCACCAGAACTCTTTATACATGAAATCATGTGAAAACAGAGAAAAAAATTGCCTTGTACAAATGATCTTTGCTGTTAATTGATTTATAATCTCTGAAAATTTATAGAGCACACTTTTTATTATTATATGAACTGTTTTAGAAAATAATAATAAAGTAACAATTTTGAAATATAATCCTCTTTCTCTCTTAATCCAATGTAAATGTAAAACATAGCAAATGAAATGTTGTGATTCCATTTGGTGAAAAAAGTGTTACTACTTTGTGACTTTGGAGACCTCAACTGTTACAGAGCAGAACTGCTCCGCAGGGTTTACTGGAATGTGATATTTTCTGAAGGAGATTACCAGACCCTTTTCTTTTGCAGTGCATCTTTGCTTGAACTGCTAACATTTTGGTTGACACACAAGTGCAAATGGTTTACACTGTTTCACATCTTTCTATTTAGGAAATTTTGATTAGAGTAAAAAGGAAAAAAAAAGATGCATAACAAAAAGATAAAAACAAGACTATTTGAGTCTAAACAAAAACTTTACCTACTCATACGATTATTAAGGAAAGCAGCTAATTGAACGTTCGTGAGTATAAGCCCATCAGGAACTCTTTGGGGAAATATGTGGTAGTTTACTTCCATAAAGATTATGGAAAGACTATGGAAATACTCTATCTTGTTCTAGAGTGGCTGAGTCAGAACAGACTTAACAGCTTACATAAATATGTTTGAACATACTGTGGTGGTACACTGTTTAAGCATTTGATACTAATACGTTTGGAGGTAGGTACAAATTCACATCCAGTCAGTAGGAGGAAAGACTTAGAGACCTGTTCCTGTAAAGATTGCAGCCTAGGGAATCTTATGTGGAAGTTCTGTTCTTCCCTATAGGATCACTGCCAGTCTGAATGGAATGAAGGGTACCTAACAACAAAATAACTAGACTCTTGCAAAGGAATATTTCTTTGTAAAACAAACTGAAATGTAATGTGCTTTCTTCAGATATGATGTTCCATATTGTTGTATGCTAAATGTAAAAGAAATGCTCAAAATTCCTAGCTCTTAGAGAGACGCAAATCAAAACAACTATGAGATATCATCTCACCCCAGTACGAATAGCAAAATTTAACAGAGCAACAAACAGCGAATGCTGGTGAGGTTGCAGAGAAATGGGAAACCTTATTCACTGTTAGTGGCAGTGTAAAATGGTGCAACCACCATGGAAGGCTGTATGGCGCTTTCTCAAAATGTTGGAAATAGAATACCATTTGACCCAGTAATTCCTCTACTGGGAATATACCCTGAAGAAACCATAACTGCCACCCAGGCAGATATATGCACACCTATGTTTATTGTGACTTTGTTCACTATAGCAAAGAGTTGGAAACAATCTAAGTGCCCATCAACAAACGAATGGATAGAGAAGCTCTGGTATATTCACACAATAGAGTACTAGACTGCATTGCAAAACAAGGAACTCATGCAATATTATTCAAAATAGGTGACCCTGGAGGACATTATGCTGAGTGAAATATCTCAGTCACAAAAGGACAAATATCGCATAGTCCCACTGTTGTAGAATGGGACTGACATCAGGGTTGGGGTGAGACTGAGAAAAATTGGATAAATTATGTATGCTGCTTTGAAACAGATGAGGGACAGAATAGTTTAATAGCAATATATGATTGGGTATTATTGTTATGGCAAGAGTCCAGAATGAAGGTTGCATAGTGGAGTGTGCTAAGGGCTGGGGTAGGTGGCACTGTGTACCAATGAAGGAATTTTTCTTTTTTAAAAGAGAAGAGCGAACTGGGGGGCAGGGAGAAAAATGCAACAGTGAATGAGTGGAAATGCAAAATCTCTGTAAATGTTCAGTAAAATTAATAAAAACAAAGTTGTTATGTGATATAGTGTTGGAACTGATTCATAGCTAAACTTCCAGGAGGTTTGTGAATTGCACAGGGGGAGGTTGTACATCATCCTCGTCTATAGTGGTTGATGTATTTGAACCATCTACCTTTTGGTTGGCAACCCGACTCCTTACTGCTAGGTCATCAGAGATCCCTAAATGTAAGTAATGTATTAATATAAACACTGTGGAAGCATTGGCATAGAGAAGGTCATCAGAACAGAGCAAGGAAACACGGCATGGTTCAAAATTGGAAAGAGTGTGTATCAAAGATGTGTCCTATCTCCATATCTTTTTAAAAAACTATATGTGGAGTACATTATCCAACAGGCTGGGCTCTATGAAGAGAAGTGTGGCATCAGGACTGGAGGTAGACTCATCAACAATCTGTATTATGCAGCTGACACAACCCTGCTTGCCAAAACTGAGGAGGACCTGAAGCAGTTGCAGCAGAAGGTGAAGGATTGTAGCTTTCAGTATGGACTGAGGCTCAATATCAAGAAAACAAAGATTCTCACCACTGGACCAATTGGCAGCATCATGATGGATGGTGAAGAGATTGAGACTGTAGACAGCTTCCGTTTACTTGGCCCTACAGCCAACACTCTTGGCACCAGCAGCCAGGATATTAAAAGATGAATGGTATTGGAAAAGTCTGCTTTCAGAGACCTCTCCAAAATACTGAGGAACAACGATGTCAGTCTGGAGACTAAGGTGACCTACCACAGGCCATGGTCTTTGCAATTACTTGCTATGCATCAGAGAGCTAGAAAATGACTAGGGATAATAGAAGGGGAGTTAATGCCTTTGAGTTTTGGTGCTGGAGAAGAGTATTTAACATACCATGGACCACTAGGAAAACAAAATTTCGTCCTGGAGAGGGTGAAGCCAGGGTGCTCCTTGGAGGCAACAGTTCTGAAGCTCTGTCTGACATACTTTGGACTTGTTGCAAGGTGGGATCAGTCTTTGGAGAGGGACGTCATGCATGGAAGGGTAGAGGGACAGTGTAGGAGAGGAAGACCCTTGATCAGATGGATTGGCTCTACAGCCAACACTCTTGGCACCAGCAGCCAGGATATTAAAAGATGAATGGTATTGGGAAAGTCTGCTTTCAGACTTTTGGGGTAATGTGTTTAGGCATGTCAGAGTCAATAATATTGGCAAGGGATGGAGCAGGGTTTAGGGCTGTTGTACATAAGGTTGCTATGAGTTGCAAGTAACTCAATGGCACATAACCACTACCACCACCACCACCACCACCACCACCACCACCACCACAATTCCATCACCTACCCATAGTCCTTACAGCAATATTTTTGAAAATAGACTATTTGACCAATAATTGGAAATTTGAATTGGCCCTACAAGTCATGAAGTTTTGGTAGCCTTATTTGTTGTCAATATTATCATCATTTGCAACTTTTTTTTCTGTTATAAAATCTCCATTTTATTGCTCCTCACTACCCTCAAAAAAATAACAGAAAAGCAATATGCCAAGTTCTTTATTGGTTTCATTTCTTGCATTTGAAATACTCTTCAATGACATCCTTGGCCTGTGATTCTTTGCCATAGCCCTTAACAACTACACAACTGCAGCCGACTACTTTGCGGGGTTTTCCTTCTCGGTCAGTTTTGCAGAGGCCTACCCACTCCCCCAGCATCTTTTGCAACTTTTAATGTATATTCTTAAGAAGATCATTTTTCTCATGTCTTTGACAATATTTAGTAGTCAAACTTTTTAGAAGTGCTCTTACTTTTTTCTTAGGTTTTCAACTTTAAATGGTACTGACAAAATGAGACTACAATCTGGAGAAAGCTGAAGCAGGATCCACACCCTTCACTATACATAAAAATCAACTCAAGGTGGATTAGAGACCTGTGAATAAAGCTTAAAATTATAAAGATCATAAGAGACAAAGTAGGACCAAGCGTAGAGACCTAGCCCAGGTTATAAAAATGCTGGTAAATGCAGCTAGAAATACACAATCAGGAGGGGTCAAAATTGATGAATGAGACCTTTTAAAGATTAAATCACTGCACACATAGCAAACTTTTCCCAACAGTGTGAAAAGAAAACCTGCTGACTGGGAAAAAAGCATTTGATAATACCAGCTCAGACATGGGCCACATAACAAACCTTTACATAATCCTACAGAGTCTCCAGAATAAAAGGACTGATAACTCAATTATAAAATGGGCCAAAGACATGGAAAACTTTTCACAGACGAAGACATTTGGATGTCCAACAGACACATGAAGAAATGCTAAAAAATAATTGGCAATAAGAAAGCTGCTAATAAAAAACACACTGAGATAGCATCTCATCCCTGTGACAAAGTTTAACAGGACAGCAAGCAATAAATATTGGAGAAAATACATAGAGATAGTAACTCTCATACAAGATCAGTGGGATTGTAAAATATGGAAGGCAGTTAAGCATTTCCATAGAAATTCCACATGACCCATCTATTCTACTGCTAGGAATATACCTGGAGAAAAATAGAACTGAGACACAATGGCAATATTTACACAGCAGTGTACTGTTCATAGCAGTGTTATTCACTATTGCAAAAACATGGACACAGCCCAAATGTCCAACCACAATTGAACAGATCGAGGAATTGTAGTACATTCACATGTTGGAATACTATGCAGCTATCAGGAGCAATGCTTTCAAATATTACTACCTAATTTGGGAAAGACTGGAGATCATTATGCTCAGTGAGCTAACTCAGTCTCTTAAGGACAAATACTGCCTAAGACCATTACTGTAGAAATAGAAAGATAACTAGTAAAAGATGTATAAGAGTCCATATTGGGGAGGATGGGAGCAGAGGGGTGAGGATGGGCAGAGGGCAAATGAGATGAGGGAGGGGTGAGTAAAGGAAATGGGAAAGATCCAGCTGGAATCTGGAAACACAGGGTAATGATGGGCATAATTCGATGGTGATTAATTTTATAAAGCATAATGAATGGGAATGATTGTATGAAACACAATGTCAATGAAAGATAGTGTGAAATACAGTGTATATGAACTTTCAAGCAAACCAATCAATGCTGCTGTTGTTGTGTACCATCAGGCTGCACTGACTCATAAATGACTCTTCAGTGAGTTTTCAGAGGCTGTTAATTTAGCAGGAAGAGATTGCTCATAAAAATACTTTAAAAAGGTAATTATATGATGTACGCCAGGGATGCATCCTGTCTCCATACCTTTTCAACATGTATGCAGAGCAGATTATCTGAGAGGCTGGGCTCTATGAGGAGAATTATGGCGTCAGGATTGGTGGAAGATCTATTAACAATCTGCGTCATGCAGACGACACAACCTTGCTTGCTGAAATTGAGGAGGACCTCATGCACTTGCTGGGAAGGGTCAAGGACTGCAGCCTTCAGTATGGACTGAGGCTCAATGTCAAGAAGACACCACTGGACCAATTGGCAGCGTCAGGATGGATG
>NW_006399834.1:6604583-6610917 GCF_000299155.1 Elephantulus edwardii | reverse complement strand
TCCAACTCCTTGCACATTTCATTGTAATATTTTGCTTTGTCATCCCGTGCTGCCTTTTGAAATCTTCTATTCAACTCTTTAGTGTCTTGAATTCTTCCCTGTACTTTGGCTTCTCTGCGCTCCAGTGCAATTTTCAGAGTCTCTTCTGACATCCTGCGACCCTCGGGCCAAGAAAAGCCTATCTACACAGCAAGTCTCCAGGATGCATCACCTTTGACCGATAAATATTGCGACTAAACTTCAGAGACACTGATCCCAACATAAGGAACTCCCATCAGCTGATGTGTTTGAAATCACAGAAGCCATGGAAGCTTCATATATAAGTTATTAGATGGAGGGCTGGTGAAAGGGAGATAGATGTGAAGGGAGGGGGTAGAAGTGGATGGATATCCTGTGGGATAGTGAAGCAGGAAATAAGTGCGTAAAGGTACCAAATCATAGGGTTGCCCAATTTGATGAGTGGAGGGAGGGGTTGATAAAGGAAATAGGAAAGATGCAGTGTGGAAAAACAATGTAGATAAATTTGTAAATAAACCAGTAAAAAAGAAAAAATTTGGGTGTTTTTTTTTAAAGGATGATACACCATGACTAAGCCAACTTATCTCATAAATATAAAGTTGCTGTAAATGAAAACATTACTTGCTGCAAAAGATCAAGGGCTTTAGTATTTAATATGGATTGAAGTTTAACATCAAGAAGACAAACATTCTCACCACTGGGTCAATTGGCAGCACCATAATTGATGAAGAGATTGAGGTTGTTAGCAGTTAGGAAATCAAAAGCATATAAATGAAATTATTTGCCCACTATACAGATTGAGTATGTATGGAGGAAGGATAGAATCCTGGACTACACCTGTTCTGTTTTTAAATCATTCAGTGTTTTCTTGTTCTGTTTGAATAACTGCTTCTTGGTCTAGGTATAGGTTTCACATGAACACAATTAAGTGTTCTGTGTGAGACCCTCAGGTTGGAAGGCATTACAAAAAATGAGAAACAGCTGCAAATATCTATTAATAAGTACAACAAAGAATACATGAAATAGGAATTGAGAAAAAAGGAAATGGAGCATATCTGTACGTAAAACTTGTGTTTATTTAGATGTTTAACGTGGATTCCAAATTAATTTCAACCAATTAACATAGCATTTAGTCTTAGTTTCTTTTCTAAATATTACACAAACTTTCTGGCTTAAAGCACTTAATAGCATCCATTCCGATCAAATATTAATAGCCACAAAATTATGATATGACAGTAATTTTTTAAAAAGATGACTTTGTGCCCTTTGGATCTAATACAAAACCCATTTTCTGGAAACTATTTGGCAAATACCAGAACAACTAAGGAAAAATGATTGAAGGGACAAGGAACAATAACTTTATGACTCTTCAGATATGTCTATATCAACAAAAAATACCACAGTGAGAATGATAACTTTAAAATATCATTTCTATTTAAGCCACTTTGATGAGTCAAAAGATCTTTTAGTCATGACAGAACTGGGCTTACCTAATCTTTTTGAAGAAAAGGATAGCACACAAATTTATGAAGTGTTCTATATTAAAAAAAAGATTTGTATGACCAATTGAAAATAAAGAATTAAAAATCCTCAAAATGAGCATCAGTCAGAGTAAATCTTTGATCCCAAGGATTTCTAAAGTGTAGAAGTATTAATTTAAGTCTGTGAGCACTTGAATGTCAACTAAAAGATTAGCAGTTTGAACCCACACAGAAGTTCATCAGAAGACAGGCCTGGTATTTCACTTCCAAAAAGTCATAGCCTTGCAAACTCTATGAAAGGAGTTCTTCTTTGCATGTATAGATTTGCCACAAGTCAGAATCAACTTGATGGCAACTAACAACAACATGTATTAATAAAACCCACGTGAAATTTGAACATTGCTATTCCAAATAATTCGGTATAGATGTTATTGCTGTTGATTGCTGTCAACTTGAGCATGACTCATAGTGACTCTATGAACAAAAGACCTGAAGCCTTTCTATAACTATTGTCATTTTTCAAAGTTCATAGTTTCCAGAAGCATGTTGTTTAGGAAGTGGATGCCACTCCTGCTCGCAAACCTATCTTAACCATACCAAAACCAATGGCATAAGGTTCAGCATCACAGCAACCCCAGGTTACCGTGGTACAGCAAATTGACAGAAGAGTGCTGTACCACTTAGAAGAATGTTCCTCCAAAATATAATAACAATCCACTTTTAGATACAAAGGCCCTCCATGAGGTCATGTTGACTTTAAACAAGAGGCTTAAATAAAAACATCCAATATGTGTGCTGTCAAGTCATCTGCGACCTATAGGAACCCTACTGCTTTGAACCCTGCCCTGTACTGAGCTAGTCTCACTAATTCCCACACACCAACCCCCCACTGCCACAGTTACTGTATCCATCTCATCTGGGGTCTTCCTTTTCTGTGCTGTTCCTCCACCCTTCCAAGCATGATGTCCTTCTCCAAGGACTGGTCTCTTCTGGCCACATGCCTAAAGTATATGAGACAGAGCTTCAAATTCCTAGCCTCCAATGAGAGACTTGGTTACACCCTCTCCAAGACAGATCTATTTGTTTTCTTGGCAGTCCATGGTATGACGCTTCTCTAGCACCACAACTCAAAGGTATCAATTCTTCTGCCATCCTTAGTCATTGTCCAGCTCTCTGAAGCATAACAAGTAATTGTGAAGACTATAGGCTGGATAATTTTGTATAGATAAATGGAGGCAAATGATGCAGTAAGATTTAATTTTATCAGATATTGTTTGTGTTGAGCATAATTCTAAGATTCTTACCAGGATTCTTGGACCCTGGTGTGTACATACCTTCTCCCAGTTATTCAATCAAATACTACCTAAATACTACTCTGAAGGAACTTTACATATGCATTTAAGGCCTTAATTTGTTTAATCTGATGAGAAGGATATTATTTTGGTGTGCTCGGCATTTAGAGAGCATTCCCCCCCCCCCTCTGGTTAGTGTAGAAGAATATTGTTGCTGACTTGAAAATGGAGAGGGTCATGTTGGGACGGAATATGCACTCCTAGGAACACCTAAGAGCTGAAAGTGGCTCCCAGCTGACAGCTAGCCAGGAAATGAGATCTGAGCCCTATAGCACAAAGGTTATGAATTCTTTTAAAACCTAGAATGAACAGGTAAGTGAATTCCCCCCATACCTTCTCCAACCTCAGAAGAGAACAGACTTGGTAGACCCCTTGGTTTTAGACTTGTGATATTCTCAGAAGAGATTCTAGCTACACTGTGCTGCAGAAGTCTGCTTCCAAAAAGATTGCTGTTGCTGTTATATCCCTTTGAGTTAGAACCAACACATAACTGACCCTCCAGTGAGTTTTCAGAGACAGCTAATCATACCAGATTTCCATTATTTCTTCCTCGGAACAGCTGATGGATTAGAACTGTATGCCTTTAGTTTGGCAGCCCAATTCCTTACCACGAAATCACCAGAGTTCCCTCCATAAAGACTACAGCCATTAAAACCCTATGAAATAGTTCTATATTGTAACACGGAGCTGTTGTGAGTCAGAATAGACTCAAAAGCTATAAGCCTCTAAATTTGTGATAATTTGCTTCATACACAACACTAAAACCTATCACAACATAAGCAGAAATAACAATTACCAATATATATAACTTTTCAGTGAAAAAATTAAATATTTTTTAATGTGCATGAATCTTTTACATGACTTTAAAAATTATGTACTATTAATTTAATAATTAAGGCAAAACGGAAAAATGCCGAGATCCTTTATTTTTCAATTTTTTTGGGGTCAGTATTTTGTCATTTTATTTCTCTGGGAAATGTATTTTAATGGAATGACCTCAGTACTGATCCTGAACTATTTGTCTATACATTTTTCAGTTAAAACATATAGATTCAAAAGTGTAGATGTTCTTTCATTAGAAAACTATAGCTGTCAGAATAGGAATAATTCTCTTCTACTCTAAAAATAACCATAGAAACTTCATTGTTTGCAGAATATGACAACATCAACCTCATTAACTACTGCAATTGCCTTGCTCACTAAGGTATGTAACATTGATTATTCAGTCAGACTCTATGCTAGTGACATTGACAAACATTACTCAGGAAGACTGATATGAGTCATAAAGTTATTACTGTGGGAGAGAACTGCCAGAACATTTGTGGGGATCTATAATGACTGTGGTTTTCCAAACATAATTTGGATTAAAATTTAGTGGTGATTCATTAGACTTAATGTGTAACTACTGAGAACTCTCAGAGAAGCAGAGGTCTGTCTGCAATCTAATCTAGTTTGAAACAAAGCAATACCTAAGTTTAGGTTTAATCAAGGCAGCTTCTAATAATTATAATGTATTTCTAGGACCATGAAGTTTTGGTTTCCTGACCTAAAATTTATACAAAGTTGCTTTGTGACTTTGAATAATTTTTTGGGGGGCTCCTATTCCCTTCTAAAACAGTCATAACAAAATTGGGATATCTGAGACTTTTTCTTGATGTATTTTGAAATGGTTATTTTTTTGTTTGTTTTTGGGTTTATGGGTTTTTTAAAAATAGCATTGAAAGACATAGAGATGGGACAAAAGTCCACTTATTCCAAATTTTTAAGCTCAACATCAAGAAAACAAAGATTTTCACCACTGGGGTAATAACAGCATCGTGATAGATGCTGAAGAGATTGAGATTGCTAACAGCTTTAGTTTGGTTGACTCTACAAACAACATTCTTGAAACCAGCAGCCAGGATATTAAAAGACAAATTGTATGGAGAAAGTCTGCTGTCAGAGACCTCTCCAAAGTACTGAAAAGCAATGATGTCAGTCTGGAGACTAAGGTGTGTCTGATACAGGCCATGACCTTTGCAATTAATTATTCCCTATGCATCAGAAAGTTAGATAGAAGGAGAAATGATGCTTTTGAGCTGTGGTGCTGGAGGATAGTATTGAATATATCATGGACTGCTAAGACAACAAACAAGTTTGTCCTGGAGAGGGTGAAGCCAGGCTGCTCCTTGGAGGCAAGAATTCTGAAGCTTGGTCTGACATATTTTGGCCATGTTGCAAGGTGGGATCAGTTGTTGGAGAGGGATGTCATGTTTGGGAGGATGGAGGGACAGCACAGGAGAGGAAGACCCTTGATGAGTTGGATTGATTCAGTGACTGAGGTAGTGGGGTAGGTGTATCAGAGACAATAAGATTGGCACAGTAAAGAGCAGAATTTCTGACTGTTGTACTTAGGGTCGCTGTGATTGCAGGTGACTTGATGGCATATAACAACAACAACGTTAAAATCACTATATAATACTTTTTGCTCCTAGTGTCAAGTCTAGAAAAAAAACTTGGCCATAGATGGTGGAGCTATTTCTAACAGAGACAAGAAATGAAGTAACTTAAGTGTCAAGAGGTAAGCTACTAAAACATTTATAGCCCATTTTTAATAATTTTAAATGTGCTAATAAATTTTTAATATGAATATTTTAAAGCACAGAATTTTCAAGTTGTTTTTCTGTTGTTATGTGTGATCGAGTCGCTTGCGACTCAGCGACCCTATGTACAAGAGCTCTAAACTCCGTTCTATTCTGTGCAACCTAGCCATCTCAAACGCACTCATTCCCACCACTCCAGTCACAGAATCGATCCATCTCATCGAAGGTCTTCCTCTCCTGTGCTGCCCCTCCACTCTGCCAAGCATGATGTCCCTCTCCAAGGATCAGTCCCTCCTTGCAACATGCCCAAAGTATATCAGATGAAGCTTCAGAATCCTTGACTCCAAGGAACATTCTGGCTTCACCTTCTCCAGGTCAAACCTGTTTGTCCTCCTAGCAGTCCATAGTATATTCAGCACTCTTCTCCAGCACCACAGCTCAAAGGCATCAATTCCCTTTCCATCATCCCTATTCACTGTCCAACTCTCTGATGCATAGCACATGACTGCGAAGACTATAGCCCGGATCAGGCGCACCTTAGTCTCTAGCCTGACATCGTTGCTTTTCAGTACTCTTGACAGGTCCCTCACATCTGACTTTCCCAATGCAATTTGTCTCTTGATTTCCTGGCTGCTGTTACCAAGAGTGTTGACTGTGGAGTCAAGTAAACTAAAACTGTTAACAATCTCTTCACCATCCATACTGATGCTGCCAATTGGCCTAGTGGTGAGAATCTTTGTTTTCTTGATGTTGAGTTTAATCCATAAAGGAAGCTGCAGTCCTTGACCTTCTGCAGCAAACACTTCAGGTCCTCCTCAGTTTCAGCAAGCAGGGTTGTGTCATCTGCATAATAAAGGTTCTTGATGACTCTTCCACCAATCCTGATGCCACATTCCTCTTC
>NW_006399834.1:6602322-6604483 GCF_000299155.1 Elephantulus edwardii | reverse complement strand
AATGAACAACACAGGCAAGTAAGACAGCCAAAGTATGTTTTTCTCCTTGCTTGTATATTTAGTTTCTTGCTGTCCCCCTTCAAAGCACTACAATTTGCCCTGAAGATATATTCACAGCTTGAACTTTTCATTTAGCTAATTGGTACTTGTTTTTGCCATTGTTCTTATTCAGCTGGGTAATGGTACTGAAAGTTACTTCCTCTCAGAATCTTATTTAAATAAAATGAAACATAAGCATAACAGCATTTGCTTTAAAACAATAACAATCCCCAGAATCCTAAACCAAACCAAGAATACACTAGGCAAGATTGGTAATGACCTTAGATCAAAAAGTCCTACGTGAGGTGAAACTCCTGGTATAACAACATGAAATCACTAACTCTTCTCTTTAAATAAAAGTTAAAACTGCATTACATAAAAAGTCAAAGTCATCGTTACAGAATCACCATCGATGATAACTGAGCTTCCTGCAGGTTTTCTGAGGCTGAAGTTTTACAGGAGATTGACTATCTTTCAACCATAGAGCCACTATGGATTTGAACCTCCTTTTGGTTAGCAGTACAACTCTCTATGTGCTCTTTAAAAATTAGACAAATTATAAAGCTCTTTAAAATTGGACAAATAATAAAAAACCCAATCATCTCAGATCCCTGAAAATCCGCCACTGGTATACTATAAACTGAGATGAGATAATGGATTAAAATAATTACCAAACTTTAGAACCTACAATCCAGGAGAGTATAAAATAGATGAATAGGACCATCTAAGCATCAAATCCCAATGCACATCAAATGAGTTCTCCAACAGTGTATAAAGGGAACCTACAGACTAGGAAAAATATTTGACAATGGCATATCTTATAAGGAACTTACATCTAAAATTTATAGAATAACACCTCAACAAGAAAAACACAAACAACCCAGTCACACAATGGGCACAAGATATGAATAGACATTTTACAAAAAAAAGAAATTCAAATGGCCAAGAAACACATAAAGTCCAAAATTCCTAGCTACCAGTGAAACACAAATTAAAACAACAATGAGATATCACATCATCCAGGCCAGAATAGCAAAATCCAACAGGACAACAAACAACAACTGCTGGTGAAGATGTGGAAAGACTGGAACTCTTATTCACTGCTGGTAGAAACCTAAAATGGTACAATCACTAAGACATCTGCTACTTTCTCAAAAAGTTGGAAAGAGAAATACTATTTGACCCAGCTATTTTACTTATGAGTCATAATTGACTCAATGGCACCTAACAACTACCACAACAACATCTTACTACTGACAGTACACCCTAAAGAAATCAGAGTCATGATGTAAACAGATGTATTGCTACATTTTCCACAAAGGCAAAGAGATGGAAGCAGCTCAACTACACATCATAAACAAATGTATAGAAAACCCATGATACTCTACAACCGGGAGAGGAGAAAATAGATGAATGGGACCTTCTAAGAGTCAAATTCCTTTGCACATCCAAAAACTCCTCCAACAGGGTAAAAAGGGAAACCACAGCCTGGGAAAAAGTATTCGGTAATGTCATGTCAGACAAGGGACTTATATCTAGAATTTTCCAAATACTCGAGCACCACAAGATAAAGGTAAACAACCCAATTGAAAAATGGGTACAGGATATAAACAGACACTTCACCAAAGAAGACATTCAGATGGCCAACAAACACATGAAATGTTCAAAATCCCTAGCTCGAAGAGAGATGCAAATCAAAACAACTATGAGATATCATCTCACCCCAGTAAGAATAGCAAAACTCAACAGAACAGCAAACATAAAATGCTGGTGAGACTGCAGAGAAACTGGAACCCTTACTTGGTGGGAATGTAAAATAGTGCAGCCAATCTGGAGGGCTGTATGGTGCTTTCTCAAAAAGTTGCAAATAGAGATACCATTTGACCCAGCAATTCCACTACTTGGAATATACCCCAAAGAACCCATAAACACCATCCAAGCAGATATATGCTCACCCATATTTATCTCAGCTTTGTTCACAATAGCAAAGAGTTGGAAACAACCCAAGTGCCCATCAACAAACAAATGGATAGAGTAGCTGTGGTATATTAACACAGTAGAATACCATGCTGCATTGAAAATGACGAACTCATGAAACATTATTCAAAATGGATGACCCTGG
>NW_006399834.1:6600979-6601512 GCF_000299155.1 Elephantulus edwardii | reverse complement strand
CACTCGGTTCAAATACACAGATGCTCTGCTGGAGAAGGAGGGTCAATCTCCCGTGCCAATCAGATCCAATTAGACGATACACAACCAGAAAAAAAAAATCCTAGAAAGAACTTGTAACCTAAGACAAACACAAATATCACAAGGAAACCTGTTAAACTTTGCCAGTGCTACTGGATGAGATGATATCTAATTGCCGTTTTGTTTTGTCAGTGATTGAGCCTTATCGCCAATGATTATTTTTTTAAGCATTTCTTCATGTGTCTGTTGGCCATCCAAATATCTTCCTCTGTGAAAACTCTTTCCATGTTTTTGCCCATTTTGTAAATGTGTTATCAGTCTTTTTCTTGTGTAGACCCTATAGGATTCTAAAACTTTTAATATGAAATCCTTGTCTGAAATGGCATTGCTAAATAATGTTGTTGTTGTTGTCATGTGCCGTCGAGTTGACTGCGACTCATAGCGACCCTATGTACAACAGCCCTAAACTCCGCTCTGTCCTGTGCCAATCGCACTGTCTCTGACACTCCCATCCC